>NW_026928702.1:0-364911 GCF_032062105.1 Saccostrea cuccullata | reverse complement strand
TAAAAATTCCATAACTCCCATTGTTCCATGAACTGTACATTTTGATTGTTTCAAGGCAAACCGTACACCTTTATTGGCAGTTTCTTTGCTTAGAGGTGGGCCTTTAGGATTTCCTAATCATATGGGCTTGTATGAGAAATTCCTCAGTTTCATGTTTGTCCGTTTCTTAGCAAAACCAACAAGTAAATTCAACATTAAACTGATTACATTTATATACGAGTGATCGTGCTGGAAGGTCACATGCTCTTCTGTCATTATCAGTGAATCTATGTCCCTTTAATTCTTAGAGTTGGATTTCAGTGAAAAGTAGTTTGAAAAACGACCACATCTGTTTTCTTTGTATAAAATCCAGACAGCGCAAAGCACTCCGTTCTGTCGTCGTTTGCAAGAAGAAAGTGAATTTCATTGACAAGCATATACACAGGCCAAATGCTTAAACTTGATGACTTTAAATAGGTGCATCGTCATTGTTTATTGAAAATGATGAATTGGTTTTGTTGCTATGAATTCCATGATTTGCAACGTCCCGTTTTCAGATATTCAGGTACACCCTCATTGACTGTTTCCATGTCGACGTGAAAAAACATTCTCTCAATAGGGAAATTCTTTTGTGAAGACCGGTTTTTCCCCATTTTACTAAATGCATTGCATCTGAGCGGACACCAGAGTGAAACTTCGGTTAGAAGTTATAACAGAGACTGTTCCACGATCCAAAAGAAAAAACATGAGCGACACACTTACTAGACTTACCGTTTCTACATGCAGCCCAATGTCTATTCCTAAATCGCTGACTGAGGATCAATGCCAGTCCGTTGATCACATGTCATCTCAACGTTTCCATTTCCAGCTCTTCATCCAATCCCGGATAGTTTCCCTTCAATCCTCTAATATTCTTTCCGCAGGATTCATGGCTATCTCCACTTTTAATAACTTTTTTAAATTTTGAAAAATGAGTGGCGCTTTGTGTAACGGTGTATTCCATCCACTAGTTGACCGTTGTTAAGCATATTCATGCGCGTATCACAGTTCACTTGTAAATTTAAATTTCATGTAAAAAAATAATATCTGTCATTAAAATTGAATGATTTATGTTTTAATTGAATTATAAGGAATATTTGTAATTCGCGGATTATACAAAAAGCGTGCATCTTCTCAAACCAGATTATACCGTATAATGTGGGCTCAAATTAAAAACATTCCTTAGATATAAACAGTAAGACAGAAGCAGTTTTATGGATGTATTTCAGAGCATAACAAGATTTTTTATTTGGTTACTTTACACAGTTGTGTTCATTCTGTATGTTAAAGTTAATATAATAAGAAAATGCCTCTGTAGTTTTATTGAACATATTGCAACAAATAGCGCAATACAATTACAAATATACATATTGCAATACAGTTATACAAAATTCCTGGCCAATACAGCTCTACTTGTTTCTATGAAGTGTAGCCAGTGGAGTCGTCCTTTTATTCGTCCAAAGACACGTTCAATTGTTGAGGAATGAATAAAAATGTAGCGTTTTTGTTCTGGTGTTAGGTGTCCGTTGTCTCTTTTGGGTTATAACAACCAATTCTTGAGAGCCAATTTAATATTTGTTTTAAAATTTTATATGGATGATTTTATAACAAGAAATCCGTTTTTTCTCTTTTAACTTAAACTTTATCTGTTCAATACACTATCTCTCAACCAATCGATTATTTTTAAAGTGTTGTTGAATATTTTCCAAAGCACAAGATGAAAAATCAGTTTTCCCAAAATGGGAAACCTGATGGAAAAATATGGGAATCGTGACATCAGTAGTTGCCATTTAGTTTCCATTTTATTGTAACAACATATTAGTTTCAACATACATTCCCCACATGGAAACATTCAACCTGTGGTTTCCCGTACGTTTCCCAAGATAGGAAACCGTCGAAGCGTGCTAATGTTACTTTTTTTTTATTTTTGGTGAAAAAACTTATACGACAATGTTCTTTTATGCATTGAATTGACAAGGTTTATATGCAGTATTATAAATCTAAAAAATTCTAGAAGTTGTAAATACATAATATAGCTATGGAACATGATTTTTAAAGGCACTTCTCAGATTGAAAAGCAATGCTTTATATTTAAGAGCCTTCAAAACCATTTCCAAAACAGTTTCATTTTTCAAAATCGGTTGAAAAATAAAAAAATTATGATATTTTTTATGTTATCATCTTTTCCAATCTTGAAACAAAAAGTGTTGCCATTTTTTAAAAAATTCAAAAGGACAAATCTACTAAGCTGCAGTTCTTTATTTAATAGATTACTTCAAAATAAGTATGTAAAAAAAAAAATATTAAAATTGTTTTGTGGTGTATATAATATATTTATAAAATGAAAATCAAATATTATATGGTTGCCAAAATTTTAAGCTCGAAATGTAATCATGTTTTAACCTCTTTATCATTCTTTGCAAGATAAACTTGTTAACATGATTAGATATTACTGCAATTGCATGATTTATTTTTATTCTGACATGTTCAGGAAGATAATACCCTATTCTAAATCCAACTAGTGCTAATTGTAACGGGAACCGTTACAATTCCCAAACGCTCCCCAACTCCCTTTTGGTGCCATATTCCTTGTAAGCCTCATTAAAAAAGACAAACTCTGTGCATTTTTTACTTTAACAACGTTTTCCCAGAATGTACCAATTCTTTTAAATTTTACTTGTCCCCTGCTTTGGAATGCATGTGCGTTATGACCATATCATCTTGTCTACACTAGGTTTATCTATATATCTTAATATACTGTATATTAAAGCATTCAGTCCAAAAGTAATAAAAATCACTCATTCAAATGTATTTTTAATTAAACTCGTTGCATGATGACCATACCTTCTTGTAGAAGTCCCTTAGATCTATCTATGTTCTAAATCCCATCCTGTTTGGTTAAAAAACCCGGGGATTTACAGCCATTTTAAGTTTCAGCCAATCAGATTGCAGCCCCGTGCATGCGGGGATTTCATGAATTTTTTCTATATCATATTGTAGGATATCCTAATTCATGACTAATTTTAAGTTTAAAGAATTTCGTCAAAAAACAAAGGAGATATAGCCATTTAAATTTAGCCAATCAGATTCGCACCAAATGCGCGTGTTTTTATAATTTTTTTTTTCATATTGTAGGGTATCCTAATTCATGAATATATTTTAATTTAAAGAATTTCGTGAAAAACAAAGGGATATAGCCATTTTAAGTTTCAGCCAATCAGATTGCAGCACGCGCATATGCGCATGCTTTCATGAAAATTCTTATATATCTGTTTAATTTTCATAATGTAGGACTATTTTCAAAATTTCAAAGGATTATACAGAAACAAGAAAGATATTGAGACTTTAGTTTCAGCCAATAAGCAAAGCGCACGTGCATGCGCGTGGATTTCTATTTTGACCATGCTATTTTGTCTATACTACTAATGTATCATTACATTACGAGTTTCAAAAAATTTCATAAAAAAATAGAAAAGTTCGGCAATATCCATTATATTGGTCTTTTTTCGTGTTGGTGCCCCTCTTGAAAGCACGGGGGAAAATGACCTTCTTTGGCAACTCTACAGAACATGCCTACTAACCCTAAAAAGGTTTCACCTAAGTCGGATGTGTAGTTTACAAGATCACTCGTGGACAAAATTTTCCCGGGAAAAAAAAAATAATAATAACTAGAGCAAACTGTTGCAAACAACGGTGGTTTCCTTTTTTGACCGGAAGTAGCATT
Source organism: Saccostrea cuccullata (assembly GCF_032062105.1). Lineage (NCBI taxonomy): Eukaryota > Metazoa > Mollusca > Bivalvia > Ostreida > Ostreidae > Saccostrea > Saccostrea cuccullata. The sequence continues at coordinate 361,169 of NW_026928702.1, read as the reverse complement.
AATTTTCAACAAAAATGAGAAATAACGCCTAAAAATGGTTTGAATCCTTTAACATTATTTTAAATTTAATGCAAAAATAAGCAATTTTTGCTACTTCCGGTTTGACCGGAAGTGACGAAAACGGACAAAAAAATTATTTTTTTGCTTATAGAGACATTTGTTCCAAAAAATTTGTCAAGAACTAAAAATCGCGTTTTTCGACTACTTCCGGTTTGGCCGGAATGACGACGCCGGACGTTTTCTGACACTTCAATAGATTAAGCTTGTCATTTTGAACAACTTTGCTTCTTTGACTATAAAAATTTCCCAAATGTTTTAAATATAAAAAAAAAACTTTTGGCCCCTCTAGGCCCAAAAAAAGGGGGCCAGCCCTTTTTCGAGATATCATTTGAAAGATCTTTAAATTCTGCACTTCTTTTGTTCGATACATTTTCACAAAATATTTTCAGGTAAAAAGATATCGAAGAAAAGGTGTGAGAAATTTTGAAATTTGTGATAGGTCTATTTTGGGCCATAGCGAGCGCCGACGAGCGTCATTTCCCGGGTAAATTTGATATACCTGATGCACCTTTTAACATAGCTCTACCTAGCCTCAAAGTTTGAAGTTTCTATCTAGAGCCGTTTTACGGGAAAGTTGTGGACAAAATGACCTTTAAAAATAAGAAAATCGATGATATCTCAAACCCGGAAGTGACGTCATCGAAAGGGAAAAAAACCCAAAAGGGTTCAAGGATTTTCCCATACGTCCTGAAAGTTTATAAGTTTTGTTGAGCCGTTTTCGAGAAATCGCGTGCACAAAATCGGTAAGAAAAAAAAATAACTAGAGCCGAGCTCGTTGCAAAGCCCCGGTGGGTCTTCCGTCCGTTTGAGGAAGTGCATTTAATTTTTTTTTTTTTTTTTTAAAAAGTAATCAAGTTCAAAAATGGTTTAATCCTCGAAATCTATATTAATTATTGCAATATTAGGCCATTTTTGGCTACTTTTTTTGACCGGATATCTTTAAAATAAGAAATTAGCGAATTAGTGTCATATGTTACCCAAAAACCTGTCAAAATGAAAAATAAGCAATTTTTAACTACTTCCGGTAAAAAAAACCTTATAGTGTACGTATGTCAATTATATATGTTGTGATCCCCACTGTTAATTTATCATTAATCTTCTTTTTAACAACTTTGCTTCTTTGACGTATTACAAATTCTTAATACTTTTTGAGATATAAAGGAAAAACTTTCGGCCCCTTTCAGCCCTTTATTATAGGGGCCAGGCCCTTATTGTTGATAACTTTCGAAAGATTGTGACATTCTCAACAAGTTTAGGTGAGTCTATATGTCTTTACAAAATGTTAACATGTAAAAAGATATTGCAGAACAAAAACAAATGTAAAAGAAATCTTTTGAGCCATATCGAGCGCCGACGTGCGGCACTTACAGTTAAAGAGTGGTGTGTGACAAAAGAGCTCACGTTGCTTTCATCGTAAAATCTAGTGTTCTGTCTTAAGGCATTTTCGAGAAAAATGATGGACAATGAGACCCCCCTGAAAATCACTAAATCGCTGAAATCTCAAAACCGGAAGTGACGTCATCAAAACAAAAAATTATATATCAGGTTTGTTTGATGTTCTATCCAAAGTTCATAAAATCGAACAGCCGTTTCCGAGAAATTTCAGATGCTAATCGGTAAGAAACAAAAACAATAATAATAATAATAATAATAATAAAAACAGTCCTTAATTATAACGACCAAAAGAAACCTTAAAACAATGAATAACAAGAACAATATCTTCACTTCTTCCGCTGATTAACTTTCGTGTTAATAGCCGTTCGTAAAGTTTATCTTGGCAAAAATACACGTTTTTCGACTACTTCTTGTTGCGGAAGTGACGACGACGGACGTATTATGATGACTCTAATAGATATGCTTCATTTGAACAACTTTGCTTCTTTATATTACAAATAAGTTAATGAGATATAAAAGAAACACACTTTCGGCCCCTCTAGGCCCTTAATTTTAGGGGCCAGCCCTTTTGAAAGATATCATTTGAAAGATCGAGGAATTCTACACTTCTGTGTGTTCTATATGTTTAAACAAAATATTTCCAGGTAAAAAGATATCGACGAAAAGGTGTTAAAAATTTTGAATTTTGCGATACGACTATTTTCGGGCCGTAAAGCGCCGACGTGCGGTACTTCCGACAAAAAAAAATATATAAATTACAGACTTAGGTCTACCATACCTGAAAGTATATGTGTCTATCTAAAGCCATTTAGGAGAAATCATGTGGTAAACTGACCCTTAAAAAATCATTAAAATTTTTATAACTCCGGACCGGAAGTGACATCATCAAAACAGAAACAAACGCATAAGGTTCAAGTGATGTTACACAAGTCCTGAAAGTTTCATGGAAATCCATCGAGCCGTTTTCGAGAAATCGCGTGCACAAAATCGGTAAGAAAAAAAACAATAATAACTACAGCAAAGCTCGTTGCAAAGCAACGATTTCCGGTTTTGACCGGAAGTGCCTGATTTGACATAAACACAAGAAAGCAATGAGCTAAGTTGTCTCCAATGACTTTATAATTTCAATTTTCCATCAAAACCTTCAAAATGAGCTATTTTTGGCTACTTCCGGTTTGACCGGAAGTGACGACAACGGATGGAAAATTAATTTTTGTACTCCCTGAGACATATGTTACCCAAAAACTTGTTAAGAACGGCAAAATTATGCGTTTTACGACTACTTCCGGTTTGGCCGGAAGTGACGACGCCGGACGTATTCTGACGACCCCAATAGATTAAGCTTGACATTTTGAACAACTTTGCTTCTTTGACATATTACAAATTCTCAATACGTTTTGAGATATAAAGAAAAAACTTTCGGCCCCTCTAGGCCCTAAATTTTAGGGGCCAGCCCTTTTTGCAAGATGTCATTTGAAAGATCTTGAAATTCTACACTTCTTTTGTTCTATATGTTTTAACAAAATATTTCCAGGTAAAAAAATATCGTAGAAAAGGTGTTGAAAATTTTGAAATTCACGTAACGACTATTTTCGGGCCATAGCGAGCGCCGACGTGCGGCACTTCCGATAAAAATGAAATACATTATACATATCTATAGACTTTGGTCTATCATACCTGAAAGTTTCATGTTTCTATCTTGAGCCATTATTGAGAAAGTCTGGAGACAACCTGACCCTTCAAAAATCGTAAAATCGACAATATCTCCAAACTGGAAGTGACGTCATGAAATCGGAAAAAAATGCATAAAGTTCAAATAATGTTCCATAAGTCCTGAAAGTTTCATGGAAATCCATTGAGCCGTTTCCGAGAAATCGCGTGCACAAAATCGGTAAGAAAAAAAAGAATAATAATAATAACTAGAAACTCTTGTTGCTACAGCAACAAATAAGGTCTTCCGTTCTTCTCTATTTATCTGTAAGAAGGATATTTTTCTATTTAAAAAAAAAAATGCAAAAAAAAAAAATAATAATAATTCCTCCATCTGGGCTCGATCCCAAAACCATTAGTATGAAAGTCGGACACGCTAATCACTGAGCCACCAAATTCCACAACATTTAAGGTATTTTGTAAGCTTATTATTTTAAGGTTGAAGAAAATAGTTTCGAAGTGAAAGAAATAGTTTCGTAGTAAAGTCCCGGTCAAATTTCTTAAAAAACTGAGATATTGGCTGTTTGATGTGATATTGTATGTAGGAAAATGATTAGAATAATTATGGGACACATTTGCAGTGAAGCAATGACACTTAGCATATACATAGTTGTAAAAGCGAAACTAATACACGTGGTCAGTTGCAGAGGAAATTCATATCGTATCAAGCCGGGTAACTGCAATTGACCTATCTAAATTGCGTGGAAATTTGATTGATATGAAAAATCGTCATTTCCGAGTTTCAGCCGATTCATATTTAAATCTAAATAAAATTAAAATAAATTCCATACACCTAAGACAGCAAGAATATTTGGTATTAAAATGTCGTAATAGAGCAGGAGAATCGAATGATATTAACAATAATTGCAGAAATAGCCAAGACGAGTTTTAATTAATTTTTATGCTCAGCAATAACTAAATTTCAGACAGAAAAAAATGCAGATTTTGCCGATATTCACTAGAATTTCAAAAGTTTCAGAGACTCACCTTAAAACTCTCAGGACACTTTCTTTCAGGTCTCTCTTTCTTTTATTACGAATCTTATGCCATATTTCGTTTCCGTTTGACTTGTAGACATTTTCTCTATGTTGGTGTTGATTGTTTTGTTTTGTTTGTAGAGAAAGGAGGGGATATTTTATAAGCATTTGTTAGAGTAAGAGTTGCAAATACTTCCACGACCTTAAGCTTGATTGTGACCTTTGGGTCAATGGGGCCAAAGGACAAGGTCATTTATCAAGGTCAAAGATCAAGGTCATCAAAGAAAGAGAGAGAGAGAGAGGTAAACTTGAGATTAACACTTGAAGCTGAATCTAGATAAAGGTAATGAATATTTCTTTATCACTTTTTGAGTAAGGGTCAAAGGTCTCATTTTGAGGTTTCTCTAGACATTTGCAGTCTGAATAACATGTCCCAAAATCATTTGAAATACTCTTTTTATAAAAGACATTTATGGGATAGTAAGAAACTCAATTTATGCAGTTTTCTCTCATAACCGGAAGTCGTCGTTTTTGTTTCCAATGGGACTGACATATTTCGAAACTACCAGTAAGATGCTATAAGGTAATACTAAGAAAGATTCCATAAAGAAAAGTTTAAAATTTCGATTTATTTGATCACTTCCTGTGACAACCGGAAGTCACGGCGGACAATCTTAAACTTAAAGGATTTGTCTACTCATCAAGGTCTACCATCCCTATTAGTTTGGTTTCTTAATCTCTTACCGTTAACGAGATCTAGCAATGATAACTTCTGATTTTGAGGACAAGAAGTCACGCGACCGGAAGTGAATTTTACTGAGATATTAGAGATTACTGAAGACATTTGCAGTCTGAATAACATATCCAAAAATCATTACAAATACTTTAACTATAAAAAATATTTACGGAAAAGAAAAATACTCAAATTATGTAGTTTTTCTCTTTTAAGCGGAAGTTCACATTTTTGTTTCCGTTGGGACTGATATATTTCAAAAATACAAATAAGATGTTATAATGAGATGCAAAAAAATTTTCATGAAAGAAAAGTTAAAAAAATTTATTTTTTGGATCACTTCCTGTGACGACCGGGAGTGAAAGCGATGATCTTATCCTAACTGATTTTGCCTACTCGTCACGATATATCAGTAATATAAGTTTGGTGTCTTAATCTCTTACCATTTCTTACAGATCTAGCTATGATAACTTTTCATTTTGAGGACAGGAAATCACGCGGCCGGAAGTGAATTTTACAAAGATATTGGACGTTACTGTAGACAGTTGCAGTTTGACTAACATTTGAAAAAATCATTACAAATACTTTCTCCATAAAAAAAATATTTATGGCAAAGAAAAATACTGAAAATATGCAGTTTTTCTCTTATAACCGGAAGTTGTCGTTTTTGTTTCCGGTGGGACTGATATATTTCAAAAATACAAATAAGATGTTATAATGTGATGCAAAAAAATGTTTCATGCAAGAAAAGTTGAAAATTTTGATTTTTTGGATCACTTCCTGTGACGACCGGAAGTGACGGCTGACAATCTTATTCCAACTGAATTTGCCTACTTATCAAGATCTACCACTTATATAAGTTTGGTGTCTTTATCTTTTACCGTTTCTGCTATGATAACTTCTCATTTTGAGGATAGAAAATCACGCGACCGGAAGTGAATTTTACAAAGATATTTGAAGTTACTGTAGACATCTGCAGTTTGAATAACATATCCAAAAATCATTTCAAATACATTACGTATAAAAAATATTAATGGGAGAGAAAAATACTGAAAATATAGCAGTTTTTTCTCTTATAACCGGAAGTTGTCGTTTTTGTTTCCGGTGGGACTGATATATTTCGAAACTACAAACAAGATATTATAATGTGATGCAAAAAAAAGTTTCAAAAAAGAAAAAGTTGAAATTTTCGATTTTTTGATTACTTCCTCTGACAACAAGTGAGCTCTGTTAACCCAAATGGTTTTGCCTACTTATCAAGATCTAGAACTCATATAAGTCCAGTCAATCTCTTACCGTTTCTGAGATATGACTGGGACAAAACTTTTTTGAAAAAAGCGGAAATCGGACATAACTGACGATAAGTGAATTTTGAAAAAGAAACTGCATTTGAAAGATATTTTAACTCTCTATCACTGATAAGGTCTTCCGTCTGAAAATCGGCAAGACCTTAAGGGAAAAAAAAAATAATACTAAAGAATAAATCAAGAAGGTCTTCCGTCTGAAACGGAAGACCTTAATAACTAGAGCAAAGCTCTTTGCAAAGCAACGAGTAGGTCTTTCGTCCTGTTTGACCGGAAGTAGATTTCATTTTGAAACAAAAATGAAATAACGCCCAAAAATGGTTTGAATCCTCTAAATCCTTTGTTAATAAATGCAAAATAAGCCATTTTTGCTACTTCAATTTGACCGGAAGTGATGACGACGGACGGAAAATTAATTTTAATGCTTCCAGAGACAAATGTTACCAAAAAACCTGTCAAGAATGGCAAAAATACGCGTTTTCCGATTACTTCCCGGTTTGACCGGAAGTGAGCAACCGGGCGTATTTTGATGACTACAATAGATTCAGCTTGACATTTTAAACAACTTTGCTTCTTTCACGTATCACAAATTCTCAATAATTTTTGAGATATAAAGGAAAAACTTTCGGCCCCGCCAGGCCCCTAATTTAAGGGGCCAGCCTTTTTTTGATGTCATTTGAAAGATCTGAAATTCTACACCTTTTTTCTACATGCTTTAACAAAATATTTCTAGGTAAAAAGTTGTCGTAGAAAAGATGCTAAAAATTAAAATCTTCATAGGACTATTTTCGGGCCATAGCGAGCATGGGCAAGCGTTGCTTCCAGTAGTTGATATACTTAGTGCACTTCTCCAAAGGTTGCTCTAGCATCACTGAAAATTTTAATGCTTCTGTGTTGAGTACTTTTTAAGAAACTGCTGGACAAAGTGATTCTAAAAATCACCAAATCGCAGAAATCTCCGAACCGGAAGTGACGTCATCAAAATGAAAAAATATATATCTAGATTTTTTGATGTTCTATCAGACCTGAAAGTTTATGAAAATCATTGAGCCGTTTTCGAGAAATCACCCCACAAAATCGGTAAGAAAAAAAAAAAATAATAAATAGAGCAAAGCTCTTGCAAAGCAACTAGTAGGTCTTGTCCTTTTTGACCGGAAGTGACGTCAACAAATGAAACTAAATGAGCTAAGTGGTCTCCATTGACTTTATAATTTTGATTTTGTATTTAAACCTTCAAAAATAAGCTTTTTTGGTACTTCCCCGGGCACTTCCGGTTTGACCGGAAGTGATGTAACGGACAGAAAATGAAGTTTTAGCTTCCAGGTACAGTATTACACAAAAATATGTCAAGAACGGCAAAAATAGATAATCCGACACTTCCGGTGTGACCGGAAGTGACGTGCCACGTATTTTGACGACTTCAAAATTAAACTTACACAGGGGTTCTCCATGAGCTGTTTTACGTGTTGCTCCCGACACAGTAAAATTTTCTACGACACAGTAACGATTCAAATTTTATGCATGCAACACAGTAAAAATTTTGCCGACACAGTAAGATCTGTGATAATTAGAAAATCTAAACACACAAATTCTCTCTAACTGAGACTTTAGTTAAACAATTACATCGTCTTTCAATTATAAAAGATAGAGCACTTAAACACTAGGGCTTCACCTTGCATAATCAATTATCTCCTAGACCCCTCACCGGACTTTCGCGTTGACAACAAAGACAAATAATTTGTTTTCACACTTCCATGTAAGGGTTAATTGGCAGTTGCAATAAAATACACTGTATTATTTTTAATTTTTTTTTTAGATATGTCTTTTGTACTATAGAGCCACAGCTCTAGAATTATTTTAGCACTGTAAGTCAGACATAACATCGTATCGAAGTTATTTAAATAAATTGCTTAAAATTTTGAACATGTTCAAGGAACTCTTAAAATATTTTACTGTTCTGAACTTTCTTCTTTTTTTTGTACCGTGATTACTCGAAAATAATAATAAATCAAGAAAACTGATAAATAATCACGGCAAATTTACGCTAAAAATGTGCTTTTTTAAAACTGTTTCTACTTTTATCAATTTGTACGACCATGCCAATTGTGTAACTAATAAGCGGTTTTTAAATAAGTGTGTGCATGTATTCTTTTGTAATTGTCATAAATAGTGATTTAGTTGCGAATTTGGTCGCTAAAATACGGTGAAATTTTAGTTCTTCGCGTTAACTCTGCAACACAGTAACATTTCAAATGATGGAGAACCCTGTTGACATTTTGAACAACTTTGCTTTTTAGACGTATAACAAATTCTCAATACTTTTTGAGATATAAATGAAAAACTTTCGGCCCCTCTAGGCCCTTTATTTTAGGGGCCAGCCCTTTTTACGAGATACATTTGAAAGATCATGTAATTCTACACTTCTTTTGTTCTAAATGTCTAAACAAAATATTTGTATGTGAAAAGATATCGAAGAAAAGGTGTTAGAAATTCTAAAATTCTCGACATGCCCATTTTTGGACCATAGCACTTCCGGTAAAAACTAGAACTGTCCAATAGGGACAAATACCCCCGCTAGGTTTTTCAGAGTAGGTGCCAATTCAGAAATATTTTATGGATCTAGTAAGAGGTGTTCACTATTGTCTAATTTTAGTGCCCCGCCACAGCATGATACCCCCATCAAATATTGTTCCATAATCATAAATTGGTTAGGGTGCAAGAAAATCAAGTAACCTTGATTAACAGATTGACACAGATTTCAATGATCTAATTTCCATTTCTTATTATGTTTAAAATATTGTACATACATCTCTAAGAGACTTACTGTGTAGGGATTAATAAAAACAAATAATACATCATATAATTCTAAACTTGCTGTGTTAGAGCTTAACAAAAATCCATCTGCAGCTTTAAGGTAGTCCGATCCTCAGCTTTTTAAAATTAGCAGTTAAGTAATCAAAAGTACTCATAAAAGTATTTCTGAATCCACAAAGTTATGTAAATTTATCCGCAGGATTTCTTTCAAGTTAAAAATTAAAATTAATCATATTATATAGGTAAAAATGTCAAATCTGCAATATTTTTGCAGAAAAAGCGAATTGGAATATCAGCAATGCATTTTCTAATTGAAAATTGACCAACAAATATATTTTAGGTTAAAAAACGATAGGTATCCAGGCATTCAGAAAAATTGTCATGATTTTTATACTATTTGGTATTTTTTGTCTTCTATTTGCGTCATATATTCTATAATACATAGTGTAAAAGGCTTTTGCTATCATTGCAAGACACCACAAATCACTCTTAAGATCATATCATGCTTATAAGCATTAGTATCTAAGGCTGGATACAAGAAAATCTTATTTCTCTAAAACTGTTTTAATTTTTTCCATTTTGTAGGGTATAAAAGTCAACTTTTATAAGACCTTTCCCAAGACTTCCAAAAACCCTTGAATCTTATGAAGATGAATAAAAAGAAAATTGTTGCATGAAAAAAATTCATTTTCAAGCTTCATTTAAATGCACTTCAAAATAAGTATTAAATTTTGGAGTTATCCTTCCTGGCTGAGGATCGGATATCCTTAAATTGTTTATTGCATATTTTATGAAATAATGGAAATGCTACAGTCTAATAAAAAAAAAAAATCAAAAATTAATTATTCTTTAGACTACAAAATTCTAAGTGAGACATGACTGCAATTTGTTGCAAATATATAAAAATTGAAATGTAATTTTTTTTCAATAAACACATGTATAATTAATTTTAATTATATTAAACAATACTAATTCAGTTTTAATCATACACTAAAACATCAATTTGTTTTAATTACATTACACCAATTGAAAGATCTTTATCTGAACTACAGCCATCAAGAACTCTTGATTAACACAAGCAACTATAAGGCCATTTCTTTCTGCCCAACTCCCAAGAGATAAATTAAGATGCTCTTGCCAGTTAACTCCCGGACAATGAACTCATTAATTTCTCTCTAATTTGACATGCACATTTCTGCTATCAAAAATTCTCCTTGACCAGTGCTTGATAATTATGCCCATGGGACAAACTGAATTCCTCTCAAATTATTAACATTTGTTACAGATTTTGCTGTAAAGTATATGATAAAAAATAAGTTTTTACTTAATTTAGCATTTTTTAATAAGGATACAACTATATTTTTACATTTTTTAGGATTATGAAATTTAAAATTTTAAAGACTCTTTTTTTTTTAAAAATTCACTTAAATTAAAGGTCACAGTGACCTTGAAATAGGTCGTGACACACCGTCTACCCAAGATGTATAAATTGTCCAAGTTTGATGATTGTAAGTCTAATAGTTTTCTAGTTATGAGCCAAACAAAATCACAAAATAAAAAAGAAAAAACGCCTGTAAAATGCAAAAAAATCATCCAATCATGATGAAAATCCCAGGTGCACACCTTCATATGGTGAATAATAAGTGTATAAATTTTCAGACAAATCCATCCAACAGTTTCTGAGAAATGGTCCGGACAAAATCTTGTCTACAGACAGACGGACAGACAGACGGACATGGTGATTCCAATATACCCCCCTAAACTTCGTTTGCGGGGGTATAATGAAATGCGTATGTCACATCTACAGACATTGCTCTATCATTGCTCAAAAAACTCAAGTTTCTATCTTAAGCCGTTTTTGAGAAAACTCGCGGACAAACTGAACCCCTGAAAATCGCAAAAATCTCAAAACCGGAAGTGACGTCATAAAAACAAAAAAATATATATCAGCTTTGTTTGATGCTTTATCAGTCCTGAAAGTTTCATGAAAATCGAGCGAGCCGTTTCTGAGAAATCGTGTACACAAAATCGGTAAGAAAAAAAACAATAAAAATAATAAAAATAGTGGAAAAGAAACCTAAGAATAACAAGAAGGTCTTCCGCTGAAGACGGAAGACCTTAAAAATAGTGGAAAAGAAACCTAAGAATAACAAGAAGGTCTTCCGCTGAAGACGGAAGACCTTAATAAGAAACAGAGTAAAAACAATATGTTCCCCAACTTCGTTTGGGGAACATAATAATTTCTTATTAACCTACTTTTATACATTTCATATGTTGTTTCTCTTAGTCAGATGTGATATACAAAGTTCTGCTTGATTGTACTGTAATTTCTAAGTTCAATTTAAAGTATTGGTTAATTTTTTAACTTATATGAAGTAAATCAAATTGATCTGTATTCTGTAGTTTGATATGGATAAGCTTGGCTTGATAGGTGGAGGGGGGGGGGGTGGATGGGTGGGTGTAATGATATGCTAGTTGGAACGATCAATCAAGTAAAATATCATTTCTTGAGTGTATTTGCGTATTTAGAAAACCATCTTCAATAATTTTTAATTAATAAAATTAATACAAAACGTTAAAAGCCGACACTATTATAGGTTGCATAACACCCCCCCCCCCCCAAGTACGACCTTCATCGTATGGCATCTTACAAAGTAAAAATAAACTAAATTGTTGAAAGCAAGATATTCACGTTGTGTTGTGACCTTTTCGAACCTATCAATTAACTAGGATCCTGACAGCAAAGGGCAAATAACCTTATCGTGCAAAAATAATCCATGTGATATAACTTGATTTGGAGTTGAATACAAGGTTTTAAAAAATATTTTAGATCAAATTCTCATAGAAATTACTTCAATGTTTTATAAAAATCAGGTCTTCTTGGTGTATATTCGGAAATTCAATTTTTTCTCTCAAAAGAAATATTTCATTTTTATTTTTTTCCCATAGAAATGATGCAGTTAATTGATTTTCATCGATATACACTTGCAGTGATACTTCAAGAAGGTTTCTGAAAAGAATTTAAGACAGTTCACGTCATTGTCTCACTGTATCAGCCCGTAATACACTACCACCCTTTTGTTTTATTTTTTACACCATTTTTTGACAACAAAATTTTAGCAAATTTTAGAGTTACTGCCCTTTGCTTTTCCATTGCTACATAATATTATAGGAACGTTCTGGACATACACAAAATTCAGGAATGGTCTAGAAGAAATGACCATACATGTTTACAACTCTGGAAGGATCAAGAAGTTTCTTACGAATACTTATTATATACATGCTGAAACAATAACATCTCACAACATATGAAAAAAATATTGGTACTGAAAGAAGTCGGTATTGGAAAAAGGTGTGGCCTCTAACCCCCACCCCATGCAACCCCCAAGAAATAGGATTTTCGAGTTTGGGTGATTTTACTTTTTTGGCTTCTCAACTTTTTCAGGTAACTAATTTTTGTCTCAGGCTGCCCCCCCCCCCCCCTCCCTTTCCAAAACAATGCTACTTCGCTGTATCTAAAATATTTTTAAAAAGCATCTGCAGCTGCCACAAAATCTTTTGTCACAGATGCATCCATGTGGGTGTGGGCCCAACCCATCTTACCAACTTCATTTGGCAGTGCAATATACCCCCTCTCTCAGAACCATTCATAAAAAAAAGTTTTAAACAAGAGTTGGCAAGACAATTACACAAAATTAAAGATAATGTTAGCTATATACAAAGCTGTTTAAGCTCACTTGAAGGGAAAAAAAAATATCATCTTGTGTACCATGTCATATTGTGCCTGCTCTAATATGCTGATATTGAAATAATATGTTTCATATTGGAGTTGCAGGTTAGTTTTGATGCCGGTTGGCAAAACGTCATAAAGAGTGGAATTACACTAGCAATTCAGTTATATGCAATATCAATAAAACACAAAACTCTTAATAAATTTTGTAAAATGAATCTCTGAAAAAAAAAATGTGTGTGTAGATGATGCGAATACATGTAATGGATTCAAAAGTCTACATTTGTTCAGATTTTTAGCTCTACTGGTCATAGACCAGAAGAGCTTATGCGATAGTAGTCTCGTTTACCCCAGACTCTCGCTCTCGAGACTTTGCCCGAGCGAGAGTCTGGTCTGATTCCTATTTAATTTTTGTAACCAGTAGAGGTCGCTAAATCGGCTAACAAGATGGCGATTCCAATGAAAATACATACGAGAATTTACTTTTTAAACAAAGATATGTGCGTTTTTTGTTCCTTGTAAAGCAGACAGAGGTATTTTATTATAAAACCAGGTAAAAGTAAAGGCGCAGCCTCTGACTTTTTAAAGAATACAGATCTTAGATTCGAAGAGAATGTGTCAGCCAATGAAAATCCATACCGATTTCTCGGTAAGCCTCGATTTGAAATTACAAAAATTAAATAGGAATCAGACCAGACTCTCGCTCGGGCAAAGTCTCGAGAGCGAGAGTCTGGGGAAAACGAGACTAATGCGATAGTAATGCGTCCGGCGTCCGTCCGTTTGTCTCTCTGTCTGTCTGTCCGTAAACAATTTTTCAAAAAGCTACTCCTCCTACAATTTTAGTTTGATTTCAGTATTACTTGGCACACAAGTAGACTACACTAAGAATACATAGAATAGTGCATCACTTTTTGATTTCGATGAACGGTGTTTCCATGGTTACTAAAAATAGAATTTTCTGTGAAATTCCTTTAAAACACTACTCCTTCTACAGTTTTTGTCTGATTTCAGTATAACTTGGTACACAAGTTGACTACACTAAGATACATAGTATAGTGCATCGGTTTTTGATTTCGGTGAACGGTGTTGCCATGGTTACTATAATTAGAATTCTCTGTGAAATTCCTTTAAAACACTACTCCTTCTACAGTTTGGTCTGATTTCAAAATAAGTTGGCACACAAGTAGACTACACAAAGATACATAAAATAGTGCAATGGTTTTTGATAAGTACGAACCAGTAGAGCTACAGTCTCGACAGAGACTTCTGGTTTCTTGGTTCGATACACGGTACAAAATCTCTACTTTCGGTTCGGTTCGTTTTTCGGTCGAGATCGTCATTCAGTCGGGTTTGGCATAAGGTATAAACATGCTTCTCTGTATAATTATTTCAAAAACGTAAATTTTTGTGGACTTAAAGTTTGTAAAATGATTTTCAATAGACAAATCAATTAAATCTATTTATTATATCCCTTCTACATACAATTTTTTGACTAGATAAGTTAAAAAAAAGCATAAAACAACAGTTGAATATGTTTCCTTCTATTAAAATGTATCGTATCGAAAATAACCGAACCGAGACCAAATTTTACGTATCGAACCGTGAAGGAGGCGTATCGTTTCACCCCCAGTCAAACGATTATGCACTGATGTGTCCCCAGCTGAGAATTTGCATCAAAGTGTACATCATGATCATTCAAGTAATTGATGATGTTTACCGCATTTGTGTTAGACTGACAATACAACCTTTCTTTATAGAATATGGCGCACACATCGATACCTGATGAAAAGTTTTTGCATATTTTAAACAAATAATTAATTGAAGAAGACTGTAGAAAGTACATTATTATAATTATATTTTGACAATTTCAGATAACTTTGAAAATTTAATTCTGTAATCAGTGTTTGTATTGCCTCAAATTTGATTGCGCAAATGTACTATATTTTAATGTGTAAATTTGATTAAGCATCAGTGATGAAGCAGCATTTCCTGTTGAACTTCGTAGCAATGAGTTCAGCTAGAAATCAAGCTAAACTTTAGGTTTATATAAAGGGAATGCCCTACCACTAGGCTACCATAAAGACAAAGATGTATTTTGGTTATATAGGAAAAAATGCTTTGGCAAACACTCATAATGAATAGAAGCTTATAGAAAATTGAATTTTATTCCTTGTCTTTTTAAAACATATGGAAATCTAAATGAAACCAGAAGTCTCTGTCGAGACTGTAGCTCTACTGGTTTGTATTTATCAAAAACCATTGCACTATTTTATGTTTCTTTGTGTAGTCTACTTGTGTGCCAACTTATTTTGAAATCAGAACTGATACTGTAGAAGGAGTAGCGTTTTAAAGGAATTTCACAGAAAATTCTATTTTTAGTAACCATGGCAACACCATTCATCGAAATCAAATACTGATGCACTATTCTATGTATCTTAGTGTAGTCTACTTGTGTGCCAAGTTATAATGAAATCAGACCAAAACTGTAGAAGGAGTAGCGTTTTAAATGATTTTCACAGAGTATTCTATTTTTAGTAACCATGGAAACACCGTTTACTGAAATCAAAAACCGATGCACTATTCTATGTATCTTAGTGTAGTCTACTTGTGTACCAAGTTATATTGAAATCAGATCAACACTGTAGAAGGAGTAGCGTTTTAGAGGAATTTCACAGAAAATTCTATTTTTAGTAACCATGGCAACACTGTTCATCGAAATTAAAAACCGATGCACTATTCTATGTATCTTAGTGTAGTCTACTTGTGTGCCAAGTTATATTGAAATCAGACCAAAACTGTAGAAGAAGTAGCGTTTTTAAGGAATTTCACAGAAAATTCTACTTTTAGTAACCATGGCAACACCGTTTACTGAAATCAAAAACCGATGCACTATTCTATGTATCTTAGTGTAGTCTACTTGTGTACCAAGTTATATTGAAATCAGATCAACACTGTGGAAGGAGTAGCGTTTTTAAGGAATTTCATAGAAAATTCTATTTTTAGTAACCATGGCAACACCGTTCATCGAAATTAAAAACCGATGCACTATTCTATGTATCTTAGTGTAGTCTACTTGTGTGCCAAGTAATATTGAAATCAGACTAAAATTGTAGGAGGAGTAGCGTTTTGAAAAATTGTTTACAGACAGACGGACAGACAGACAGACAGACAGACGGACGGACGCCGGACGCATTACTATCGCATAAGCTCTTCTGGTCTCTGACCAGTAGAGCTAAAAAATGATTTACATGGACCCTGGTACATGTACTTTTACAAAAAAAACATGGCTAGTTGGTTATGAAAATTATGGTGTCCAGATAAGGCTAATTGTAAAAGTGCTTCAGCATGTTTAGGAACAATGTGCTAACACAGTGTTCACAACACTGTCAGGCTAAGGCAACTTAAAATAACACGCAGTTGTGCTGACACAAAATATGCTGCCATGCCAACACAGCTTTACACAATCTATTACATGTAATCTTGACTGTGTGGTGTAAAAGCCTGCTGCAACATTGTTACAATGCTACTCCTCCTACAATTTTAGTTTGATTTCAGTATTACTTGGCACACAAGTAGACTACACTAAGATACATAGAATAGTGCATCGGTTTTTGATTTCGATGAACGGTGTTGCCATGGTTACTAAAAATAGAATTTTCTGTGAAATTCCTTTAAAACACTACTCCTTCTACAGTTTTTGTCTGATTTCAGTATAACTTGGCACACAAATAGACTACACTAAGACACATAGAATAGTGCATCGGTTTTTGATTTCGATGAACGGTGTTGCCATTGTAACTAAAAATAGAATTTTCTGTAAAATTCCTTAAAAACGCTACTCCTTCTACAGTTTTTGTCTGATTTCAGTATAACTTGGCACACTAGTAGACTACACTAAGATACATAGAATAGTGCATTGATTTTTGATTTCGATGAACAGTGTTGCCATGGTTACTAAAAATAGAATTTTCTGTAAAATTCCTTTAAAACTCTACTCTTTCTACAGTTTTTGTCTGATTTCAGTATAACTTGGTACACAAGTTGACTACACTAAGATACATAGAATAGTGCATCGGTTTTTGATTTCGGTGAACGGTGTTGCCATGGTTACTATAATTAGAATTCTCTTTGAAATTCCTTGAAAACACTACTCCTTCTACAGTTTGGTCTGATTTCAAAATAAGTTGGCACACAAGTAGACTACACAAAGATACATAAAATAGTGCAATGGTTTTTGATATGTACAAACCAGTAGAGCTACATTCTCGACAGAGACTTCTGGTTTTTATCTTACATTGTATCACATTTTTTAATCTACACAATTGTGATTTAATTGTTTCTTTTATTATATAACTAACCTCCCCGGTAAGACGCCATATACTATTTCTCTTGTTGATACGTCTGTCTCCTATGTCCTTGAAGGATACGGAAATAATGAACCGTATTCAATATCTATGTCCATAGCAAAATTGTTGATTGATTGATTGTATACTGTTTAACGTCCCTCTCCAGAATATTTCACTGACATGGAGACGTCACCATTACCGGTGAAGGGCTGCAAATTTAGGCCTATGCTCGGCACTTACGGCCTTTGAGCAGGGAGGGATCTTTATCGTGCCACACCTGCTGTGATAAGGGGCCTCGGTTTATACGGTCTCATACGAAGGACCGCCCCATTTAGTCGCCTTTTACGACAAGCAAGGGTACTGAGGACCTTTTCTAACCCGCATCCACACGAGGAGTAAAGTTGTTGCCAAAAGTTAAAAAGTGCGGAAATTCCCGGAAAAAAATAATCCAATCGGAATTTCCTGGTTGTATGCATATCACACATTGTGTCCAAAATACCTGCAAAGTTTGACGAAATTCTGTGCAGCGGTTTATGAGGAGTAGCGGTGACAAAAAAAGGACTGACTGACTGACTGACACTTTGACAGATGGGTCAACAAGAGGCCCAGGGGCCACATCGCTCACCTGAGCAATTGGCTAGGAGAAAGCACATATCAGTTCACCCCGGAGGGATCCGGGTTAGAATAGGTCCCCAGTACCCCCTTGTTTGTCGTAAAAGGCGAATAAATAGGGCAGTCCTTCGGATGAGACCGCATAAACCAAAGCCCCGTGTTACAGCAGGTGTTGCACGATAAAGATCCCTCCCTGCTCAAAGGCCGTAAGCGCCGAGCCTTAGTTTGCAGCCCTTCACCGGCAATGGTGACGTCTCCATATCAGTGAAATATTCTGGACACGGACGTTCAACAGTATACAATCAATATATCAATTACATATCAGATCAGAACTGAAAGCTTACTGAGATGGGGGGGGGGGGCTTGAATTTTAACCCCCCAGGGGGTCATGATTTGAACAAACTTGAATCTGCACTACTTGAGGATGGTTCCACACGAGTTTCATCTTTCCTGACCCAGTGGTTCTTGAGAAGAAGATTTTTAAAGATTTTTCCTATATATTCCTATATGAAACGTTGATCGTTCATTTTGGCCCCACCCTACCCTCGGGAGTCAACGCAAGCAATTGAAGATTCTGATCAAATAGAGGATGTAGGGTGAATTCACCATGCATCGGACACATACCTTGCATCGGACAACTTTAGACAATAAACTCTCTTTCAACTTAAGAGTTCCGTGTATTTATTTGTTTCTGTCTTGAAGCTGAAGACTTAAATTTTTTAACGATACCGATTGTTATTATCATGCTGTGATAAAAATACCCCGAGAATGACCTTGAAGTTACGTCATATTTTACATCATCAAAGGGGAACAACCAGAACTTTCTGAATTTGCGATTTTTAGAGTTATCGTTCTTAA
This sequence comes from Saccostrea cuccullata, assembly GCF_032062105.1. Classification (NCBI taxonomy): domain Eukaryota; kingdom Metazoa; phylum Mollusca; class Bivalvia; order Ostreida; family Ostreidae; genus Saccostrea; species Saccostrea cuccullata. The sequence continues at coordinate 342,630 of NW_026928702.1, read as the reverse complement.
AATTCGACTTCAACGGAACGAGTCAGATTTTGGTGAATAAAGTCAAAGATTTACATACATTTTAAGGAAATTTCACTTCAATGTTCGTATAATTCTTTTTAGAGCTGGTTTTCACTATTATGTTCATTTCTCCGTACATCGGACACAAATTAACTATGCATCGGACACTTTCCGATGCAAAGGTAAGCGCTACCATTTTCATACAGAACCCAGCTGATAGCTGTTTTTTGCGGAAAAAGAAAATAAAAAACTGTATTTTCAGTCAAAATACAAGCTATCAATACATGACGTCTGGAATTTGACTCAATTTATTTCTACAAACCAGAGTACGATAAACCATGAAAAAAAGGCGCGAATTACCGTATTATTAGCATTTTAAGCATTTTTAAGGCAGAGTGAGGTCTCTTGAATCGTTCTACATTTGTGCAACGATATCGTCAATTAAATTTAAATTGAGGGTTAATTCTTAGATAAAAGATAAAAATATATCCATATCAAGGATTTTAAAACACTTTAATAAAAGATATGATATTCTTACTGGTCAAAATACCGTCTGTCCGATGCATGGTAAACAATGTCCGATCCATGGTGAATTTTGAGTTATTCATAAAAACTCGATTTTTGAGGATGTTTTCTAAATAAAGGGCATATAATTGTGTCCCAAATTGATATTTTGATCACAAACTCAATGTTAAACTCCATTTTGATAATTTTCCGTCGGTAGAGATATCGCTAGAACTTGTTGAAGTACAAGGGTATCCGATGCATGGTGAATTCACCCTATTTCTATCGGTAAAAGAATTGCAAGTTGTCCTTTCAGGATCCAGTGTTACCAACATTTACATCCGACCATCGAAAATGCCTGCAAAGAATGCAGTTTAAATTGATCAAGTTTCTGAAGAAGAATTACCCCTTAAATTTTTTGTCGAAGAGTTATATTTTATCCAAAGAAGGATATATTGCATCTATATACTGCTTATTTCTAGTACAAGGACTTGTTGCAATTTTCTTTTTATGAAAATCCCAATGAATGGATGATGTGCACTTTTTTTGCAGACTGAACCTTGCAGTTGTTAAAATAATAAGTTGACACTCAAAAAATACATTTTATGTGGCATATTTTGCTCCTGAACACGAGATACCCTTTGTTTTTACAGAAGATTTGCGTTTTATCCAAAGAAGGATACATTGCATTAATATTATTGCTTATTTCTTGTACAAGGACTTGCCACAAATTTTTTATATGAAAATCGAGATGAATGGATGGTATGCATTTTTTTTCAAACACTTAACCTTGCAGTTGTTAAAATGATAATTTGACACTAAAAATATACTTTTATGTGGCCTTTTTTAATTCTGAAGTACAATTTTGTGCACACTGACTATTATGAAAATTAACAAAATTTTAGCATGCAGATTGATTGAGACAAAATTGAGGATCAATACTGTTGGAACTTTTTTGATTGCAATTTATTATTCCATTTCCTCATAGTAGCTGTGACACTTGGAATTTCAATTTTTTTGTTGTTTATTTTTAAGAATTCTGATGGGGAAAGTGGAACTTCAAAAGTCAACTTGTAAATTCAAGTGGAATGAAAATTTAATTTCAGGGTCTAGTTCTAAAAGTAAGGTGAGTGAATATAAAATTATATTGATCAGTTTCATTAAAGGCCGAGGTTTTTAACCGTACGGTTTTCCTCAGGTAAGTTTGGTGTGGGGTGGAGCTTAATCGAAGCGGCTGAGAAGCCCCGCGGGAACGACGCTGGCTTGTGTATACTACCTATATACACAGGATGTTACCTGAACCCCTGAGTGTATTACCTGTATGCATACGTTTTCCTACGACTTTGTAAACCGAGGCGTTTTTTTTTTTCATGTTTAGCTCATGATCGAATTGAAATACGAAATATAGCATTTTTTGTTGCAGACAGAATCCTTCTTATTTTGGTTCTTTTAAAATAATTTATATTTTTAATAATTCGACATTTTTTATATGCAGTGTGTTTCTTAATGAAGTGTTATAACGAAAATACATTTAGCACCAAAATCTATCGTTGTAATCTGGCGACAAAAAGGGAAGTAATTCAAATTACATGTCGTATACGCAAAACGAAAGAAGAAAGTAAATCATAAAACAGTCTCTCGGTAAATAACAATGGAACTTAGAAACGATGTTTTGAGAATAAAATGATGAAGTAGAAATATTATTGTCTAAATAAATATCTTTTTTAAGATATTAAACCCTACTTGATTTTTGCATAACGCATGGTCGGTAAAGATGGCCTGGGCTCCGGACCGGGTTTGATTCCCCGACAGCTATGAAACGGGAAAAGAATCATCTGCATCGGTTTTTTTTCTTTCGGGATTCATTATTAATTTCAAACATTAAATACAAAGCAAGATGTTATATTCCGAGTAATTTATCTTCTAAAACTTATTATTATACCGTAACTTCTTCACCATGTCTCGAAGAAAAGCGACATGTACAGTTTGTCTTATAAATATAAATTCGTTTGACTCAAGAACAATGTTACAATGTTGTCATACTTGTTTTAAAAAAAATTATATTTAATTCCATGTAACTAGCTTCAAACGCAGGTCGGTTTATTTTGTTAATTAATGGAGGAGTAAATGTACCTTAACTCATGTTTTGATACGGAAATTAAAATCATTGATTGTAATCGTAAATATGAAATCCTCCCTTTTAAAATTAAAATATATATTATATAGCCATATTTTTCTTGTCATTTATTTATTATATAATAGATTGATTATATTTATGGCATATTCTTATGAATTAAAAAAAAAAGAAAAGAACGATATGATTGCTTCTTTGTCACGTTGGCATACAGTGCGGTAGGCATCAAAAGCCTGAAAGTTAATTCGATGGTCGGTACGATCTCCAGACAAGGTACACAAGATATACACAACAACAGCAAACCTAATGTCAATCAAATAAAAGTATCCAATCCCAAGCTTAATTTCAGATGATTGACAGGGATTCTAAGACCAGGTAAATTTGAAGGAGGTGCTTATTTCCTCCCCCTTTAAGTTCATTATGATCATGTCATAGGAGATATGTGTGTGATGTGTGAAATTTGCATATTTATGTTCATATGAAAAAACGAGAACTATTTAGAGTTTTCAGTTTGTAGTCCCTTTAAAGTCTTTTTAGTTTGTTTACATAAGAGACGGCATGTTAACCACATTATACATGCATAGGAAAACAGAATTGCAGTTATTACGTTTCTTTAAAATGTTTTTTCTTTGTCTCAATAAAGCATCTTTTGTAATGCTTGAAATCATGCTCCATGTGAACCTTTGTTTCTTGAGGATAAGTATTGTACTTGTACAGCTCTATAGTTGGTAATAAACTTGCTCTCCAACAATCATTAATTCATTTCTTTCAGCTAAAATAAATCAACAAATTGCAAAATGAAAGTTTGCATAATTTGCAAATATCTTTTGGATCACAAAAAGTGTCTAGTCCGAAGGTCAAGAAACAGACTAAGTCAAATTTTTAATCGCCTATAAAATAATTATTTATTATTCAATGAATCTTTAATTTTGCAGATAACAATTAACACCTTAATTTGTTAATCAACATTAAAAAATATTTTTTAAAATTATCTATCTTACTTGTTCTTAAGAATTTTCATGATCCTGGGTACAGGTCATGACTTGATACCAGATTATCTCAACCTTGTCAGCTGTAAATCTTGGAATATATTTTGCACATTTAAAATAGGTCACTTTGATCTTCAAGGAAGATGCTACGAACTGTTAGACCTGGGATCGTAAAAAAAACCCTTTGTTGATCAAATTATCTGTCACTCCACCATTTCTGTTAAATGTTTTGGCAGAGAGAACATGTGTCAAAATAAAATTGGAATTTGGAGCATAAAATCATAAGATTAATCAAATTCTGGATTTGGTACAATCGAGCAATTTTGAACAGTTATGCCCCGTGGAGATGAAAAATTCCAACTAGAGGCACTTTTCCGTTCATTTTCTTTGCAGATGTCGCACATCTTTAAATAAAATTCAGTAAATAAATTTATCATAAAAATATCCAGGTTAATATTTGTTCTGGGTCAATCCAGCCATTTTTGACAGTATGTACTTTGAACGTGGATAAAATTGCAATTAATATTTTTTTGGCGGGGGCATATGTGTTTAACAAACATCCCTTCTTTTGGTTTTAAAATACAAAGGTCAAAAATAGGTCCTTACGTCTAAGGTAATACAGGTCTGGGGTCAAGATCTTAGAAGCAGGGTGGTAGATCTAGCTGTGAACGGTAACATCTTTATAGAAATATATTGGTGAAAACTTGTGAGCAGAAAAATTATACTTGAATTGAAAATAAATATATGTAAAGTATATATTTCAAGACTTCATAGATGACTCAGTTTTACTGCAATGCTCTACCCGGTAACTAATGAACCCATCATTGATTTGGTATTTGGCATTAAATAATTATGTTACATGTAGTAACTAGGATACCTCTCTGTTCATGTGAAAATCATGGTAATACAATTTCACAACACGTAAATGTTTCTGTCAAACATGGAAGCCCTTATATTTTTCAGACAATATATCCTACAGTTTTTGTGACAGGTTTTAGACAAATGAGATTATAATGGTCCTCTTGTATTCACACACAAAAAAACCTGAGGACAAGATGGATTTTGCGGATGCCTTAATGCTGAATAACTGGGTAATTTACCATAAATGTTTCACTCTTGAACTTTAAAAAATATTAGATTAGGTTACATAATACTCAAGTGACCATTAAGGCCCATGTTCCTCTGTCTGCTTTTTTCATAGCCACAATGCTCAGGGGAGTGATGTGGCCCATGGGCCTCTTGTTCTATAATCTCATTTCAATATTTGTGTTCAAAATGAGTCTGTATATTTGTCATTAATTTTCGACAAAAATGCAACGTGCACTTATCATATAGTCTGTCATTATTGGAGTTACTTGAATTTTAATCAAATTGGATTACTTGAATTGTAATCATATCTCTTCAAATAAATCTATCTTTCGATTCGTCTCATTAGAAATGCATTTGTGCGATAACATCGGAATGGAGCGGTCTCTTGACTAGAACTACTAGCTCACAAAGTTGCTTCAGTGTTGACATTTGATAGGATATTACAAGCTGAACGAATTGACATATCGATTTTCACGTAGAACTGGAGCTGGGTTTTTTTGTCTGAAAAAAATCCCTTGTATTTTGAAAATTCACAATGATTTATCCGACACATTGTCACTGAACTCATAAACGCTCTCACAGAATATGCCAAAAATTCATTGCGTAATTGCTACGTGTTTATGAGAATAACCACTGAATATCCTGAGCGAGAGTGTATCCATGGGTGTAGTTATAACTATAGTATAGGTGACCGTAGTCGATGCCTTCAATGATCCATGGCGGACTCTCATCCGCTATGTATTTGCCTGCTGCGTCTTGCCACTCGTTATTTTCCACTTAGTCATGTTTCATTCCATTGCGGGTTAATACTGGCTGTAGAGTATCAGAAATGTGAAAGTCACTCATATCTCGGATTCTCCACCTTGCACACTGTCGTCCGTAACACAATTTTGTAGTGTTATAGAAGGACAACTTATAACACTTTCCGCTTTTTTTTCATTTCGTCTTCTCCGGAATAAGATAAAAAATACAGTAGAACCTACTGTGATACAATACGGATTATCATCTTGATCATCTCCTTTATACAGATACACAACACCAAACTAAGCATGCTTCGATCGTCCCTCAAATGTTATATTAATAATTCATAGTTATAGTTGAGTGCTTCTGTTTGTGATTGTATTGCGAAGTAATAAACATGACCGAAAGTTGTCTTGTACATAGGTTCGATGGATTGTGGAATCCATTAAAGTTAGACTAAAAAGATGGCATTATCTTGATAAAGATCTTGCATCCGCTTATAAGATGATGCATCTATCTCACAAACAAAATGTTCTTCATTTCCTGGTAAAAACCGCAGATATGGATCAAAGGTCATATTCATGGACAAAAACTGATGCCGCTGATGTGGCTCCACTTTCCCGGCTATCCGAGGAAGAAATCCGCGAGCTGACTCTCCTAACGTAGAGATAATTTGGCCAAGATTTATGCTAATGAACATATGACAGGATTTACGAGATATACGTATATGTATCAATATAGTGGGAAAATTCAAACTCGCCATGTGTTGGCAAAGAAGTGCTTCTGCTGAATTCAGTATAGTAACGGGGCGATATTGACAAGGCTCGAGCACCAGCCTTGTGTGGTATATACATCGATGTACGGTATCAAGAAGAACCTGTCCTGGGAGTGCTAGACTGGGCAGAGTACCTGGATGACGCTGCTCGTATTATTGATGAGAAAGTCAGTAAAGGAAGTGAAACCGAAGAGTGAAACTATCACTGTGTCGTTGTTAATTAATTTTTAGGCACATTGATTATATTTTTTAATATGTTGACGTGTAACTGTGTTCATGATCAACCTAAAGGTATTTTTATTGTCGGAGTATATTCATGCATTTCACTAAATAATCATTAGAGCCCCACCCTAAGTTCGAAAAGCTCCTTAGTACAGTCTAAGGCCTTGGTGGTGTCAACAGTTTGACTGCTTGATGTCCAGGTGTAAAGAAGATTTTTAAAGATTGCACTAATTTTCGTGGTTTGGCCCCACCCCTAAGGCCCCAGGAAGGTAGGGACCATGCAATTCACAATTAATGTTCCCCTTCACCCATAGATGATATATACCAAATTTGGCTGAAATTGGTTCAGTGGTTCCAGAGAAGAAGCTAAAAATGTTCAGAAGATTACGAAAAGTTTACGGACGACGTACGACGGACAAAAACAGATCGCAATAGTTTACTCAGGTGACCTAAAAATTCGACACTTCTTTCTACCATCAACAAATATAAACACAAAAATACTTTCATATCAATAAATTACTTATATTTTTTTAATATTATGACGACAATGTGTTAATTCCATGTTGGATATACCAAGAACAAAGACAACAGGACTGTCAGAAGAGATAACTATGAGAGACTCTTTATACACTTTTAAACACGATTCAGTGGCAATATACAATATACTCATGTATTTAGATTTCTTTATTTCGTACTTGCAATACATATAAAATCAATAAATGATGGAAAAAAATAAATATTACACACTTTTTTTATTCAAAATAGTGCATGGTTACATGAGGTAGTAACGGAATGGAGGTCGTAATATAATGAACACCCCCCCCTCCCCCCTTCCCAACAAAAAGAACTTTTACTTAGCATTCAGCCAACCAATATGGATAAATTAACCTATACTTAATTTTTATGCATAATAAGAAAATTTAAATAATTGGGAAAGCAACTGATACATAATATTATTTTAAAAACTCTAATCTCGAAACAAAATGCACTTTCATTAAGATATAAAAACACTGAATGATTCAACTTTCTGCAACTATAAAATTTATCACAATGACAACAAAATAAATTTTCAAACAAATATTTCTAATTTTTTAAACGTATTATATAAGAAATAGCTCAAGGCAACTTAAAGGAAAAAATAATTCTGGCTCAAAATAAATTAAATTAAGGCATATTATGAGAATAAAAACAAATAAAATTAACAAGAAAATTTCTCCCTCCTTTTTTAATTTTTTTTTTTAACTTGAAAAAATTATATTTCTTAGAGAATATATTCCATGATGGAGGTTTAACCTTGGAGTGAATGTATTATCATTTTCATTAACAAACACGATGAATTTCTGCAACATTGCCAAAATAATCATAGCAAGAAACTCTAAAGATCTACAGTCATCAGGAACGACAGAGCAACAGGGGATCAGACACTCAGAAAATTCAGCAACACTGTGTCTGTTTCCAAAAAGTATGACTTTCAAATGACAGTCATGAACAAGTTCCCAAAAATGTATATATCGCAAAAATCATTTGCCACAAATCTGCCAAGATTGCAGAAGTGCATCACAAATAATAAATTTTAGAAAAATGGAAACAGAAATGGTGAAAAAAGCAAGTTCATTCAAAATTTCAATCTGCAATCTTAGAGTAAATTACCTGAGAGGGAGAGACAAATGCACAGATTGGTAGACTGTATCAAATGTGAGGCAAATAACCCAGCAATTTCTTCCATGCATTCCTCTGTTAGTGACACTACACAGAACATTATAACAAAAAAAAAATAAACTAGCACAAGAAATACAGAATTTGCATGATGAGAGGCTTGTTGATGGCGCTGAACAATTGGTAAAAATAATAATAATAATAATAAAAAACTAAGTGTGTTATTATGATAAGCAACGGTGCCTTTTTCAAAACTGTGAACTTCATCGCCTCTGGTTTTAAAACACAAATCAAATTCCATTACACCAAACCAATCATTTTAATGTTGGTCTCAGTTACAGCACCATGAATAAAAAAAATATCTTAGTAACAGTCATTCATATGCAATTAAGCCAATTCAAATACATGTACTTTTTTCCTATGAGTGAAACAAAACATTTAAATAGGTTCATTGATAAACTAGAAGATTTGCAATTCGTTAATTCAAAAATCTGAAACATATAAATTGAAATAAACATACTTATATATGAAAAATGTGTTTAAAATTTACATTTACTTTACATTTTAGCTGCTTAACACAATTCCAAGTGAGGCAATGCATGGTATCGAGGCTGGAATAGACACAGGGAACAGGAAAGTTTATAAATATTTTAAAAGCCCGTTATGCAAATTATCCCATGTTTCCCACTATTGTTGATGCCCTGGCATACCCTCAAAACTAGACAGTGATTCCTTATATTTCCATTTTTACTTGAAATAACCATCTTAAAATGAATCGCAATACCGTCTAATTGAGTAGATTTGAAATGCACAAGGCCCCATGACGTCAAATTTTACTATAGAAAATAGTCCCAAAAAAAAAACGAAACAAATTTATTGGCTATTTATATTTACCGTAGTCAAATATCAACATTTATAAAATAAACAACAAAAGAATTTTAAATGATGATCAAAGTAATCTTGTTGACTTTAATTATATATGTAGATTTAGGTTGTCGGAAGCACGAACATAAATAGGCACTATGTCACTTCTCCGCCGCCATGATATTGAATGCAATGTTGCTGAAACGGGAGCTGGCCAGCATGGTCAGGAAACCGATTTGTATGGATGTTATAATAACAGAAGAAGTTGAGTTGCTTAAGAAGTCGGATGGTAATGACTAAGGGACGATGTCTGTATCAGATGATGGAGTACGTGCAGATCCATGTGGCAATGTCAATTTCTCCACGTGGCTGTTACGGAAGTGGTGTTCTCGGATTCGCGAGGCCTCGGTCATAGTGGACAGCGTTGCACAAGTGACTTGCTTTCGAGCCGAAGATAATTCATTATTTATTTTGTTTGTTAAAAAATATATATCATATCAAATTACTTAGTAAACAATTAAAACATCTATTTTTTCTTGAGTATATTTATACGCCAGTGATATACATGCAGGTTGACACTTGACCTTTCAGTAATAGAGAAATATACATACCACAGGGTATTATCATGAAATAAACAAGATACACTTTTGTAGTGTTTATCATAGAGAAAACAATTGGAAATGGAAATATTTACTTATAAATACAAGCATATGCGATACAGTTAAAATTACATTAACTGTATCTCTGCAGTGCTGATATGGATTTGTAGGGCTGATACGGATATTAGCACTCTCTATCCGGAACTTTTCTGTTTTTTTCGGCTTCGAGTTTTATATGTCATAGGCTAGTTTGGCAGACGATCATGGTCGAAAAACAGAAACTTCATAACGAAAAAAACCTTTGAAGCACTTTGAAATAGTCTGAGTGAACTGGAATACTTGTGTGGTTTGAACACCACTGATGTGTGTGAAGATTCTTGCGGTTTATTAGATTCAATGCCATTAGGCCAAGATGAAAACCTTGAGCCAGCAGTTACTACGCTCGACAGTGACCGACACGCTGGATGATGAACCTGTGGAAAAGACTACCTTTGACTTTGTGAAGGAACTAAAAAATGTTAACACAACGAGAATAAAGTGCCACGCCACAGCATGATACGCCCGTCAAAAAATTACAATTATCTTAAACAATTAAAAGTGCAAGAAAATCATGTCAACCTTGATTTTAAGATTTCCATGATTTTTCAACTCCTTAAAAAATGTGTTTATCCATCTCCTGTGGTGCAGGCATTAATTATATAACAAATATTGCATCATTCATAGATTTCTATACCTTGCCAAATGCCTATCATATTAAACAATATCAAATTAGTCTTCACAACTTAATCTATACCTAATTAATTTTGAAAATAAAAGGCTGGCCATCAAATATAAACTGACCAACAGTTCTTCTGTCTAATTCCCAAAGGATACACTGTCAGTTAAGATAATGCTCTGAAGAAATGATTGAGACAGCTATAGCCTTGCTACATTGAACACATTAATTAATCTTTAACTGGATGCTTGTCTACTCATCACTCCCAAGAGATTATTGGATCTGCACTATCTACCATAAAGCATTTTTGAAACATATAAAACCTCAATGATTTTTTTGTTAGATTTAATGGCAGACAGGTTTTAATATGCAATTCATATGGACATGCTGATTCCACCCCACCCCCATAAAATTAGTTTTTTAAAGTTCATAATATTATGTAATATCAAAATAGTTTATTATGCAAAATCAAATTAGTTTTATTTACTTCTCATCAAATTCATTATAAAACTTATGCTAGCCAACAAGAGCTATTTTTAATCCAACAGGATTACCCATTTGGCCCAATACTCAAGGGATATAGATAGCACCGATGCTCTTCCTCACACTAAACTCATTAATTTCTCTCTCTCTAATTTGACATGCAATCTTCTTGACCAGTGCTTGATAATTAAACTCATGGGAGCGGTGGAATTTCTTTAACATACATTACATTTGTTAAAGATTGCTGTCAAGTATATGCTAAAAAAAATAAGTATTTTCTTGATTTAACATTTTTCTAATAAGAATAGTGCAATACTTTTACATTTTTTGGAGTGTGTAAATGAAGAGAAATAAAGACATTTTTTTTTTAATTTCACTTAAATTAAAGGTCACAGTGACCTTGAAATAGGTCGCGACACACCCTCTACCTAAGATGCATAAAGTGGCCAAGTTTGATGATTCTAAGTCTAATAGTTTTCTAGTTATGGACCGGACAGGATTTTTCCATATTTGGCTATAACTTTTTAATTATTGGTCAGAGCGACCTAATTTTTGTGCGCGACACACCTTCTACCCAAGATGTATCAGCTGACAAAGTTTGGTAACTCTAGGCCTTATAGTATTCAAGTTATGAGCCGGACACGAGAAAAGCTAACAGACGGACGGACGGACAGACGGACAGACAGACGGACATGAAGCCTATAACATAATACGTCCCGTCTTAAGACGGGCGTATAAAAACTGACTCGGATTTAAGAAAAATTACAAATTACTTAACAATGAACAAAGAGTTGAGGAAACCAGAGGAAATCCCGGTCGGAGAACTCGATTTACATCTAGCTAGTGTTTTCATGAATGCGAAGAAAACAAATAGTGAGGAAATTGAACCAGACACGCTTAAATCAATACAAGCAAGTGTTAATCGTTACTCTGCAGACAGAAATTTGAAAATAAACATTTTAAATGATAAAGAATTCAAATATTCTCATGCTGTCCTCGCCTCGAAAAGAAAGCTACTAAGATCCATGGGCAAAAGGAAACTGCGAGAAAAGGGAAGAACCCTCCTGAAGAAAATTAGGCATGTGATTGGCAGAGGAAGAAAAAGGAGGAAATGAAATCAATCGGGGGTCTGGGGCCCCTATAGGCAGCGCCCTGCTAGGGGGCCCAAGCCCCCCTGAAGCTCCTGGGATTTCACCTATTTCAGAGCTTAAAATTTAATTTCCAGAGATATCTGAGAACCATTTTTGGACCAAGAAAAATGACACTAAATAAACATTTAAATCTTTGATTTATTATAATGCAATTTCAATGAACAAATTATTGTATAAGTTTTCTTTTTTCGGCCAAAGCCTTGAAAATGCGCAATCTTGCTTGACTTGTCTGCTGCTTGGGCTTGCAGGTCTTTTTCTGCTTTAAGTGTTAGCTTAGCTTTTTTTCTTTTTGTCCAATTCACTTGTGCTCTTCACTTGTAACTTATTCATCCTTTTCATTTCATCATGATTTCTTTTCTTCAGCCTCTCCCTGTAAGTGGAACTGGATTTCATCATGTTTCTTGTCAGCTGTCTGTCAACTGATCCATACAGAAAATCATCTCTCCTGAATAGTTTTGTTGCTGTTGTTTCCCTTGATTTAATTAAGTATTTGACAGTTTGAATTAAATTGTATGTCTCAACTGCCATGTTGGAAGACTTTGGATCCATAATATCCCCCATTGTGTTAAAAGATGATTCCACCATAGGTCCATGGAAGACGGTGCAGGCAGCTATTGCCACTTTTGATAAGGCAGGATACTGGTCAGATTTCTTTATAATCCCCCACCAGGAATCCACTCTTTCTGTTTCTTGAGGCAGACAGTCATCAGCTTGAAATCTGTAAGAGTGCAAGTATATATAGAGAGTCTATCATATTAAAAAAATTAAGCAATTAATATACAAAATTCAAAGGTATTAACTTGAAATACCTGTGTATTTCTGCTTCTAGGCAGTACTCTTCTTCCTCTGTGAGTCTAGCTGGAATTATACCTCCAAGAGTTTTCAGAGCTTTTATGAAAGAGCTATGCTGTATTGCATCTGGGTCTAATGCACTCAAACTCCTAAGTACTTTATTGTCCAGTGGTAATTTGTTCTGTAGATATTTCTCTACACAAACAAAAAAAAGCAGGAGAGGGAACCAGACTGGCCTGTTCGTTTATTTGCAGTTGCGGTACCAGATTAATTCTGATTCTGACAAAATTGGTCCGTGGTATTATGATCGAAACTCACTGTCAGTGTCTTATCATTTATATTGATAGTTTTAAAATGATTTTTTCATCAGAATTTTAAATCTGATATTCTTTTTTTTATCTGTTAATACAATATAAACGTATTATTCATGTAAGCATGTAAGAAATTCATAATGATTCTACTCTGTAAATGAGCCCAGCTCTCTGTACTTCTGAGTACTTTGATTTTTTTTTTATCTACGTCCCTTGTTTTCACATTGTCATACTTTCAATCTGTCAACATGTATGACACTATTCTGTCTAAATCACTGCTCACACAAAATAACCATTTTCTCTACTTTCGATTTAAGCAGAAGTGAATAAATTAGTCAATCTGTGCAATGTTTCATTAAACAAGAAATTTGATGTCGTTGTAATCTTAAGAATTTGTACTCTGTTCTTTGAATTTGCCCAGTTTTAAATTTGCTCAAGGGCTAAAGGGGCGAAATTAAAACGTGGGCAAATATAATGTATATGAATAATATCTAAATGATATTTGTTTTATTTTTCAGAAATTTTTTTGGGGCACAATTGCCCGGTACTCCCAAAGGGCTATTCTGGCCAGTGGCTGTGGGGGAGGAAGGGGGTATTATAGTAAAAGCGACGATGCACTGTAAGTATATGATTGAGTTAACATATAACCATTTGATGATTAAGGTAGAATTGTCACTAGTCTTGGAAAATTTTAATAAAGCAAAGTATCAACTTTACACAGAATAAAATGTAATGGATTCAGATAATCATGATTTTTAGCCGGGCTCATTGCTTTCATTATGTGCTTCACCGTCAAGTTTTGGGGGAGCGTGGGGTATGTGAGCTGGCTAACTTTTTCTTTCATTCTAAAATAGCATTCTACATCTTTTTATGCAGATTGAAATAAGATGTGAAGTTTATGACACTCTCCCTAACAATATAGCTCAAGTATGTAGTCACTTGACGTCATTTTCAATTATGACGTCATACCTTTGTAGTTCAGAGAAGTTCGTGCAGAGAGTACACTACAATATTCTCTGGGAAGCCTTATTCATACCTGCGAACCCCTTTAAATGGGTGTTTATATTGGAAACAAGTAAAGACTGTTTTTTTTTTGCTTTTTTCATTCATTCTCTAATGAATCTTCAATTTCAGTATCAAAGATATACATTGTCAACCAGCCTCTACGAAAGACTCTCGGCATGAAGGCACCAAAGACTCAGGCTTAGAAGGTAAGGCATTCAAATAATCTTTTAAGGTATATTTTTCATTCTGTCTTTGTTCAATCTTCAATCCATTTTTTCCTCTATGATTTTTGTCATGGTCACTTGAATGACAAGTTCAGTTTTCCATGTTGATCACTGGGTTCTACAAAATTACCTAAATTTAATGGATATTGCTATGTTACTATTGATCTATTTTGAATTCTTTTCTTAACTCTGGTTAATTGATTTTAGATTGTGTCTTGCAAACATAACACTCTGATTAAGAAGGATGATAGTCTAAGAGCCAGTTATATGTACCCTTTGGATGAAGAAGAATGTGACATTTGTAGGTAAACAAATTGAGCATATTTGTTGATTTGACTGCAGAAATTTAACATTTTAAAGTAGTAAGCATTGTTTAAAGTAGGATTTTCCCAAGCCAACATAAGCTGGAATGAAAATGTGTTGGATAGTTCTATAACGCTATGCTTGCAGTTATAATTTTTTATAGGAATATGTTGTCAGTAATGTGAATATTTATGTAATATACATTTAATGTTTAAGTGCATAGGAATACTGACTTTAAACAGTTTAATTTAAATCATTTCAAATTTTCAGTATAGTCCAATCTTGTTATTTCAAACATAAAAGAACCAATGAAGTGTTATATTAAAATATCTCATCTTATTTGTATTTCTTGCAGTGGAATCAGAAGGATTGCAGAGAGATGGATTCGGAAAACTGAAAAAGATCAGAAACAGTCATGTTTTTTTTTCTTTCAAATAACCAGGCAGCCTTATCGATGAAGATGTTGGTCCACATGCTAACGTTATTAAGATTTCTGGACAATTTCATTGATTCATATGCAAAACAAACATCTGAATCTTTTGAGGATTTATTTCGCTGTGCAAAAAGAGCTGAGTCCACACTTAAAATCACAAAAAGTGATAAAAATGTGATAGCCAGTATTGAGGGAATGGAAGAGCGCCTTCTTTCAAAATTGACTGACCAACTACAGTCAACAGTGATGGCTATTAACTCGAACTTTCCCCAACCATCAGCTAGCAGAGATGATCCTCCAGCCACATATGCCCGAGGTGGATTCCGGCGTGGAAAACACTCTGGACGTGGACATAATTACAGTCGCCCCCAGACTGCGCAATATCCTGTGAGTGAACAGTTTCCTCCCCGCAATGGTGGACAATTTCCTAAGAATAAACAAACTGTGTATGAACGTGGTACGTACAACCAAGGAAACCGTCCCTACTTCCGCCCCCAGATCCCCGCACAGCAGAACCCCAGACCAGCGAGATATCCCAATGCACAGCCCCAGTACCACGGACAACCAGGCCCTCGTAAGTGCTTTCACTGTGGCCTTGATGATTGTTTTGACAGATATAGTTGCATAGCTTAAAGTCATTGTTGCCAAATTTGTTCTAAATACAACCATTTTGAATCTGTATGTTTTCATAATCCATCTAGTCGATTTTTTGACCATTCATATAATTTACAATAGGAATTCAAGCCTTTCCATAGCACGGATAGGCGCCTCGAAACTCAAAATCTGCAGAAATTAATTTGGCAACAAATTTAGTTAGAAATACTGTTTGTTTTTATCAGTGGTGTGAAAACAAATGCTTTAGTTGATACAGGTGCCTCTATTTCTGTTGTCAGTGCTTCATTTTTAAGCAAAACATCTTTTGAAAACTCAGTGCTACAAAAACCAGATTATCATTTTGTCAATGGTGTAGGATGTCATTTGAAAGTGCCAGGAAAATTGAAATTACCATTGTCTTTTAAAGGTGTGACATTTACCTTTCCAGTGCATGTAGTAGATAGATTACCACATTCTTTGATTATTGGTCTTGACTTTTTACAAAAACATCAGGTGACCCTTAATCTAGCTGAAAATACTATGTCTTTTTACAATGACTCAGCAAATGTGTGTTTAATAAAATCGAGCTGGGTTTAGTTAGAGTGGCAACTACAACAATTCTACCACCCTCTTCTGAGAATCTTTTGTCCGTCAAGGTGTCTAGAAGATATTCAGGTGAAGAAGTGCTATTAGAGCCAGTACAAGATATTCAGAATCTACACATTTTCAATGTCTTGTTAAAATCAAAAATGGTCAATCAGTCCTACAGGTGCTAAATCCCACATGACTTAATGGTCTAAAAGCTACCATTAAGGAACTGTAAGCCACCATTAAGCTACATTTAAGCACCCATTAACAGTCAGGGGTGTGATTGAAATCCATCATTTTTAAAAATGATGATTTTCAGTCATTAAATTGATTTTTAATAATGATGGAAATTCATCTTTTTTTAGTAAAATGATGAAAAACAGTCATTTCTATTTTGAAATTTATTTTAGAAATAGAGTTATCTCTGATATTAAAAATGACTGTTTTTCATCATTTTTTATCAAATTGTTAGGTCTGGGCGCACTTAATTATCTCATTAGTTTTACGGGGCGCACTAAATTATTTTGGTTTCAATTACTTGTCAAGATGTTTCTCTACACAAGGGTCTATGGCAGGATAGTGTACTATATCTAATTACTGTAGTAAATGGGATGGGAAAATTGACTTGAGAATGGAAATATGATGAAAAGACGTCATATTTACAAAAATGAGAAAATTGTGTACATTATATACTTAGAAGAAATGACCATTATCCATCATTTTCAAAAATGACTGATTTCAGTACCACCCCTGACTGATTAAGGACTTTGAGATGGTTTAGTGGTGACGTAGTGTTGGTGTAAATATTACTTATAGGTGATTAATGGTGACTTAAAGACAACCATTTAACCATCTTTAAGGACCTATCAGCCACTATAAAACCAGGATTAAAGACCGAGTTTTATCTTGTGAAACTAAATCACTTCGACTCTTTTCGGCACAACTCATCATTTGAGTTGGCCATAGTGTTGAGCCAACTCGTACAAATGTTATTCGAAATCGAACAAGAAAGAAGAATTGGAGTGTATTTGGTTGGAAATCGAAAACCGTACATTCAAATAATATCCCTGCTGTATTTATCGGCCTCCTAACGCCGATGCCAGTTTCTGGACAAAACTTTCATGGAGTTTAGATAAAGTAGGAGAATTTTCGAGTACAATCATGTAATAGGAGTATGTCTCAGAACACCATTGTCATTTGTGGTTCTAGAATATTTTTAACAATCTCCTATTTTCATATTAAATTATTTCCCAGGTTCTTATTTTGATTTGAGAATCTGCTTGGTCTTATTTCCGAGCCTGTTCGTACCTTACTTCAACACCTCATGTCAATTGTAATGAAAACACCAGTTTCAATAAACAACAAAATTTATTTAACCTTTGTATAGACAAACAAACAAAAAATCAAAGTACTGAAAGTACTGAAAAGCGGTTAGCATGCTTTCATCTAATATGTACCGAAAAAAGTGCAGGAAATGATATTTAAGTATGCATATCTTTGTCCAATGCCATCAGAGAACAATTCCCAGACATTCTGCTTTTGTAATACTTTACTTAATAGTAAAACCAATAACATTCCAAACTAATGTCACAGATGGATGCAATCTAATTGAAATCAGATGTTCCGAATCCGCTACTGCTTCTCAAACATCTAACAACATCCTATTTGGGGTCATGTAAGAGTGAATCTTCGATTAGCCAAAGAAAATGGTTCCTCCGAAATCTTGGCTTATAGTTCAGATGGGTTTCTTGTTTTCACCACCGAACCAAAACCCGAAGAGTTTTGTAGTAAACAAAATATGCATTGCAAAAGCTGTGTTATGTATGACGTGTGGGGTACGTTGTATAGTTTACGCTCTTTCGTTTGCATTATTTACGTTCAGATGCCAGACTGCAAACTATACATGAAATTTATTCCAAAATTACTTTAATTCAACGTAAGACAGTATCAATAATGATGATATGTAGCCGTGGAATCAAATTGAGAATTGTTTACCGAGGCTTGAATTTACATAGCCAAAGTGTTACTAGTACATGTACATGTAATCGAAAGGTCGCTCTGTGACCCCGAATGGGATGTTAGATGTTTGAGAAGCGGTAGCGGATTTGGAACATTTAAATAAATTTTAATTAGATTGAAATGCATGTTTCAAAATTCAAACATGAGATTTCTTCAGTTTGAAAGACAGGAAGTGCATTTTTAAAACTTCTCTCTTGGTGGCATCCAATTGTTCTCTGGATGAAAACAATAATGTTGATGTTAAAAATTTAATTGTCTTTTATGCTCTATTGAATCTAAAATTAGGTAATTGTAAAGCCTACTATAGCAAACAACTAAAATAAATGACAAGTTAAATGCTTTAGATTAATGGATTTGGAGTAGTGTAGATCTACAGCTGCCTAGTCAGAGAAAAAAAGATGGCTGAGCAGAGACTTTGTAAATGAATTGATATCAGAGAGCTCCAGATGTATAGGCTCACTGCGGGTGTAACCTGTCAACGAGGGATGCTTGCTTCTTCTAGGCAACGGATACCACCTCTTGAACTCTCAGGAGTCAGTTTTTCTTCTTAAATCACTCATTGATCATTCTGTATTTTGATACAGATACTTCCGTTTAGAAATATTATGAACTACTACTTCTACGGGAAGACTGGCGAGTAAACAAGATTATCAAGCTTTATGAAATGTGCTTTATTGACTTTTCAAACAAGTAAATGTTCGAGTAAAGTAAATGGTATATGAGAATCATTTAAAAGAAGTCTTGCACAATATGTCGAGATAAGGACATATAATGTGTATTTGCCATATACTCTTCATGCAATATTGTTCTCAAATAAAACATGTGAAAAGGAAGGTTGTCTAATCAATCAATACTAGTATTTAAAAAAATTCAAATGTACACTAAAAGTCAGTGTAACTTAAGAAATTAACAGTGTCATTTTCTTCAATATGTCGGTTAAACAATATACACTGATTTTTTTTTCTATCAATGTGCCTCTAAACACCTGTATTTTGATTTAATTTTTCTCAAACGCTCTAAATAATAATCGACAAATTGGATAAATTCAAATTTAAAAAGTATTTTCACAGCTACATATGTAATATTACGTTCCCTAGGAATTGATCAATTTTTCAAAACTTACCGGTATAAATAAGCATTAGTATATATTTTTAATTTTTGCTAATTGCCAAGATTTTTGCATACCTCATTCTTCTGTGAATAATAATGTCGGTTGATTTTTAGAAGAGGATCACAATGCCGATTAAGATTAATATATATTTATCCATTTTTTTCAAAATTAATTTTACTACTTTAAGTGCCCCATTATTTTTTTTTTCAAAACTAAAAGTAAGTGAGCCCTTATGATCGTTTGTAATAAATTATCAAAGACGGGGTAGAGAATTTACCCCTGGAAGCAGAGCTTTTATAATCTGTTTATTAGACAGAGAAGAAAACAAACGTTTCATTGTGGAGGTAATCCTATTGTTTCCATGAAAACGTTACAAAAAGTGTAAACCTTACAGATATATTCTGTGTTTTTATAACAGCGTTTTTCAGGTATTACTTAACTTAATAAATGGTGTTTCTTAATACTTTGGCAAGGAAAATCAAACTCGATCGAGAGATATCCTGATATTTTTGCAATCTGTGATGACCTTCAACCTGCTGCATAACTAACCGTATCGTAAAACTTTCAAAAATAAACTAACAGTTGCTATAAATCGCGATCGCACGATGTACATGTAATAAGGACCAAATTCTCAGTTCTTTGAAGTTATTGTTCTAAGTATTGTCAATGCTTTGGTAAATACTTAAATAAGAATTAGATATAATCGTTATTATAGCCACTCTTCATACACAGCATATTGTCAATCTCTCACCAGGGGGCGTATTACGCCAACAGTATACAAATCATAGGAAGCGCTTTGCTGAAGTTACCGTTGTCGATAGGTAGCGCCTTGTGGATGTTTCCGGTTTTGGTTGCAGAAGGATAAGGTTACATGCAATAAAGCGATGTCGATAGGTAGCGCCTTATGAACAAAGACAGAGTAACATAAAAGGATTCACAAAAGGTATATAGAAATCAAGTATCAAACAATTATTGAGCGAATGGGGACATTTTAGCAGTATGAATATAATAGAATTAAAGATGAAAGATTAAGTGTCAATAAATATAAACAGATGTCAATTAAGGAATTAATTGTCCAACCTCTGACTATGCCTCAGGTGGGATTAAGGCTGTACGGAATTTATATAATTTATCACATTTGCCGAAATATAAGAAAAGTTTTGACAACAATTTACACAAAGTTCGAAAAGTTAATTTACACGGTAATCTAAAATAAGTCCAAAAATGTTGTATTTTACACCGTAACATTTACATTTATTTATTGAAAATCTATTGTTTCTAACTTTCAGTTTTATGGCCTAATAAATTTAACAGGAGTAATAGAAGACGACAATTTTGTATAAATACCTAATAATATCTTAACATAATTTCTAAGGGTGCAACCTGTTAATTACCTAATACACCTCTATAAAAGTGAAGAGAACTTACAGCAAATTAATGCTTTTCAAGATCCCCCACTAAACTAGCAGTTACACGGGTTTTTATACTTTTTGGAAACACTTAGAACTGGATGCACCCGAAGGGTATGAACTTTGACTGATATTAGTGACACCCAAAAGGTTCACTTCCGTATTAATAGCCAATCAAAATTTAGATAAACAAAAGCCCAAAAGATTTGATGGAAGCAACACGTGCTTTTCCCTGAGAAGGTTTGTAAACAAACTAAATATAAACAAATGGTATTAGGAATAAGGCAGTATACACATATATGTATGAAAAAATTGATAATGATATTTTATTACTCAAATACAAGGCATAAATGAATATAACAAAATCCATTCCTGCTACACTCCCCCTTCTTAAGAAATAAATGATTATGTCATTTATTAAAAAAAAAAATTAAAATATATGTCCCTAGCAGGAATGAAATAATTCAAACAACAAAGGTAAAATAAAATAAAAAAAAAATCATGACAACACCAGCTTTATAATGTTTATAGTTTCTTCATTGTCTTTTTACTGGTGGGACCCCACAGACGTCCAGTCACAACAAAAGTGTCCTCTCCCTCCGTAATCACTTCTTGGTCTCTGGCGTTGGTCTCAGACCTCACCAGTGTGCTCCCTGCTGTTGATCTGGTGGCCCTCCTAAGGTCGGCTTGTTTTACCTCTGTATCTCTTCCTGGCGGCCGAGATTGGGGCCAGGGGCATGGTTTCCTGTCCTGGATCTTGGAATTTAATATTCCGGACATTCTGTCCTAGTGGAACGGTGTTACCCCCATGCTTGAGTCTTGCGTGTCGACGGACTTGATTCTTCCTTCGACTGGCATAACGGCAATCCTCGATTCCGCAGTGAAATATCTCAATAAAAGCCTCATGGATTTCCTGCCAATGTCCCTTGCAGGATCTGTAACTTGTCAGCCAAACATCACTGTGGTCTGCCGGGCAGACCACCCCGCCTTCCTGCCACGCAGGTCGGATATCACTATCCAGTTCATCCATCTCTTCCTGCCTTCCTGCCACGCAGGTCGGATATCACTATCCAGTTCATCCATCTCTTCCTGCCTTCCTGCCACGCAGGTCGGATATCACTATCCAGTTCATCCATCTCTTCCGCCGTCACCAATATTTCTAAAATATCCATTGAGCAATCCTGAAAAATAGTTATGTTTGAATATTAAAATTCGTTCAACTTCAATGAACAATATTTCATCTTTAAAACAGAAAAAACAAAATATACTAAAATAGGATAAATAAATTTTCATCTTCAGAAGCAATAAAGAAAAGACAAAATATTGTCATGTTTCTTAGTGGATGTTCAAGTGCCAAATTTAAGAGCCAATAAAACTTATCCCTTGGCCAAGCAAAGGATTACAGTTGACAGAAATGTCAGCAAAGAAAAGTAATCCATTAGACAAGCAACAGGAAATATTGTCTATGGAATTCTGTGTAAAAAACATCACGGAATATCGCCCAAAAGAAAACTGTCTCAGGCAGTGAGGACGCTAGAGACATTTGGTTCCTCAGTGAAAACAGGAATCATTTGACAATTGATAACAGTCTTTGATCAAACTTTTGGATGAATTGTCAAGTGATGTTCTGCATACTGTCCTAGCACGGGATTCTGTTATTCGGCCTATTCCGAAATTGAACCAGTTTGTTGTTAGTCTGATCACGAGTTACAGTTTCACAGTTTTTAGGTTCCTCTGGAGTCACAGCCTATGTTAGAAAAAAAACTCATCACAGCGTTTAGCTACCTCCTCTTTTTTCTCCTCTGCATACAGTTCAAGTTCTGTCTAAGGATGCAGGCCTATAAGTCTTGGCAAACTGAGGCAACAGAACAGGCTTTCTTCCTGTACGGCTCAAGTTTTGGTAGAATTGCATCATATTTTCGGTCTTTGGTTGTGAGTAGATTTTGCTGTGAATGCCCAGATGCGACTGATGATACTTCAGCTATCGCCTGGTTTATTTTCTTGGCAGAGGTGAAATCAATTTCTTGTACTTTTTATCTACTGGTCAGAGAGCAGAAGAGCTTATTATTATTATTAGCTTTGGGCAATTTGCGCTTAGATTTTGCATTGAAACGACGTACCATTCTGATATGAATGTATTTAAGAACCAGAGCGCATTACAAACAGACCAATACTTAGTTATTAAGAAAAATAATGCAAGCTTATTTACATGTGTAATTATTCCCAATTAAAACAAAAATGTACATGTACTTATATCATTTCATGTGTACAAACTGAAAAGCGAAGTTACTCAGACAGAATTATGAAAGAATTTTAACATCAGTACGGACGGGATTTCTGTCCCTTTCTTGCATGGATGCGAGGTTTTAGTCTGGGGTGGATATGTCTCCCGGACTCGACACGGTTGACTGTTATCCTTTCAGATCTGATGTTCATCTTAATTCCAACAGGAGTCGGTCGATTTTCTCCTTCGACTCTCTTGTTTTGTTGTTTAGTTCGCCTTAAGCCCAACCTGCGGCGGTAGTCGTTTATCCTATCATGCATAACGCCTCTACCCGGATTTCCCTGAACTGCTCGTTGATTTCGTTGATCTGATTATTAAAAAAAAACAACTGATGATTTGAGAACTTTTTCCTTCATAGACTGGGTTTTAGTGTCACAGTTCCTTAAAAGATTTGGGTTAGCTTGGGATCCCCTAGATTAGGGTAACATTCCAACTGCCATCTCATATACGGTGGCATTTTCCCGGAGATAACGGCGTACGAAATTCCTTCCAGGGCGCATGCGATTTTGTGTTTTTAGTTCACCTCAGCCGAAGGCTCAAGTGAGCTTTTCTGATCCAAATTTGACCATTGTTGTCGTTGTCGTTAACTTTTTACATTTAATCTTCTTCTTAAGAACCACTGGGCCAATTTCAACCAAACTTGCTGCAAAGTATTCCTGGGTGAAGGAGATTCAAATTTGTTCAAATGAAGGGCCACGCCCTTTTTCAAGGGGAGATAATTATGATTAGAAAAAAAATAATGGCATTTTTAAAAAATCTTCTTCTCAAGAGCCACTGGGCCAGGAAAGATGAAACTCATGTGGAATCTTCCTCAGGTAGTGCAGATTCAAGTTTGTTCAAATCATGACCCCCGGGGCTAGGGTGGGGCCAAAATGGCTGACCATAATTTTACATAGGAATTTACATGTGTAGGAAAATTTTTTAAAAATTATCTTCTCAAGAGCCACTTGGCCAGGAAAGATGAATCTCATGTGGAATCATCCTCATTAGTTTAGATTCAAGTTTGTTCAAATCATAACCCCCGGGGCTAAGGTGGGGCCAAAAATGGCCGACCCAAGTTTTACATAGGAATATATAGGATAAACTTTAAAAATCTTCTTCTTAAGAACCAGTGGTCTAGGAAAGATGAAACTTAGAATTATCATCAGGTAATGTAGATTCAAGTTTGTTCAAATCATGACCCCTAGGGCTAGGGTGGGGCCAAAATGGCCGATCAAAGTCAGATGGGCTAGGTGTGTAGACAGGATTCTGATGGGGTGTGGATGGTGGTTGTGCGGGATTTCGACAGCAGGTGAAGCTTTTATTTCTTAGAATTCGTTTGATAATTATAACAATTATTGAGATTGTTGTTACCAGGGCCCAAGCAAGAAAACCTAACAATACATAATTATTAATGCAATATACATTCTCGGGTCAAAAGTATTCGTAAAAAAATGGCGGCCTACTTTTTCACTGCCGCGGTTCGCTTCCCATTTAAGCGTCGTTCTTGACGCACAAGTTAAGAGTTATCCCTCTTACTATGTACAAATATACACAAGCACATGACAGATCACGTGGCTTTGTTATAACGTATTTTGTCGTCTGCAAATGTTTTGTTTCCGATTTCAAAACAAATGATTAGGAAAGGATTTGAACTGTGATTGAATCTAAAATAATATATTCCGTTCCGCGTTTTAGCAACACCCGTGTGCGTTCGAGAAAGAAAGTATTCTATCGTTGTCTAAAGCTTATATAAAGTTAAAGGAAATATCAGAGATAACAAGGAATACCTATATCTACAATATCCAGTTTTTTAAAACGACATCAAAGACGTGGAAATACAGAAAACAAGGATCGAAGTGGCAGACCGCGTAAGTGTAGTGTCCAAGGGGAAAGGCAACTTATTCGACTTGTAAAAAATAATCGTCGAAGGACTTTGACAGAATTTACGAATGTTACTAATGAAACTGGAGCTAGTAGACTGTCAGAAAGTACCGTGAAAAGAATTTTGAGAAAAGGGGGATATCGGAGGAGGCTTGTGAAGAAAAAACATCGGATTCGTGAAGTCAAAAAGAAAAAGCGAGTTAATTGGTGTAGTGATGAAATGTATTTGTGATGATTGATGGAGAACAACGCGTGTATGTGGCGGAAGGACGGCGAAGAATGGGACCCCCCTTGTGTTGCACCCCCTCCAGGACGGCGCCTTGATTTGATGGTGTGGGGATGTATAACAGCTTACTGTGTAGGTACTTTATGTGTTGTTGACGGTAATATTAATGCCGAAAAATATATTGAAATCATCGTTAGCAATTTATGGCCTGTTGTAGCCAGGCATTTCCCTAACAATCGGTATATATTTCAAGACGACAATGCGCCTGTGCACAGAGCAAGAGTAGTGAAAGATTTTATGACTAGAGAGGGAATAACAACACTTGAATGGCCAGCCCAAAGTCCTGACTTAAATATTATCGAAAATTGCTGGAAAAAAATGAAACACGAACTTAATATAAATGTTCATAACTTGAGGACCAACGATGACCTTGCAGTAGCCGTTCGACAGGCCTGGGAAAACATCCCACTTCAATTCATTCAAAGGCTAAACCTCTCGATTCCAAGAAGAATTAAAGCAGTAATCAATTCAAAAGGCTGTCTTACGAAATAATTAAGGTTGGTGCAAATTTAATTAAGTTAAAAATTTGATGAAACTAAGGTGACCTAGTTTTGTTTACATCGCCGTCATTTTGTTTTTTTTACGAATACTTATGACCCTACACTGTACATGAAAGTAGATGTATCAAGAACAAATCCTCATTACTCCAAATTAGTTTTTTCCTATTGACATACGATTTAGCATCAAAATTTACTTCATAATTTTCATCTTCATCAAAGATATCATCTGACAATTCAGATCTGCGAATTTCCTGAAGTTCATATTTTGACGGTAAACCTCCTTTCTTTACAATCTGATTTTTTCTAAATAACCATGTGCCAAGCTTCAATCTCTTGCATCTTTTATAAAATAATTTTTATTTTCTTTACTTAAATGATACAATTAATATCAAATTTAGTGAACAAATGACAGCAATGTATATGGATGAGCCATATATACATGACATAACATCGTCTTCATCATCATCATCCTGACTCTTCCAATGTTCTACAAAAAAAAATTCATTTTGCTTATTCTGCATTGTAAAGAGCATAATAAGAAATGTAAGCACAACAACAAACT
Organism: Saccostrea cuccullata; assembly: GCF_032062105.1. Lineage (NCBI taxonomy): Eukaryota > Metazoa > Mollusca > Bivalvia > Ostreida > Ostreidae > Saccostrea > Saccostrea cuccullata. Next base: position 316,424 of record NW_026928702.1, on the reverse strand, counting down.
ATCAATTTTAACAAGTAAAACAGCATTCAAAACAAGCTAATTCAGAGAATTTGTGTCCCCCGCTTAGGGAAAAAGTAAACGATGCGCAGTTCGTGGAGGGGGGGGGGTGTCGGATCCCCCTGACTTAAGTTGTAAATAATTAAATTTGTAGAATTGTTAAATGTATACATGTATACTGAAGCAAATACATGTATGTCAATATGCATATAATGATTTGATTGCTTATTCTTTAGGCCTATTGTGTGTATAGAAGATTCTTTTTACATGGAATATTTATCACACTGTAATAATGATTTTATAGCCTCATAAATTTTTCATTTCACATGCTGAATACTATCATTTAGTAAAAAAAAAGTATTTAAAAAAAAAAAGAAGAAAGGATCGACCGAGATTCGATCCCGGGACCTCTCACATTTGAAGCGAGAGACATGACCACTGGACAACGGAATCGCTTTACCTGACGGGAAGTATATGCAGAAATGAAGTCACATACATGTATATATTCATGTTTTCATGTTCAGTATTCTCAAAATTTTACACAATCCATGGTGTTTGATTTATTTAGCCTTTATTAAACAGTTCTAATAGATGTAATAAGAACATAAAGTCCGCCGAGAACCTGTTTTATACGCAATAACTCTCCTCATGCCCCTGCGCTAAAAACAGCGCTAAAAACATGTAATACTATAAATACTAATAAAACAAACGGGGCGGGGCACTTTGAGAGGGGCGAGAGACGTCCTAGGGAGTTTTGGTATAAAATTACATTGCATAAGCTCAAAATCTTCTTGAAATATCGCCCGGAAATGATAGTATTACACACAGACAGAATGTATAAATTTACGACCTTGAACTTTGACCTTTTGACCTCAAAATCAATAGGGGTCTTTATTAGGCCACAGGGAGTTGTTATACAAAATTTCATTGCAATAGAATAGCTCAAATGGTTCTAAAGATATCGTGTGGAAACGAAAGTGTTTTAACAGACAGAATTTGCTTATTTATGACCTTTGACCTTTTGACCTCGAAATCAATAGGGTTCTTCTTTAGTCCATAGGGAGTTGCTATGCTAAATTTCATTGCAAAAGCTCAAAGGGTTCTCGAGATATCGTGTGGAAACGAAAGCGTTACAGACAGACAGAAAGACGGACGGACGGACGGACAAACCCAAACTAATATCCCCCACTTTTCAAGCGGGGGACAATAAAATTTCTAATTCATGTTTTCTTATCATGGGTTTTTTTCCCCACATACCCATTTTCAAGCAAGTGGACCATAACTAAAAAAAAATTAGTTAAAATGCCTGAGTGACAGTCAAGAGCAATCATTCGGGTTTGGTACATAAGAGTATTAGATGGAGATAACTCAATGACATTTGGTTGGATTTCATTAACCAAGAAACGAAAGTTACACAATCTGTGAACAGATTCTTTTTGGTTGTAAAACATTGATGAGATGCAAGAGGGTGATGCAGATGATGTGATCCCTAAATGAAAAGAACAAAACAATACTGAAGATCCAATGCATCTAGATAACTGATGTGGTGACATGACCGTAAAAAGTGTGTGCAAAATATTTGGGTACATCAGTGAGTTGTGTTGCATGTGAGGTAGAAGATTTCACAGGAACAGGAAATAAGTAAATATAATAGAATAACAATGGCGATATGGACATTTTCAATGTTAAGAACGTCGAGTGAACTCTTGCATACAGAAAGTCACCTTATGAAAAAAAATACAGGGGATATTTGTGAAATATAGTAAACTGGGGAAACTTTTTATCAATGATACTTGAAATTTCGTGTAAAGAGGAATGAATTGCATGTAGAGTTATCAAATAAGGAGATAATTTTCATTTGATGAGTTCATGGATACTTAGTTTCACATGATCGAGAGCCTGTTCTAGTTGTGAAGTAGCGTTTGTTTGTTTCATGATTAGTTCCAAAAAACGACCTCATGTTCCACGGAATCCATTGAACTGTGTAGAAGGTCAGCGAGGGCTACTGTGTCTTGATGGTTCTTCTGCACTGCACTCATCATGTTATTAAATCTTGCATCAACCGAGAGTATAAAAGAGGAAAGATGTCTTTCTTGTATGGCCATTGCTTGAGCAATTTTCACATTGTTTCGGTTAAGGGTTTGCATGTGTCGTTGTAATGTTGCAATGTCATCAGTGATTTTGATATCTGTCCCACAAAGTCAAATAGGCCTCGTTTGGATCTAGATGAGCCAATGAAGGTTTTTTGGGCGTGGAAGGTGATTCTGTGGAAGCAGCTTATGAATGTCATGCACCGTTGAGTTTACTTTGGCCATTGTTTGGTTCTGGAGGGCATTTAGTGTTTTTAAAAATGTGTTGTCCGTACTTACAATAAGGGGAGTTGTTACAATAAAATTCTCCAGGTAGATATACTTTCTTTGGTAGTGGGATTTGAAATGTGTGTGTCCAATACTCCTGTCCGAGGTAGCGTTTCTGGTGTTGCTCAAACAGGATACCATAGTTCAAGCGCTGGAATGTGGTGGCATTACCAAAGGGCACAATACCAAGAAGGGAGACAAAACAAATGATGAGGATTGTAGTTGAGAGTCCTGGGGTACCACACCCAGAACATGATCGTCCTCTTTGGCTCGCTTCTGGAGTCGGTTGGGTAGACTGCTGCCACTGTGTCTTTGGAGGCTGCTGCCACTGTTGCTGTGGGGGTTGCTGCCACTGTTGTGGCGGAGGTGGCTGCCACTGTTGCTGCGGGGGCTGCTGTCGTTGTTGCGACGGAAGCTGCTGTCAATGTCATCCTTTATCATACATTATATAATTGTTACTATATGCTGGAACCTCAAGAATAAAACATCGTAGAGAAATATTTCATCTTGGTCATATATTTTCAGAATCTATCAACTCCAGGAACGAACAAACATCCTCCGTTACAACTGTCTACCCGAAGTTAATTACTGGTAAACATCAATGGCTTTGATATTCTTCAGAACCGTGTTAGGGTTTTAAGAACCAATTTTATCAATCAACACAAAGTATTCAAAATCTAATTGACGGATTAATATTGTGCATAAGGAGACGATTATTTTTATATCCATCATGCATTTAAATACAGACCCTAAACCGTGCTTCTACACCTCAGAAACGAACTGTACCGTTTTGTGCTGAAAGCGTACCGTATCGTGCGCAAAGCGTACCGTACCGTTCTCAAAGCTAACCGTTGCGTTCACAAAGCGTACCGTTCCGTGCAAGAAGCGAACCGTACCGTTCTTTGGTTAATTATGCAAACCACACCCACGATGCTTTCGTTTAGTGTTCGAACGCTCACGGTAGCTCAGTCGGTAGAGCGCTCGCTCCGTGATCGGGAGGTCGTGAGTTCGTATCTCGGCCGCGACTGACCTAGTCGTTAAAGTAGGTAGCAACTGTTCCTTCATAATGCGCTCGGCACTTTGATGTGAAAGTTGCGGGTCCTTCGAATTAGACCTTAAAAACTGAGGCCGCGTGTCAGCGGTAGGCGTTGACACGATAAAGATCCCTCACTGCTCAATGGCCCTGAGTGCCGAGTAAAGGTCAAAATTTGAAGCCCTTCACCGGCATACGGTGACGTCTCCATATGAGTGAAAAAGTCTCGAGAGGGACATTAAACAATATACAATCAATCGTTTAGCGTTGGAAAGTCATTTTTGAATTTCCGAACTGTAGCTGCAAAGCCGTTTTTCGACAGCATACTTTCTTGTGTCGGCACGATGTTTTGGAGAATAGGAAATATATTTTCCTCTCTTTTTTGGAGTTGATTTTGGCGAATGGCTACTTTGTACCAAATGTTCTCGAACATTTTTGTTAACTTCATTTAATACACTTGGTCCCAGCAGATCTGAGAATGCAGATTTTTCTTTTAGAAAAGGAGATTTTTAACTTGAAAAAAATCAAAAATGCTCATCATTCTATCACACACGTAGCAGTACTGTGTGTCAGATACGTAGTTTTGTGTGGTGAATACCTATCACTGAATACCTATTTACTAGAGAGTTTAGATAAATACGTAGGAAGGATAACTGCCCTATAAGTTTTATGGCAGACTGATAGGAGTTATCTTTCTTGTGTTCAGTACTATACAGATGGGTACAAATTGAGCTATTAAAATTTTGGCGGGCTACTATCAAAACGCTTAAATAAGCCAAAATTAGCACCCCGCTATACGGTATTATTTATCCACCTCCAAACCATTTATAGTTGTCTCTTCAAGCAATAAAGTAGATTGGAGTGAATTTTCAGCAATCCTAAAAATAATTTTCATCAAGCGAGTTTATCACTTGTACCTCCATATCCTTCTTGTAAAGAGGACTATAAAGGGTTGGGAGATGGATAAAATACATATATACGGTATTTGATTATAACTATAAACTCACAGAATTATCTCTCAGTATTACAGCTATACATCAAATTAAATTACCTTGATGCTCTGTTATCTCTCCAAGTATGCTTCAATTTTAGTCTTTTGAAAAAATCCTGTCGAATTTACTTGCCAGTGTGCATTCATTGTTGTTTACAAGCAAAGCAAACACGAAGTGCGTATGAAGATGAAAAGTTGGAACAATGAAGAATTTTGAAGAAATATTGTTTAAACCTCATATAAGTCTTGTTTTTGAAAAGAAAAGGTATAATGTGTAAAAAAAAAAATTCTTATAATACGAAATTTTTACTAGCTGCCAACAACATCGCCCGTTAAATGCAAAAAACGTGTAGAATAACTCGGCGTGTTTTGCAGTCCTTCTACTCGGCGGCTATGACAGTTCTTGCGTGACGTATGGAGTTTTTCGCTTGAAATTTAGAGCAGTTTTATAAATGATTGTGCTGAATTGTATCGCATAAATATTGATAAATGAAAGCAGTTTGAGTGTCAATTTTACGCAAGCAGCCATATTTATGCTTTAAAAAGGGAAATTCCTTAAATATACGCTCCTATAGAACCTAAATTTTCAATTAAACAATGGCGGATAAATTACATTTTACATGGTTGCGATGTTGACAAACACGAACAATAACCGATATATGGATCGATATGTATATTTTGGATTGATTTACGTCTTGGATGACTACATTTTTGGAACCAAGGTAAGAAGTGTTATTAAATAGCCATTACTGATCCTTTGAGTTGAAATCTGTTGTGAACCAATGACAAGGAAAAGGTCTTTTCCAAGAGTTAATTTAACAGTAGTGAAATTATTAGAGAATACAAACAATGATCGTATAGTGGTTAAGAGCAAAAGAGATCGATCGTAAAATGGCTCTTGATCGTATAGTGTGTCACGATCCTTCCTTGAACGAAGCTCCGAAGAGCCCCGCTCTGATTAGTGCGGCCCAGATGAGAGCGAGAGAGTGAGAGCTTAGTAAAGTTAAACTGTCATTTTATAATGTACTATACATGATACTCATTTACATATGAAACAAACAAATCTGATTTAAATAAACAAGTTATACAATAAATTTGGTCAAAATTCTAGAACTTTATTTAATAAATTATAATTAGGGATGTCAAAATATTAATTTTCTTAAGTCGAACATTCGATTACATTATCCAAACGACAGTCGACTATTCGGAGCATTTATTTATTTTTTCTATAGCACAGTGTTTTTGAAAGCTTTCAATTAAATTAAAATAAATTGGAATAAATTGTAAATAGGAAATTGTGAACAGACACTATCCAGACCTCCGATGAAAATGTTAAATACTGTTTGTTCAATTAATGATTGCACAAGCTTTCTATCAAATGTCTTTCATGTAAGATTATTTTAATAATTATCGAACTTTAAAACTTCACTATTATGCAAATATTGTGTGTTCCATAGCATTTAAAATTCCTAGAATTTATAAATATTTAATTGGTACAAGTCAATTATTGAATTAAATAATTTTCATAGTTTAGTACGTTGCATAATTTATTCATACAACAACAAAAAAGCCAGTGATTGAGAAATAATTATTGAGGTATGTAATTACTGTATTTTCAATATTTAAAATGTGGAAAATTACTTATATACTTTGACTGTGTTTGACCTCTTATTTGTCTGAAGACGTACACTATACAGCTATTTCACTTAAGGAAGGATTCTTTTTCAATTTTGAGATAAAAATTTCATTATCACCCCCTTTTATTTCATTTATTTAATATTCGAATGTTGTTTCATTATTCGGTCGTCGGTCCATTCGACTGACAGTCGAATAGTTGACTATTCGTTGACATCCCTAATTATAATATAAACATAAGCTTCAGTTGATTTACCTGGTATTGTGCGAAAGTTGATATAATGTTACATTAAGTTTTTGAAATGTTCCGTTACTGTTCCTGTATTGATGTCCTAAGAAAGATAAACATCCTGGTTGATTTCAGTGTCCTTAATCCGAGTAACGGGTTTGATTACTTTTGCGGAAAGGTATTACACTTTCACATCCCAATTGGATTATAGGTTAGTGTACTCTATCATGAGTACATTTTTAATAAGTTTATTTTATTTTCTTGATAAATATAATTGTCTCAAACCCTATAGGTTTACAAAAATGTGGAAACACCTAATGCAAAACAATCGGCCATTTGAACATTTTACGTGAGTATTTTGAAATTGAAGGGGAGTCAAGAGAAATTAACAATATACCCCCAATTTAAATGTGTGGGACCCTCTCTTGTCGAACTTTATTGTAAATGTCCGCAAAAAATCTGTTGAGGAATATGAACCTTCAATTCTTAGGGGAATGATAGGTAACTTTGAAAGACTCTTAAAACGTCATCGCTACCAATTTTCAGTTATAACTAGCTTTGAATTTGCTCAGTGAAGAGAGGCCCTAAAAGCAAAACAAAAGGATTTTAAAGCACAAGGGCGTGGAAATAAACCCAAAAGGTCCGACTCTTTTAACTCATGATAAAATTGAAACTCTCTTCAAAACTGAATAACTGAGAAAAACCACACAAACCTCTTTGATAAGCAATATATGGTTCAACAATACGTTGTATTTTAGCATGCGAGGGGGGAATGAACACCGAAACATGAAAAGGGGTGATGTAGCCTTGAAAAGGGATGGAATGAGGCATTTCAACTTGACTACTTAGAATACCATGAAAGGGTTACCAAAAATAAACCAATAAAACTGGTGTGGATATCACTGATAGTCGTGCCTGCCCACCACGGATGTATGCCGTCCCCTGAGAACCCTGGAAAATGCCCCGTATCCATCTTTATTTTGTATAGAGATAACACCCGGACGGATACTCTAAACATGAAGAACTCTTACATTTCTGTGGTAACAAACGAAAAACGCCCTACAATGCAGAGTGTGAAAATAAAGACATTTATCAGCCAAACTTGTCCGTGAAATTTATTAGGACCCTACACTCTTAACCAAACTTCGCGACATGCTATTCTGTTGGAAATATAAGCATTCATAAATGTATATTGAAATATAGTAAAGAATGTTTCGGCAGTTTTTGTAACGGGTACTTGCCCTTAAACCTGCCTCTTCAGGGGTCCACCTTTAATAGCAGTGTGATCTTGTGGTAAACGTGATCTAATAATTATTTTGCGTATGCTTTTGTCTTTCCTATAAGCTATAATTGGTTCCGATGTAAATAATTCTTTGCATCTTGTGTCTGTTTGCATTTGTTCCAGTATTTTATTATGCGTTTTTTTAATTCTTTGATTCGGGGATTATATTTTGTAACCATAACCAATTTATTGTGGAGTTTGAATTGGTTGTTACTTTTATTTAGGATCTCATTTCTGTCCCGATTATTCTCGTGATAATAGGATCTATTTCTGTATCAGAGTAGCCTCTCTTTGGCAAGTGTTTCTTAAAGTCTTGTAGAATAATATTGAGAGCTGCTGCAGTGTCATTGGTATTCCTCACATGTCTTATGCATTCGCCTTTAATAAAAACTTTGAATACTGCCGGGTTGTGAGAGCTTTCCCTGTGTAGATATTGAAAGTTGTTTTTTGGTTTTATGTAAGATTTGAGATCAAGTTTGTTTGATTCTTGAAATTTTCTTCCTTTATAAAATGTTGTGTCTAAAAGGTTAACTGAATCAAATGAGATTTTAAAGGTAAATTTTAAATGCGGATGACACTGATTACCAAGGTCAAAGAAATCGAGAATCTCAGTCTCAGAACCATTGAAGATGATGAAACCATCATCTCTAAATCTGCCATGAAACAAGATTTTATTAGCAAATTGAAACTTTGCCATGATTGATTTGGTTATTTGGAACACTTTAGATCAACAGCTTACCTGTGCCTTTGCACCGGTGGTAAGAAAGGGAGAGCGAGCACTTGACGAAGAAACTCGTGCACATCCTCTCTTCTGTTGTAAGCCCTCTATAAGGAAATACATATTTAAGATGTGTTTGTTTTTTAAAGTGGCATGTGGAACTTCTGATGTGTTGTTGACATCATCTTCGTCATCTGGTGATGGAACCTCCGAGTTGTTGGTACAACCTTCACAAGTCCAATTAAATGTTCGTGGACGTGCATTAATCCTCTGTACTCAGCTCTGGTTATGCCTGAAAATGTTGTATTATATCTTGATTAGATTTTACGGTATATAAGATTTTGAATGTTAAATTGATAATCCCAGCGACATATAGTTTAGATTTAGTACTTAAACTTCTTACCGGTATTTCATGTTCGATGCTGCCAATGTTGACATCTGTTGCACTGAAGTGTCTCCTGCCTTCGTCGAACAAAGGTATTGCAGCTGATGCAGTTGTCTGACAAGCAAAATTTTGATAGAGAGAACATCACAAATCCACATATTTTTGTTAAAATTTAAAGTTTCGATATTAACATAATGTAATGTTGAGAAATTTATTCCACTGCAAATATCAAACGTCATTTCAGTTTACTTTCAAGATGGAATTCTTAGTCTCAAATAGTTCCAAAAAGGTTGCGATATGTGTTAAAAAATAGTTTTTTTTAAACCCACGTATAAAAAAACCGCAACGATATTTTGTTTTAAATTTTTGGGACACAATGTAGATACAATGTAGATTTAAAAAAGAACTGAAAGTGGACACGCAACGTAGCTTATATAATTTATTAGCTCTTCTGAGCAAAAGGCTCAAGGAGCTAATGCTATGGCCATTTGTGCGGTGTAACTTTTTAGAATATGGGCCAAAACCCAAGAACCCCTTGGCCAATCAGTATCAAATTAGTCACAGGGTATCCTTGGCCCAAGGGCTACCTTTTGTACTAAAATAAGGGTTGGGACCCTTAAACGAGGGGAGATAATCGCACGCGCGTTGTAAGTATACTTTGAGCATTGTTATGGTTATTTGAAATATAAATCTTTGTGAAAAACATTCCAAATGCTGCTCCTCCTACAGTTTAAGTCTGATTTCAATATCAAAATCATAAACCGATATACAGAATAATGTATCTTAGTGTAGTCTAATTGTGTGCCAAATGATATTGACATCAAACCAAAACTGTAGGAGGAGTAGCATTTTGAAATACTGTTTACAGACTGATGGACGACAGACGCATTACTATCGCATAAGCTCTTCTGGTCTCTGACCAGCAGAGCTGAAAAAATGAAAGAAAAGGTTTTGATTGAAAGCTTAAATTTATTATCCATTTCAAAAAATATTTTTACATAAGAAAATAATTTAAATAAATGTTTGATCCACTCCACACAAAGTCAGCAGTTCTTACATGGCAGCTACATAAACAGTCATGCAACGAATTTACTTGTTATTTTCTTCACAAGTTTTATTTTTTTATGTCCCTTGAATATCTTTAAAGTAATTTGCTTTTCTCTTTTAACAGTTTGGTTTATATTTGAACAATTTGCCACTCCGTTTTCAAGTCCCCGTTTAAGTTGAAACAGCTCAAAGTTATAGGTGACAAGAAAGTGTTGAAGTTTTTAAGAGAGAAATACACATAGTTCATAAATAATTAAATAAATGGAATTAAAAATATAGACCCCTTCATCTTCTATGAGAGTGTGGAATATATCCTTTGGTTTGTTGAATGAACAGAGCTCTTTGATACGACTTTTTGTGCTCTCAAATGTTCTTTGATATTTCGAGGTTAATGTTTCATTGCTGTTTCCATGGGCTGCAACGGTTACAGAAACTTCCTTTCCATAAAAAAAATACTGGACAAGCATTTGATCTAATATTGAATCACTGTCCGAGTCTTGTAATTGAATAACATTTCAAAGAAGTTTTGGATAGGATTTGTTTGTATCCTTTCTTCTTATGACTCAATTTCTCTGAATGTTCATGTTGATTTGATGTTACAAGAATTCCACCGTTCCCTACTCTCACCTGATTTGTGGTTTTTCCATTCTGTATCCAACATCCCATTCCATCACAAAGGGCATTTTTCAATGCCCAATGGAATTAATGCTGTAAACAAATACAGCATTTCTATTAATGTCTTTTGGGGTGGTTCTCATTAATTGGTTCGGTCTTAGTTTTTAAGAAGAACTTCAACAGTCTCTTTAGTTGTAATTCTATTGTTCAGTGACTTATATTTTGGTAAAAGTGGATCGTTTTCATAATACTCTACAAATTCATCTTGACATTTTGAAGCTTTCTCTTGAATGTAATCTACAGTCAATATCGGGCAAACTGTTATTTGAATCTGACCTATTATATTTTCTTTTGAAGAGCTGCCTTCGCTCAGGTGATGGCACTATTGAGTTTTTCCCATCAATACTCGTATCACTTATAACGATGGGAGAAGCAAAAAAATAATTTTCTTGGGCTTCCTCTTCTCGTTTCTTAATTGGTATAAACCAGGCAGTGAGGAAGTTGCGGGTGAATTATTGGCTCCTATATAGGGTGATACAACTGCAGACATTTTTTTCCTCTCTTCTTGGAAGTAGATGAACTATCTGAGTCAGAAGAAATTGTCCATACAACTGGTTTTACCTTTCGGACAATTTCCCTTGGAAGTTTTTTTTCTCCTCTGGAGCTTCAGCTTCCCTCCGTCTAAATATAAAATAAAATATATGCAAACCAATTGAAAAGACTTTAGAAGAAAGCATAAGAAATATTGTCAAGAATATATGTACCAGAAAATGAAATTTATAGAGGACCCTCCTCTCTTCAGGCCACCAGCTACATGTACATGTGGTCCTTCGTCTCTTTCTGTGGAATCTGGAAAACATAAAGAGTTCTTCTTACCCAGTTGATGGATGTCTTCCGGCACTGACTCCGAGTACTAAAGCATACTTTAACGACACTGAATGGAGAAGAATGTCCGAGATTATTTCTTATGCATGACTAGACGTCAACAGCCAGGTCTGCTGTCGTAGACGGTATTCTATGAAAACACATCTCATCCGCGTTCATGGAACTAACAAGGAATTAGAAGAAAGTATTCTTTCTAAAAGTCAGAAAAATTTCAGACCTAATGTGTCTTTTATTTATCCGGGGAACTTTTCATTCTAGGGCAGGAACAGCTCATTTTTGGTTAAGGCTGCTCCTCCTCCAGTAGCGTTGTCTACTAATGCTGCACATCTAGCGTTGTCTTCTGGCGTCCCTCTTCCCCTGAGCTGACTTCCCAGTTTAACGACACTTCTGGTGGAAGGGGAGAAGTACTATTTATAAAGCATGTACCAGTCAGTGTGGATAAAGCGTAAAACTGTTATCTTTTTCCGATATCCTAGCTTGACTTTTTAATAGAAATGTTTATAAAAATTCTTCCTATTATGCAATGATTGTAAAAAGCAATAATGTCGTTAAAAGCGAACAAAGACTCGTCTTTGCCGAAGAAGTGTCTTATTTATCAAGGTACCTGTAGTAGCTACTAGCAGACGGATACCCCCCCCCCCCCCTTTCTATTAAATCGTTTTTGGCGAAAGTTAGGCCTAGCAATTAAGTTGTTGTTATAAGATTCCTTTAATATCTTCAAAATTTTTTTTTTATATTAGGCCTATACTACGTATGTCTGCCTAGTAATTTATGTGTAACTCACCATTGATCAACAATGAATCTACAAGTAGCCTAGCCTTGCCTATTACGTTTTTTACTTTTACTGTATAAAGTGCTAATTTTCAAGATCCCTTGATTCTTACACTTTCAGTCAGAAGTTCGCTTGATGTAAAGCTCCAGCAATTGCTACATATAGTTTGCAAAGATGCAGATAACAAAATTTATAAATTTTAAACACGATCTACTTTATTTTGAGGCATGTCAACATCAACTGTGCTGCGTCATCAAGTTTTACGTCATCAATTTGAATTAGATATCATTCATGTAATTTCGCAGGGGAATTCTCAAAGTTTTGTTAAGCCGAAAGTCGTATGAGATAAATAAACATCTGTAATTGTGCGATTTGATATTGACTAAATCCAACTCGTTGTAATGGCGTATATTTGCTAGGCAAGCCTCGCAAATATATACACTATTCAGGGACGTAACTGTTCATTGAAAGGATGGTTGCCCCCCCCCCCCCCCCCCCCCCCCACTTTATACCATAGTATAGTGATATCAAGGATTAGGGAGAGAAATTGGAAGTGATAGTAAGTTGGCTTCAAAAAATTTGGGTACTACCCCCCACGAAACAGGGAAATAGGATTTTCGAGTTTGGGCAACTTTTAATTTTTTTTTTTGCTTGTTAACTTTTTCAGGCGAGTAAAAAAAATTCTCTCTGGTTGCCCCCCGCCCCCCCCCCCACCCCACTTTCAAAAACGATGCTACGTGCCTGCTATTTCAACTCGTTGGATAAAGCCAATATCAAATCACTCAATATAGTTATTATCTTTTATATTTAAGTTCTTAAGACTTATTACATTGACCTTCTTTAACTCATCATTCAACTCATTTCATACTTTTCTGCGATCTCTTTCAAAACAAGAGGCCCATGGGCCTTATAGGTCACCTGAGCATTATGCAACAACTTTCCAGTGATTGAATTTGATTCATGTTTTAAGCCAGATGCTATGGCATTCACAATTTTGAAAGAGGCACCATTGATCATCATAACAATACACTTAGCAGTTGCTTAGTTTGTTTATTTACTGCCCATACCCAGGGTAGGGGAGCAAAAAATGCATTTCAACTAATCAGTAATATTCAGCAATAATCAGTAGTGCCCCTACCATACATGAACCCCGGACCCTTAGGCCTTGATATTTGATTTATACCAAGGAGCAGATTTCAAACCATTCATTCATTTTCAGTATATAAGTAGAGCCCCCCCCTCTTCTATGGTACCCCTGACCCTGGGGCCTTGAAATTCACAATTCTGGAAGATTAGGGCCCTTGTCCATCATAACTATAAAGGTAGTTCATCTGCTTAAAACCAAGGAGCAGAGAAGAAGATTTTCAAAGAAATAATGCATTTTCACTATATAATCAATAGAGTCCCGCCCTAACACCAGAACCCCTGACCCTGGGGCCATAAAATTCACAATTTTGATAGAGGCACTCCTGCTCATCATAACTATGCACTTAGTTAGTTTATTTAATACCCAGGAGCAGAGAAGAAGATTTTCAAAGAATTCATGTATTTTCACTATATAATCAATAGAGTCTCGCCCTAACACCAGAACCCCTGACCCGGGGGCCATAAAATTCATATTTTTGGTAGAGGCACTCTTGCTCATCATAACTATGTACTTAGTTTTTTTATTTAATACCCAGGAGCAGAGAAGAAGATTTTCAAAGAAATAATGCATTTTCACTATATAATCTATATAGCCCCGCCCTAACACCAGAACCCCTGACCCTGGGGCCATATTATTCACAATTTTGATAGAGGCACTCCTGCATATCATAACTATGTACTTAGTTAGTTTATTTAATACCCAGGAGCAGAGTAAAAGATGTTCAAAGAATTCATGTATTTTCACAATATAATCAATACAGCCCCACCCTAACACCAGAACGCCGGACCCTGGGGCCATAAAATTCACAATTTTGGTAGAGGCACTCTTGCTCATCATAACTATGCACTTAGTTTATTTAATACCCAGGAGCAGAGAAGAAGATTTTCAAAGAATTCATGTACTTTCACTATATAATCAATAGAGCCCCACCCAAACACCAGAACCTCTGACCCTGGGGCCATAAAATTCACAATTTTGGTAGAGGCACTCTTGCTCAACATAACTATGCACTTAGTTAGTTTATTTAATACCCAGGAGAAGAGAAGAAGATTTTCAAAGAAATAATGCATTTTCACTATATAATCTATATAGCCCCGCCCTAACACCAGAACCCCTGACCCTGGGGCCATAAAATTCACAATTTTGATAGAGGCACTCCTGCTCATCATAACTATGTATTAAGTTGGTTTCTTTAATACCCAGGAGCAGAGAAGAAGATTTTCAAAGAAATAATGCATTTTCACTACCTAATTATTTAGCCCCGCCCTAGCACTAGAACCCCCGACCCCAGGGCCATGAATTTCACAATTTTGGTAGAGGACTCATTGCTTATTACAATCATGCAAACAGTTTGACTGCTTGATGTCCAGGAGTAAAGAAGAAGATTTTTAAAGATTGCATTAATTTTAGTGGTTTTGGCCCCACCCCTCAGGCCCCAGGGGAGCAGGGATCATGAAATTCACAATTTTTGTTCCCCTTCACCCATAGATGCTTTGTGCCAAATTTGGTTGAAATTGGTTCAGTGGTTGCAGAGAAGATGCTGAAAATGTTCAAATGTTAACGCACAACGCACGACGACGGACGAAAACGGATAGCAATAGGTCACCTGAGTTTACTCAGGTGACCTAAAAAGGGGGAGGGGGGCTTGCAAATTTACAAGGGCCACACAAAGTTGAAATATTTTGGTGGATAGGTGTCTATACTGTGATTGTATATGACTGTGTATTTCAAAGTTCTTAGTTATTAAATCCAGTGTCGGTCAGTATCATTTGACCAGCTTGGCATTTCTCTATGTCAAAGTGGTCCACAATTGCAGCATCAGAGGTTGATCCTGGTTACAGATACGAGCAGAAGACCAGAGCAGCATTAGTTGCAACACCAGTTAATGCTTTGACAGTGTGGCGGCTCTTATAGTTACTATATGTCCACAAATGAACACACACACACATTCCCGATGGTAGATCACCTCCGCAATTAGTTGCTGAGCTTTGGGTTTTCTTAATAGGGTTTAATGAACTGGGGAATGAAATGGCATAATACCAGGTGAAGAAGAAGCTTCCACATTCCTTGGGAAACCCCTTTCTGTCACGTGACTCAAAGTTGTCGAGTCGGCATGTTTGAATGTTGTTGATACAGGAAATTCGAAAGAATAATCTATACTTTGTGTATAAAATTCGTTCTCTAGTGGTGTATATGAGCGATATACAGGAGAGGATCTATGAATTTCATCGTGTTTCTGTGAGGAAAATCCTCGATTTTGTGCGACATGACTGTCATTGAAATTCATTCCGATAAGATGTGGCAGTGGATTACAATCTCCTTGTGATTTTTAATTTTTTTTTCTGTGTTGGAAATTGAAAGGCATGTAAATTTTCAGTTATTTCGTGGAATTGTGGGGACTTTTGGTGCTTTCCACAGCATCATGAAATACAAGGTCGTTCATCCTGTGTACTTTTGAAGAAGGTATGATATTAACTTCAGCCACACTATTTTCTGAAATAATTGACAAACTTTGACTAAGATTTACAATTCTGTTCACATCTGAGTCTAGTCGAGGCGAAAATAAATTTCGTAAACCTTCACTAAGATTGTAAATCAAATGTCTTTCAAAAAAGAATTCACAATAATTCAACACAGAATAATGAGTTTAAAACTCGAAGAACAAATTCAATACAAATATAACATAATTCTCAAATCCCGCGGACGCAGCCCACACTAATTTTTGTAACAGAATGATGGTTACTTTACACAGTACCGAGTGAGACGAGATTCTGAATCATGATATAAATGAATACAAAAACCTTTTTAAAAATAATATATAGTTTATTGATGATATAAATAAACAAAAACAACAAATAAAAGGCCGTGCAGTGGAAATTTCCTTTACACTGTACATTATGGAAGTTAATTTCAGGAATCAAATTTGGAAGGCAGAAAAGGTGAATTAGACGCTATAAAGAAGATATCAATGAAATTGAATAGAGTCAAGCTCCCGTTAAAATAATAACGACTGTATACAACTGTATGGAAAATCAGACGGACAGCGTCCGGAATGTCCGGATCCTAGCAGAGGAATACCGGTTGTCAAGGACAACCGCACTTCGCCGGCAGGAGCCAAGAACGATAACTCGCGTAAACGCAAGGTGTATCCACTACATAAACAAAGTGAAGGTACCGGGGTATACTTTTTCAAAAGTAAAAAAAAAAAATGCACGTTGATTTTTAAATCCAAAATCCACACAGCGCACTTTAAAATAATTGTCTTTAACTATCATAAACTTGAAGTGTAACATATTACATACAATGAACTAGAAAAGAGGTGAGCTGTCTAGTTTTATAAATATTTCAAAACAAATCGACACACTTCGGTGTACACTTCGGTTGTTTAAACTTCCAATTGACTCAGGACAGTTCGCCTGAGTTGTAATGACTCTTGGACAGTTCTTCTGACTTGTATCGACTCCAGGACAGTTCTCCTGTGTTGTAATGACTCCAGGACAGTTCTCCTGACTTTAATCGACTCCAGGACAGTTCTCTTGACTTGTATCGACTCCTGGACAGTTTTCCTGACTTGTATTGACTCTTGGGCAGTTCTTCTGACTTGTATCGACTCTTGGGCATTTCGTCTGACTTTTAACGACTCTTGGGCAGTTCTAACTTATAATGACACCAGGACATTTTTCCTGACTTCTACTGCCTCCTGAACAGTTTTGTATTTTTATGCGAGTTAAGATTAAGTGACATAAAGATTTATTTTCCTTTATTATTTCACTTTGCACCTAAAATTGCAATAGCATAGAATCACACAATTGAAAAAGTCCCCTCGTCTTGGAAGATTCACTCGTTAAAATCTACTGTATATATTACATATTCAGTAAAATACTTAAAGGAAATGTGAGAAACAGGACTTTGTCCTTGATAGCATTAGGAATCTTCCTTGGAGGATGAACTACAGTCTTGTCAACTCGTATAGTTTGCATACCAGGTAAGCAACCTAGGCAAACATATGCTTACTTCCTTCAGTTGAGAATACATAAAATTGAGCCATGTCTTGAAGATGTGAGATACTGAAGACTCGGAAATGCAAAAATAGTGCATAGTCTATATCTTCCTTGGCCCTTCGTAGCTTCATAAGTTCCATAAAAATGCTGTTCCTCAGGACATGTGATTGTAAAAGCTCATACACATGACAATTGAAAAAAAACATCACATAAACTGCATAAACATCACAAAAACCAGTGTAGTTCTTGATCCTTGTTGGATCATTTTAAAAGTTCTAAACAGGAAATTTATCAAACGTTTGTCTCGGTTGTAGCAGAAGTTTAATTTTCAGGGGGTATTAACAACATCTAAAGTTTTCAAAACCTCAGAACAATCAATTTGCTCATTTGAATCTACTCGGTCCTTCCCTTCAGACTATATAAACCAAGGTCGCTTGTCGCTGTAGGAGCTGGCACGAAAAAGATCCCCCCCCCCCTGCTCAATGGCCCTGAGTGCCGGAGAATTTTTAATTTCAGGGTCCCTGGGTTAGGGCTTCTTGTGTTTAGGTGGGGCTGTAATGTTTATATACTGAAAATACATGAATTTTGAAAATCTTTTCCTTTGTTGTTGGGTATATTGCCAATGATCTTAGTATATATCTATGACAAAAAACTGCCTCTTCAAAAAACGGTTCCCCTGGCCCCTGGGACAGATGTACAGTGGCGCCTCATTTATCCGGACGCTTTGGTTCCCAGCCAAATTGTCCGGATAAGTGAAGCGTCCGGATATTTGAATTCTATTGATTTCTCTTCCAAATATACTGTATTTGTATTGTAACTCTTATATATTAAGATAAATGCTATATATATAAATAATTTTTTTTAAACACTATATCTTTAGTATACATTAGCACTACTTTCAAACTTTTTTTCAAATATAATAACTATTTTTATGGCTTAAACTAAATGCCGACACGCGCTCTCTTTGCCGGTGGTGAAGACATATGGTTGTAGGTGGAGAGCAGAATGATAAAACTTGATATAACGCTGCGTATATGGGCATATGGGCAGATTTTTCATTACCCAGCTTAGTTTTTACTTTTTACTTCCTATAAATATGAACATATATAGCCAAGCAAATTCTCTCATTTGCAGCTTTGATTACACCCAAGCGAGCTGTCAGTATTGAGTCCAATTTTAATTTGAACACTTATCCAAGCTTAATCAGACATAATAAAAATTCATGCAGTAATCAATTGATTGTCTAAAATTATTCAAATTTGATTTAATATTTTTTTTCGATGATAACTGCCACCAATCTACAGACGATTTGTGTGTGTACATGTGTAGACTACGAGATTAAGAAACTATGTCGTCCCGTCTATATTAAAAAAATATTTAAAACCAGATCCGTACTAAAATTATGAATATTTTGCAGATAACAAATAACTGTTACCAACACAGTTAATTGTTTATTTTCATTTGTTTATCGGTCTCTCTCAGAAATGACCATATCCACTTAGCATGCTTAATCTGTGCACTAATCATCGTAAGTCATTCATAACAGGTCACAGGTGATCGTCTTGTAAAAACAATTAATCCGGACAGTGTTTTGATAACAATTATCTTTCAGTTCAGGCGTGAATGTTGACAAGAATGGAAGTACAAATTAAAATTTACTGTCCGGATAAATGAACCAATTTATAACGTAGAAATACATTTTGTAGGAAAAAAGAGCCATCCGGATACGGAACGCGGAATTCCGGATAAATGAGTCAAAATTACGTTGAAAAAATCGGTTCCCGAGAAAAATCGTCCGGAAGGTGAAGCGTCCGGATATCTGGCGTCTGGATATCTGAAGGTCCACTGTACTTGGGGGGGGGGGTAACATACCGGTAGTCTGAAATAATTTAATGCTTTGACATCAGTACATTGGTATAATTCAACAGCATGATGAAATAAAATTTTTAGAAAATAAAAAATATTGAAAGATGTGGCCCCAGCGTCAGTGGTTCCTGTGAGGTGGGGAGCTCAACTGGGACCCGCCCTAACACAAGAAGCCCTGACCCAGGGGCCCTGAAATTCACTAAAAGTGGAAATGCATTTTCCTCTTTTTTACTCTTAATTCTCTTGGAATTCAGTAACAAAAATAAGCATGCTTAGTGTATAATTCTGATAAGGAATGGCGCCTCTTTCAAATTATGAATTTCATGGCCACTGGTTTAAATTATGAATCCAATTTAATGGTTAGAAAGTTGTCGCATGATACTCAGATGACCTATAAGGCCCATGGACCTCATGTTGGATATGTCTTTGTTCCAGGATTACATTTATCATTCTTGTTTTGCTTCCGGAATTAATATGGACTTAGGATGATAAAAGGGTTCGGTGGTTGTACGAATGTGATACAATGCCAAGGTTTGTCAATGAATACATTTTCGAACTTGGTACAAAGGTTCCTTACATGTAGTTCTTGGCGCTTACTGGTTTACGTTGTTTTAAATGGGGTTTTGTTCCCCTTTTCGACCCAGTTGATATGGGTTGTCTGTTCCTTCCCAATGATGTGGGACAGGATTTTATCTCCCTTTCCCTCCTAGTTGATATAGGTTGCCTGCTCCTTCCCCTTGATGCGGATTCTTCAAACAGATGTTTTGATGTTTTCTACTCCAATTCTTCCTAGCTCTTTGTCCTTTTAAAAAAACAAAAATATCCTGAAACTCACTCACGAGAAGTACCAGTATTGTAGGTTAAATTAATTTACAATGTCCATACAGCTATGTCACTTTGATTCCCGCTCCGAAGTAGAGGAGGGTATACACGTTTTTAAACCCAGTCGGAGCAGTAGAAGTTTTAAAGTAAGCTTATCAAAGGTTTTCATTTGCATGGTTTTCCATGTTTACGTTTACCTCCCTTTGCCATTTCTTATCCAGGCTAGATGACTGTCGAGTCCAGTGCTTCATTTTTGAGGCACTTGTTTTGAGAATATTGAGAAGTCCATAAAAAAACTTTACTGCTTTCCATACATTCATTAAGAAGAAAGTGTTCAAGAGTGTTAAACCTTGTTTTTGGTGATTAATAAAGGACTGCCAGTTGTAGGCTTTTGTAAGGAATTTGTGGATCTTCAATGTGTAAAATAATATACTTATTAAATTTTTGATTGATTTTTGATTTTTGTTCAGTTGGCATTTAATTTGGTTATGAAGATATGAACTGATAAAAGCTATAATTCCATATGGGGATCTGGATCCATCTCCACAGAGAATATCAAATCTCTGCATGCTGTAATTTGAAATTTGAAACTTTTCATCAGGATCCCTTAAACAAAGTTTTGATTCAACAAAAGCCATGGTGTCAGGTTGGTAAACATCCTGAAGAACATCTGCGTTATGCTTGTGAAAAGATCTCATATTTTAATAATAAATTTTACTGTCAATTTGTTTCTTTTGAGACAGTGCAATGCTCGATCGCAAATTCTAGTTTCATTACTGGTTTCCAATCTCTGCATTTCTTGTTCCATAGAATGATCAATGAGAATTTTATTTTCATTCAGTTCTTTTATATATAGGTTATTTTACATATATTTTATATAGGGTTACATAATGGCAGTGTGGAAAACATCTACCACAATTGATTCCATGGTATCTCCATGACATCTGTGACAGGTTTTAGTTGCAGCTGGACGGACTGGAAACTGCTCCCTAATGACTTGTACAGATTTATACCTACCAACCATAAATGCTCTCTTGACTTTTGTAACAGGTGTCCATTTTTTATTGATCATTTCTTTATCCATCTTCAACATCAATATTTACAGAAATATCACATCTCATGTTTTTGCATAAATTTAAGGTTATTTTCAAGCC
Source organism: Saccostrea cuccullata (assembly GCF_032062105.1). Lineage (NCBI taxonomy): Eukaryota > Metazoa > Mollusca > Bivalvia > Ostreida > Ostreidae > Saccostrea > Saccostrea cuccullata. Next base: position 295,488 of record NW_026928702.1, on the reverse strand, counting down.
TCATTATCCTACTTGTGTCTTCTGGTATACTTTTCTTTACTTTTTTTTGTATCCTTGTCAAACAATATTCTAGAATAATCATTTATGATTTAATGTTAACGCTAAACAGTCTTAACTTGTTATCTGGAACTAGGGGAAACCAAGAACAAACTTCCAATATATCGGGTTCAAGATATTGAGGATAAAAAGTTCATGTCACTTTCAAATTAATTCAAAATTTCAACAGCATTGTAAACTGAGACCATAGTTCAGGTGCATTTCTTCACATTGGATTTTGGATATTGAGCGATTTCGCCGTATTTTATACGGATTTTTAGTCCTAAATACGTCTCACGTTTTGCTTATATGAAAATACGGAAATGAGAAATATATACTTGTTTAGAATTGAGAAGTTAGATTTCGTTATGATCTGTCTCGGTTCACCCTTTTTAATCGCCTAAAAAAATTAAAACACAGTTCTGTCGGTTTGCCAAAATGCCGTGTTATAAAATGACCATGGCCATGTTATTAAACCACGTTTAAGTAATCAGACAAGCAGTTGTTCTCCATTTATATATGTTAAATTGATGAAAAGTGATATATTACTGACAAATGCCAAATCTCACGGACAAATCTAAACAAAAATACTGAGAGAAAACGATATGGGTAAACAGGTCTGTTACATTTTCAAAATCCTGTTCGCTATATCGTGAAGGGCACATTAGGGGATTCATTGGATTCCATGACTTGAAAACCATAGCACGCACCTGAAAATAAAACACTCATAATATAATACCTGTATTAATATTAAATAGCATTTTAGAAATTAGGAAGTAAGCAATTGATTTTTTTAAAGTTATAAAAAATCAGATTGAACATTAATAGCTATAAAATCAAAAAGCAAGTCTCTGTTGGCTATTTTAGGGTCTTAATGAAATAAGGTCCTAAAGATGTACAAGATTCGATGACTCAAGTATGAAATCAAAGTTGTACAAACACATAATTTTAAGTCAATAATTTTAAGTCAATTTTAAAGTGACCCTCAGACCATCTTCGAAATTATTAAGATACTTTATTGGTTGACACAAAACGTTACTAATAAATTCCATAATAAGATTGCACACTTTTACATGCAATGCTGTAGAAGTATATTGTTCATATCTGTGTTAACATTTGCCTTTCTGACAATTGTCTCGATCAGTGCGTTAAATAAACTTCTTCTTTCCTATGTCTGATAGGTCAAAAAATAATAACGTTTACTTGATGTACATTTATAGCAACTTTCGGTTATTGTCCTTGACTTCCATATATGGAAATCGTTCAGACCTGTTTAAACATTTTTGAAATGTAAATATTACAATAATTAAATACATTCACAATAGGTTTAATTTCGCGGGAAAATGATATATTGCAAACAAAGTGAAGTTAAAACATCTTTAAAATATTCACACTTCTTAAACTGTTCGGTTATTATATATTTTCCTTGTTCTTCGACTGGTAATTAAGTCTTGTCAACCTTCATCAGGCTGTCAGTTTTCTTTTGATGACAAAACCTGTTACAAATTTGGGCCGAGTGATCTACCGTGGAAAAGATTATCAAGAATCTATGGCCATTAACTTTTTATCCGTGTTTATCTACATTAACCTTATATGTACATTTTATCCATTGGCAGGGTTGGAGGAAGTTTTGGAGCTGCTTTTCTTTTTCGCCGTATCTGATTGGTTAATTGTAATACAGCTAAAATATCTAACCAATCAGATAAGGCGAAGCATAAAAGCAGCTCCAAAACCTCCTCCAACGCTGCCAATGGAGATAAATTTATGTATCCGATTATAATCGTTCGATTACGGCATATCAAACGCTAATGGCGGGGTTTAGGTTAAAGACACTAGTAAAAGAACATCTCCAAGACAGAGTGTTAGCAAAATTATGACAGGTAACACTGTTATTACCTTGGAAATCTGTCTCGAAGTGGGGAACCCCTGTTTACAACTTTTGTTTCTTACCTTGTGTATTTTTAACTCTACTGGTCAGAGACCAGAAGAGCTTATGCGATAGTAATGCGTCCGGCGTCCGTCTGTCTGTCCGTCTGTCTGTAAACAATTTTTAAAAACGCTACTCCTCCTACAATTTTAGTCTGATTTCAATATTACTTGGCACACAAGTAGACTACACTAAGATACATAGAATAGTGCATCGGTTTTTGATTTCGATGAACGGTGTTGCCATGGTTACTAAAAATAGAATTTTCTGTGAAATTCCTTTAAAACGCTACTCCTTCTACAATTTTGGTCTGATTTCAATATAACTTGGCACACAAGTAGACTACCTTAAGATACATAGAATAGTGCATCAGTTTTTTGATTTCGGTGAACGGTGTTGCCATGGTTACTAAAAATAGAATTCTCTGTGAAATTCCTTTAAAACACTACTCCTTCTACAGTGTTGGTCTGATTTCAATATAACTTGGCACGCAAGTAGACTACACTTAGATACATAGAATATAGTGCATCGGTTTTTAATTTCGATGAACGGTGTTGCCATGGTTACTAAAAATAGAATTTTCTGTGAAATTCCTTTAAAACGCTACTCCTTCCTCAATTTTGGTCTGATTTCAATATGACTTGGCACACAAGTAGACTACACTAACATACATGGAATAGTATATCGGTTTTTGATTTCCATGAACGGTGTTACCATAGTTACTAAAAATAGAATTTTCTGTGAAATTCCTTTAAAACGCTACTCCTTCTACAGTTTTAGTTTGATTTCAAAATAAGTTGGCACACAAGTAGACTACACAGAGATACATAAAATAGTGCAATGGTTTTTGATAAGTACAAACCAGTAGAGCTACAGTCTCGACAGAGACTTCTGGTCATTATACCGAATAGGGCCATTCTTTAAACGTGAGAAAAAGTACAATCTGTGAGTATAGCTAGCAACGCCGTAATAACGTAATAACTTTAAGGTTCATCGTTACAAAACTCAAAGAAGCAGACCACACTAATTATTACCTTTTGTGTGACTGCAGGAATGACAGATGTCTGTCGGTCCACTTAGTTTTCGTTCATTTTCTTCACAACCGTCGCACATACCTAAATGAAATTTGGAATACAAATATATCAAATGAATATCTAAATCAAGGTTTGTTTTGGGTACGATCGCACCATTTCTGACAGAGTCATGCCCCTTGGACTTAAAAAAATTCAAATTATTTTAAGTTTCCATTCATTTTCTTCGCAACTCATGCGCAGAAAAAAGAAATTTAGTGTACAGGTTTATCAGATGAATATCTAGGTCAAGTTCTGTTTTTGGTACAATTGCGTTATTTTTGCCTTTCTGGGCTAGAAAAAATTCCTGGGGGGAGGAGGGAGGCATAAGTGTTTTACAAACATCTCTTGTTAAAATGTTTAAATTGATTTCATTTTATATCATACCTTAAAGGCGTGATAGAGCACGTGATGCTACTATAAATTTGTATAACCATGTTCTATCCGTGCATTAGAATACTACATAACCCTTAACTTATCACATTGAATCTGATTACTAGACAGGCCAGTGAAAAACATTTATAGTCTCTATTACATCGTCAACACGTGTGATAGATTGATTGTATACTGTTAACGTCCCTCTCCAGAATATTTCACTGATATGGAGACGTCACAATTGCGGGTGAAGGGCTGCAAATTTAAGCCTATGCTCGGCACTTACGGCCTCTCAGCAGGTAGGGATCTTTATCGTGCCACACCTGCTGTGACACGGGGCCTCGGTTTATACGGCCTCATCCGAAGGACCGCCCAATTAAGTCGCCTTTAACGACAAGCATGGGGATACCGAGGACCTATTCTAACCCGGATCCCCACGAAGCACGTGTGATAGACGAAATTCATTTAATTATAGACTCAATAATCTACAATTAGAATGGCAAGGCGCTTGCTTCAGTAGATGGAAAAAAGACACTATCGCCAATCCCAAGAAAAAAAACCAGGACCATAAGTAAAGCCAGCAGCACTGTAACTTTACTAACTATAAGGGTCAACGCTTCTTAAACAAGGTGTGTTTGTGAAACACTGATGTCCCGGCTCAGGTGAGATAAAAGGGTGATACTTTTCTCCTTAATTACCAGGATGTAGACATGGAGGGAGAACTTGCCTGAGGAGATCCAAGAGCCATGGTTCGGTTTGGTTTCAAATTGTTTGTCTAGGGAAATTATTCATTACCTGAAATATGAGGTGTTGCTAAAACGCGGAACGCAAAAATGAAGGGAAAGCGGACTGGAACGGAAAAAATGACAAACAAATAACCTACATTTAGATTTAACAGCAATGTTTCTTGATATAAAGATCTCTAACAAAAATTTATTGTAAACTTTGATGCTATCATAGACATGGAGCCTTTGTTGAAGCAATTTGTTGTGGGCATTCAAAGAATTCTTCAGGGAAATGCATGAAATTAATACACATCTGAAGCGATTCTTTAACACCATAGTAGTCTGCAACTTGGTAAATTTCTTCGACATTTTCAACAGAAGTATCAATGTTAGAGGTGTACTTCAACTAAATCATAGATTTCATCACAGCTGCAGAGTGAATGTTGCAAGTGATGACTTTGAGTTTGGTTGCCAACTCTCACTTTTCTTCGAGTCTCACTGCCGCAAACCAATCCAGCTGTTCTTGAGAAGAAGTCGATAATGTGAACAGTTTACATCGACAACGACGACGGCCAAATTTTGATCAGAAAAGCTAACTTGAGCCTTCGGCTCAGGTGAGCTAATAATTTAAAATTGGTTGAACAAAAAGCAATATGAGCATTTGTACCTCCAGTATGGCAGCCAAACGCAAGGTAACTTGCTACACAGCTAATTGTGCCACGAACGTGTTACATATGGTTGCACATAACACATGTTTCACGTATGTGAAATGTACGTATCACATACGTGTATTACAAACATACGTTTCACGTATGTAGTACAACGTACGTATAACATGTGTGTGACTACATATGTTTCACATAACGTACGTGAAACGTACGTTTGAAATACACGCACGTGTTACATACGTTACACGTATGTGTAACATATGTTAGGTACAACCATACGTTACACGTACGTTAATAAACGTACGGTTTACATGAGAATTGTCAACCACATGTTACACGTACGTTAATGAACACATGGTTTACATGTGTAAAGTCAACCACATGTTACAGGTATGTTAATGAAGTCATGTTTTACATATGTTTTATAAAGCACAAATTTCATGTAAAGTTTATGTGTATTATAAACCACACATTACCGGTACATGTACTAATGTACATATATAAATTATGGTTAACTTATATTATAAAGCTCGCATTACACATACGTTGATGAATATAGTATGTGTATTATCAGCCACGTGTTACATATACATTAAAAAAAGGTGGTTTACATGTGTGTGAAAAGCTATGTTCGAGAAACTTGTATATTTTGTAAATTCATACTATTACATACATGTATGATAAATGTAGGTTGACTATAAATCTTATCCTTTTCATTTTTATTTAATTTCAAATCTAATTAATTATTTAAATTATCATTCAGTTTTTGCTATTACGAGAAAAAACAATGCCTTAAACATTTATTGTTGCTTGGGACTACAATATTCATTTAAAATACAAGAACTTTTTGTATAAATGTATGGGTAGTAGACGTCTGACCAAATTTTCAGTCTCTACCCATCTCGCTGAGATTAGTCTGTGAGCTTTCAGTTGTGAATGGGTTTAACCAAATATCATAATAATGTGTTTTTAAAAAAAGATATTTTAGATTTGTAAATATTATAATGATTAAAGTCCATGTAACTTCTGATCTAAAGTCCCGTTATACATGTTATAAGATGGATTTTATAGATGGTCATATCACCATAATGGCTCTGTTAACTGAATAACAGGTTAAGCCCTAGCGCCTATATGATTGTTAGATATTATCTTGATTAGTTCTCCAAAATCTTTTAAAACTAGGAGACTTATTGTTCACAGAACAATAAGAGGTCTTTCCACCTTCTTTGAATTTCAATTTCATGTAATATTTATCTCTTTAAAATTAAATTTCATCAAAAAGAAACCAGGAATGGCTTAAAAGAAGAAAAAAAAAGGAAAAAAATTCAAAATTTGGAGGTGACCTTGACCTTTGACCTTCAAGTTATTTTCAAGGTTAAAGGTCAAGGGTCACATTGTAATTAACCTCAGGTCTCTATGACGTATAGTTTTAAAGTTATAAGGTTTCATGGTAAGCACAAAAGAATTAAAGGGCAGTTACTCATTCAAGGAGTCACCAGATCCTTTCTCACTTGAACATAAAAGTTGTGCCTAAAGTCCCATAAGACATAAGTGAAGGTTTCATGTCTTTACGATTTACTTTTTCGGAGCAATAGCAATTACAAGGTTTTTCGCAAAAGGGGCAATAACTTTTAATAGGGTCAATTTTAAGGAACAAGAATGAAATCTTTGAAATAGGTTTAAGAGTACATATTAATGATGCAAAGACATTAAGTATATGTTAAAAGACAAAAAAGATGTAAAAAGAGCTTAATTTCTCAATTTTGGAATGACCTTGACCTTTGACCTTTACATGAATTTTATGAGCAAAGGTTAATGAATCTTATGCAGTTAGTCCCATGTCTTTACGACTTCTCATTTTGAAAATTTTTAATTATTTGTACAATTCAAAGATTTTCAGGGGCAATAATTCATTGAAGGGGTCACCAAATATTTTCGCAATGAATAGATTCCAGAGTCTTCTAAAGGAGTCGAAAACATTAGTGAAGGTTTTATGTCTCTGCGGTTTACGGTTTCGAAGTAGTAGCAATAACAAGGTTTTTCGCACAAAGGGCAATAACTTTTAATAGGGTCAATTTTAAGGGATACGAAGAAAATCTTTAAAATAGTTTTAAAAGTGCATAATAATGATGGTAAGACAGTTTGTATATGTTAAAAGACAAAATAAGATATAAAAAGAGCTTAATTTCTCAATTTTGGAATGACCTTGACCTTTGACCTTTACATGAATTTTAAGATCAAAGGTCAATGAATCTAATGCAGTTAGTCCCATGTCGCTACGATTTGTCGTTTTGAAAATATTTAATTATTTTTAAAATTCAAAAACTTTCAGGGGCTATAACTCATTGAAGGGGTCACCGAATACTTTCACAATGAATAGATTCCAGAGTCCCTTCAAGTAGTCGAAGGCATTGGTGAAGGTTTCATTCTTCTATGGATTACGGTTTCGGAGGAGTAGCGATAACAAGCATTTCTTGCGAAAGGGGCAATAACTTTGAAAGCGGTCATAGTTCATACGCGTTGGGTCAAATTTGTTCCTAACTTTTAATGACCTTTACGATGAACAAAAAGTCTTTTCGATAAATGTCGAAACAAAAAATCAGCGGAAGAAAAATAATAGGAATAATAATAAACATAAGCAAATCAATAGGTCTTTCCACAGAAAGGTGGAAAGACCTAACTATTAAGTAAAAATAGTTAGGCCTAGTTGTGGAAGTAGTAGACGTCAGACCAAATTTTCAATCTCTACCCATCTCACTGAGATTACTCACAGACGTGTGCGTTGTTGACTTGTGAATGTCGCGCGTGTTTTGCGTCTTTAATGTTTCAATTTATTTCACATTGTTTACCTTACGTCCACGTTTATGTCTGGCATGATGTTATCAGTTCGCATTGGTTTAAAATCTACTCTAAAAACGGTAAACAAAGTTTACACCAAGTTCTCGTCTTGTATATCGGATATCAGTAGAGGTACATAAAATTAAACTCGGTCATCGATAGATATAATCAATCCGAATTCAAGAGCAAAACTAAATTGAAAAAAAGAAAGAAAGAAATTCACGATAATTTCACAACAAATCTCTAAAGGGAGTAAATGATTTACCTAAATTGATATCTAATATACAGTGGGTACCGTCCGTATAAAACTAATTATAAAATATACCTTCCGGAATTTTCCAGCCTCCATTTATGTATTACATGTACGTTACCAGTGACGTCACTGGAAAGAGAAGTCTGACGTCTGCCAAGTTCTAGGGCCAAGCTAACGGTGAGGAATGCATAAAATCAACAATTATTATTATTTTTATTTAATTACTTTATGACCACTGATGACTGTGTGTTGCATGTAAACTAAGGGGGTGTTTTTTCATGCATTACATAAAGGAGACTTGGGTAATATTGACCATGTTGAGGCAGTGAGCTGTTTGGTCAACAAGGGCACGTCATGTATCAAAATGCAGGTGAAGTTTAAAAATACTGTAATAACAATTAAGTATTTATTTAAAATGTTTTTAACCTTACAAATAAGATGCAAAAAAAAGAAACAACAACAATTTGATGTAAAGTTCCAATCACTGAATTTATTTCTTTTTGCAGTATTTAAAACATCACATTACTTATGGTAAAGGAATTCATTCTCTTTGAGGGCAATAATGGTGTAACAGTTTTGTTTTTACATAATTGTCCTTTTTCATCCTTATGAATATAAATTGTGTAAATGAGATTGTGTATTTTTATGTTATTTTAGATATGCATTCCCAAACCCAAACCAGGTAATCATCAAATAATTTGACCAAGAATTATAGTCATTCCTTAAATATTTGACCTTGAACTTCTAGTTTAACCCACTGTTAAAAAACTTTCTTTGATCATAACTTTTGAGCTGATAGTAGTAGGGCTTTCATATTTCACAGATTTATTCTTTGTGACAAGTCCTTCCTTGGATAACAACAATTTTGACCTTTGACCTTGACTGACTTGCATTAACCATAACTTAAGCTGGCATATGGGGTATCAGTATAAGTACAAAAAAACCACATCTTTGTTTGCGAGTTCACCCACAAATCAATGCTATTTAATGAATTTTAGATAAGAGAATTACAAGATGGATATTTGAGGACATAGTGAAAAAAAAATTTAATGAATTTTAGATTATAAGAGAATTACAAGGTAGATATTTGAGGATATAGTGGAAAAAAAAAGTTTAAAAGATCATGAATGCTAAAAAATTAATTATAGTTATTTAGTATTTATATTTAAGTTCTACAGGGAATCAACCAGGATTAATATGTGGATAATAATAATGTTCAGGGAAAATGGGTTTTCCCTTATTCCATGCATTTAATATTTTCTTTTTCTTTACAGATAAAAGAGAACTGGAGAAGAATGAATTGATGTTAAAATACTCAACATTAAATTTGGCTTAAATCTAAATATGTCTTTTGTTGTGATTGCTTCAAGAGAATAAGGATCAGGAAATATAAAGTGAAGGATAACCAGAAAGTGGATCATTCAACAGATGAAAAAGAAATAAGCCTTCGAGGGAAATTATGTCAAATGCCTGAATTGAATATTTAAATTGCACGTAATTTTTGTTTTACCAACGTTTACAATATGTGAAAAAAATGTTCAAAACGTGTGTTTAACCATGGTTTGACACATTTTTGTATGGTATTTACTAATTTAGACATTTACAATATGTTTAAAAAAAAGTAATTATTAAAATAGACTTCTCTGATTTATATTAACTTACTGGTTTTTATTAACAGCCATTCCATTTATTAGTTTTACATTTGTCTGGCAAATTATACAAGTAAAATCTCATTAGAAAAAGTAATAAGAATTATTTTTTTCTCAAATATTTTACTAAAACTTACCATGACAACCTTTCCCGTTATTGTGGACTTCTCAGGAGAGTTTAAAACACCCTTCAAATCTTGTTCTAATCCCCCAATTGGTCTCTCTTCTTGCAAAGATGGTGGGTTTTTTTCAGTTTCTTCATTGACCTCCACAATACTGGTATACGCAATTACTGATGATGAGGTTGCCCAGTAAAGTTCTTCATCTTTCTTAACAATATTGGAGAACTTGAAAGTTGTTCCCTCCTTAATCAGGTTGTATTTGGCTTTTTGGTGTACTCTGATATGAGTGAAAGTTTCTCCACACAGTCCCACTACATTGAAATATACCATTTCCTTATTCGTTGTTTTATTTGTGTATGACTGCAGTGCCTTGCTCTTCTTAATAACTTTTAAGCACTTGGTAAATGTCTCAGATTGCTGTGCCTAAATCATGCAGAAAAAAAATGTGATTTACAATTATTATTTTTTCTTCAAATGCATTACTAAATATAGCACATCCTTTTTTCTAAGCAACCATGGCTTACAATAATGACACAAACATTCTCATATGTAAATTTTTAAGCACTTTGTTAAATGATAATAATATTAAGCTCAAATTCATAGGAAATAGATATACTTGTAAATGATATAAGTTGTAAATAATAGTTAAAAAGAGGCAATTACAATATAATAGTTAAAAAGAGGCAATTACAATATTCGTTTAATTTTAAACCTTGTTGTTTTCTTTAATATCGCTAAAAATAATGTTCATCAATCGAGTTACTTCCCCTTTTTGTGACGTCATAAGAGACACTTGACAGATCTTTCTATGATATTTGGGGTACTAGTACCGATCTCTTTATTTGTAACCCCTCAATGAATAAAATTTAATGAGATTTACACAGAATCTTTCAATTATATTGTCACCGTGCACTTTCTATTTTAAAATCAACAATTAGTGATGGGAAATGGTGACAAAAAATTAAACAGACCACAGAATGTCAGTCATATTGTTCCATAGGCTGATAATAATGAATAATTATGAATTTTCACAAAAATATTATACATGACCTTTAAGCATATTATTTACATGCAATTCATCAACATATTGCAATTAAAAAAGGAAACACATTTTGCAGTAAAACACATTTTCATCAAAATCAAAATCTAAGGCAACGAGTTTTACATAATTGTTTTTGTTTAAATATTACACATAAATCATTTCTGCCTTTTAATGATAGTTTTCAAACGCTCATTCTCGTCAATTACACATTCACTTGCTGCTAATTTTGTTAAATCTAAACTTATTAGGTACAATCCTGATAAACTACGAATCCGGCTTAAAGCAACATATGTCATACCCTTTTCAAACACGTGAGAACCTACATCAAGAACAGCACAATCTAAAGACATTCCTTGTACCTTATGAACAGTACAACCCCATGCTAATACCAATGGAAACTGTGTTCGAACTATTTGCCTTCCACTATAAGTAAACTCATGCTGAACAGGTTCTATTGGAATAGGATTATGCATTGACATGTTATGAACACAGTTTAATCTACCCACTCTATAATCATCAAAAAGTACATATATTTTAGATGGTACAGATTGTTCATTATTTGACATTTCATAGTCTATATTAGTAACTGTGACGACTGCACCATTTACTAGCCCTCTTCCCGTCTGAATGTTTCTAATTAACATAACTCGAGCATTGACAGCAATCTGCAAAATATTACACAAGCCTCCAGCATCTCTATCATCTTTTGGAATTAAATGAGCTTCAACAGAATTTAATGCATTTTGGTCAGCTTGTGAAAAGTAATGTAAAGCAGGTATGGATAAAACATTTTCAACCATTCTTGCCAAGAGTCTGTTGTTGTGATTTTCAACTTATCGTCTCAAAGGAAATATGTGTAAAAATTTTTCTAATTCTTCACTTTCAATACACAATCTACTTTTTAAACACTCCATATCTTTTTCAGATGGTAAACCTAATCGAACTCTATTTAACAATGAGAAAAAAAGTACAATTACCATTTTGTCTCATATTTTCTGATTAAAAAAAATGGTTCAAATAAATGCCATAATAACACATTTTCAAATGCATATGTTCCCCTCACTGGTCTCAACTGAAAAAAAATCTCCAACTGTTATTATGTTAAATCCCCCAAATGGTAAATTGTTGTCCTTGATTTCTGAGAGCCGTCTACTTATGAATGTTAACATGCTACTGCTTACCATCATCTATGATTACTGTGTGAACATTATGAAATTTTATTAATTGTTTCAAAGAGTGACCTGACAGACAATTATACTGCAAATATTTGCAAACCGGAATCTTTAACATAGAATGAATTGTTCCGCCATTAATATTGTTTGCAGCTGTACCAGTTGGTGCACAGACCAAAACAGGATTAGAATTAGAGACTTTTGAACAAAACAGCTGCAAATAAGCAACAATAACTTTTGTGAGAAATGTTTTTCCAACACCAGCACCACCGGATATGAACATATAAAAAGGAAATTCTTTATTCTGAAACTTAAGTTTCAAAAATTTTAACACTTTTGACTGAGATAGTGTTAATTTTTTAACAGAATTGTGAAATTCTTCAAGAGACATAGTACATGCAAGTGAATGCATATGCAAATCATCTTCAAAACTAATGTCATCAGACCTCTGTTCATCTGATTCATCATTCATACAAGAAAATGCTTCAAATATTTCATTTTGATTATATGTTGATGTCTGATCATTTTCAGAATTTGTTGACAAATTATTCAATTCTTTTTCTAAATTGATTCTTCTTAAAGTATTTTCAATTTGTTCAGTGAATGAAAAATGTGTAAAATCAATTGAATCATCCACTAAACAATACTTGTTGATAAAAGACTCTTTAGCAGAGGAAAATGGATGCATTATTTCTTTGTCAGACCTGTGTGGAAGTAATAATACAAGTATACTATAGAAGTAATCTTCTGAATAACTTGGATATGTTGGAGTTCTAATAACAAAGGGCTTTTTTAACTTTTTTCATCCATATATCATATTTAGCAATATATATCCTTTCTAAACATTTTCGTTTTGGTTGTCCAAGATTAGTCTTTTCATACCAAGAACAAAATCTATACAGAGAGAGATTTTCCATACTATGAGGACGATGCTGATAATAATCATAAACATTTGTTTGAAAAACATCTGTAGAATTTTCGGGTAAATCGTTAATTTTAATGAAATACTGGGTATTTCCATTTCTGTATCTTTTCTTTGTGATATCTCTTTGAAGTTTAGTGGAGTTAATTTCTTTATATTTCCATTTCTATTTGTTTTCTCTTTGATAACTTGTTGAAAGTTAGTGGAGCTGATTTCTTGATAATTCTATCAGAATGTAAATTTGGCAAATTAATAGGTCAAGAGCTAAGGAGGCCTAAATATGCATGTAAATCTTGTACGATTGTTTTTGTGTTTGATGTCAATGGGTGGGTACATTTGAAATTCACATGGAAGTAATTTAAATCTAGTAGTCTACATTTTAAAATCTACATTTTATAAATTTGAATGTACAATTTTATTTCACAATGACACTATATGCTAACTAGACAGTGATTCCTTAAATAATTTTACAGCAATTAATGTTTAAAAAAAGTTGATCAATGAAAGTCAGCACAATATATTTTCCTGGCAGCAATATAATAAATATGGTAGGCTTATAAAATGCATTCAATAATTTGCACTGCAAGAATTACCAGAGTATTTTGCATACAACTCTGAAGCAACAAATGGTCGGAACCACTTTCTATAAAACAGATCTAGTTTAGGAACTAAACAAAATTTACAATACTCCTGGTCAAATTCAATTTTTTCTACAAACAGTGATTTAAAAGTATAAACTTAAACTACAAAATTGCCTTCCAGTGATAAGTAATTGACCTTGAATTTGATCATAATAATTTGATGATTTCTTAAGTTAAATGACTCCATTTTTTTGCTCTAAATACCTAAAATACTTCAGACACTTTAATCATGATTTATAGTTCTAAGCTTTAATTTTTTTTAGATACAGTTTTGAAATAAGAAATACAAAATGTTCTCTTGCTTCAATTGCAATTAAATTAATCTTTTTAAACATTGAGGTACTGTAAGCACTGCGCTCACAAAATGATACCCCCACCTCCTATTGGTTATAGTGGAAAAGAACATGTATCGCGATTGGATACACAAATGAGTTTGGGACCAAAGGTATTTTCATTATACCCCCCGCTTGAAAAGTGGGAGGGTATATAGTAATCCAGATTTCCGTCAGTCTGTACGTCCGTCCATCTGTTACGCTTTAAGGGTACCCATCTCTTATACGCAACTCCTCTCATACCACTGAAGGAAATTTAATAAACTTTGTCAGAATCTTTATTACGAGGGTCATTCAAAAAGTTTGTAGACTTTTGTCCTAACTTTTTTATTTAACGTCATATTATATCCAAATTTGGTACAAATATTTTAACAACAGATTCAAATAATTTGAGTAAAAAAATTGGAATGAATCTTCATATTTATTAAAATTACCAAGGACTTAGAACAGCAAAAATGGGGTCACGGAGCACCGTCAAAATTGAGTAATTTACTAATGTTCAATTTATAGTATTTACAGCCATACCTCTAATAAATGGAGCTGAAACGAAATAAAATTTACATGTTTAAATAAAGTATTGCTGTATTAATTAAAATGAAATCAGGTTATGTAATATGTCTCTCCATTTAAATGATATTAGTTTCTAAATACATATGGACTTGATTAAAAAACGCAAAAAAACATGACGTTTGGGGACGTCACGGAGCAGCAAGTAGCAATAAAATTGTACTTTACATTCGGGAAACTTCTTCTACAAGCTTAAAAATCCGTATAAACCAGAATCTGTATGAAAATTAATCTGTGTATTTGTATTAAATGGAAAATACAATTTTTGAGTGGTGGCGAGTTTGAATCGGTTGATGGATTGTCTGCAAGGAAACAGGTTAAAGTTAAAAATATTGTCGAAAGAGTTAGGAACGTCATTGAACGTAATGTGTGCTACACTGTTGCAGAATTAATAGAGTTACAAGGTAATTTAAAGAATTTGAAAACAATGACATTCTTATTCAAGCTATATTTGTACAATTGTTCGCAAACAAGGTGTTAAGTGTTATGGATATGTTTTTTTGAATGGAGAAGACGCTACAAACCGTGTTTGAAATTAATAAAATTAGTATTATTTTGACAAACTTTCTCAACGTTGTCTTTGACGTTACAATGTTGGTTAACCGTGCTCCGTGGCAACAAAACAGGTTGGTTTAAATTTTGGCTAACATGAGTTCTATTTAATCAAATGGAATGAAACTTCACACTTCGACATAATAAATGTTTATGTTTACGAAAATTTGTTGATCTATAATCTTGTAATAATTATATGACGATGAGAAGCATTGCCTACGTATTTTTTGAATGACCCTCGTACATATTGCCATTGTGCATCTTCTATATTACATTTTGATCTAACATATATTTTAGATCTTCCAGACCAAACCATGGATACTTCCACTATATTCATAAGGGAGGCAGGGGGTATTATTTAGTGAGCTTATTGCTCACAGTACCTCTAGTTTTATTACATATACCTTCAAATCAGCTCCTTTGAATAAGTAGCGATAGGCAATATCTGCCGACGATTTTGCGGTATAATTGATGAGGATGTTCCTCACCCTGTCCTCAAAACCCTCCATATTCCTCCTCTTCTCTGGACGGGGATCATCTAATATTGACTCTGACTTGCGTTTTCGTGAAAGATGTTCTACCTTTACTGGTGATCCTGTAAGAAAAAAGTGTCAAGTTGAAATATTTTAAATGATAGGTAAAACCACAATACATTCTTCAAATTCATATTCTGTGTTATTTATGTTATAGGTTCACCCAGACTAAAGCTAAATATTGTAGCAGAAAGTATATAGGGAACTTATACTGCCTTGCTAGTAAGCTAGCTTTTCTAGTGATGCGGTAAACTATCCCTCTATTTCAGGCAAGTTTAGAAATGTTGAGCCTGTTAAACCCTTGGATGGGTGACCACTTCATGTTAAATATCAAATCTTGTAATAATTATTCAAAATGCATATTGAGTATTACCAGGGGTATAATAGCTTAAAAAATAACTATAAATCAATAAATGTAAACCTTTATGGGAAGTCTTTGGTTTATTGAACATCATTAGGTTCTCTGTGCACGTTTTCTCAATGCCAGTCAGTTCTCCTAACCCAGTGAACCTCTCCAGCATCACCATCACTGCTGCTAGATGCTTACACGTTCCGTTTGGGCCCTTACCAGCAGGACATTCGCAGTGGGAACTTAAAATATCTCCGGATTGCTTTTCTAGTCGAAGCTTGTAGTTGTATGTCACCTGATTGATAAAAATACATACATGGTATTTGCCCAATTCATAAAAATACAAAGAATACGTGTATTACAAATTACAAAAGGGACTTTCTATCTGGAATAAAATGATAAGTATAGAGATTTGAAAAAAAAAAACAGGCATAGATTAAATTTCTTGCTGAGTCTATGTAAATGTTCAACTGACCTTATTTTTCATTGCTGCACTGACTATTCCCGTAAAAAATATGTCGGCCTGAATGAGCACAGAACACGCAAGGATTCTCTTGGAATCGTACAGCAATTCACCATTCTAAATGGCCTTAATATTTCTTGCCGAGTCATTATCACCTACAAAAATAAATACATATTAATTTCATTACTAAAGTTCATTGCATTAAAAACAAGAAGTCTGTGAGGAAATCATTAATGCTCACTAGTGATATCCCTGCTCTAATGTTAATTTACCATCTCTTCTGTGATCACTGTTTGAAATAACTTTAACCCTTTCGACGCCGAATAACGTTACTGCTAAAACGTCGCGGATGCCGTACTGTGACGTCAGCTAAGACGTGAAATAGTTGCGTCGGGAAAAAAAAGCGTCAAAGAGATCAAGAAAAAGCACCTGTTTAACCAAGGTAATAGGATGTAAGCAAAATGCTTATAAAAATGACATCTCTGTTCCAATAATTTTAATATCAGTACAATAAAGTAAGCAAACAATAATCCTTTAGCTAGCAATTGCAAGGAAAGACTTTAAATAGAACGAAAGAGACCCCAACTTTCTGAATGCAAATATGCATAACATTTAATTATATAATTTTTCATTTTCCAGTATTTTATGAGCATTTAAATAATTAAGACGCGTCAAAACAACGTTGGCGTTAATCAATGATAATGTTAAGTCGTTGCGGGTCTCGAATTCACTTTCTAAACATTACCAACATTTTTAAATACATATCTTAATTGTGTTGATACAATGCCCCCCCCCCCCCCCCCCCCCCTAAAAAAAAAAAAAAAAAAAAAAAAAAAAACATGAAAAAGAGAGAAGTCCAGTCCGAAAATTAGGACACCTCTCAAAAAAAAAAAAGATCTCGATATTATAGAATAAATATTACTTTCATTTAGATGACCTCATTGTACATATAAAATTACATGGTTCTTCAGGGTTAAATCATAAATAATTAAATTTTTTTCTACTACCAAGCGGATCTTTTTAATTTTGCTATTTTTCAAAAATAAGTTGATAATATATATTTGAATTTTCAGTTTCCATTTTTAATTTTCTAAATTAAATTTCTTCGTCTGAAACATAATTATAGAATCACAAAACAGCAGGATCATTTATATAATGACAAAGTATTGTTTTGAGAATGTTTATTCCATATTCAAAAATTAAAATCATTAATTGTATTTATGTTTTTTTTTAAGTAAATCAGACTGTATCAAAGTAGTAATAAAATTAATGCTGCTGAACTTCATCTTTTTTTTTTTGGTGGCTAGGAGGGGGAGGGGTGGGGGTGGGGGTCTGGGCTATCGACGCTTTTTAAAACTTGGACACAACAATCGGAACATTATCTCAAAAACGTCATAGTACATGTAATTGGTTTCTTTGATACAGATTCCAAATGTCGGAATGACTTGGCCATTAGCGATCATATTCCCAAATACAAATTCTCACCTGCTTGACAGAAAAAGTATATCCGAGAGTGACTCTCGTCATGCTTTAGCATATGAGTTCGACATTCTAATTTTAAGAAAAATTTAATTGTAACATTAGTTACATTACGCATGGTTTAAAATAAAGAACTCTCTGAATTCCTGGAATTGATTAAATCTCGTCAGATATTAATTAATAATATGTCTATTCAACGATTGTCTGGTTTCTAACTCAGCTTTATGAAAAGTTCAAAAATGAAAAAAAAAAAAAGGAAACGAAACAAAACAAAAAAATGTATAGTTTGATCAAAAGTAGGTATACTGCAGTCATTTGACGAAATCTATTAATTATTATATTTAGTTAAATTGTGTTGAAATGTACATATTTATTATATATGACTAAAGCAATAAAGAAACAAGAAGATGTAACCATCAATTGTCGCCCGGGAAATATATAAAGTAAACTATGGAAATGACTCTTGATCATCAAACCGCTTCGATATGTGTGAAAAGGCATGCGTCTTATTGATGGAGACGATAGTTGCGGTTATTTAGAAAACTTATAGTCGGATAAATGTCAAACAAAAACGATACCATTTTAAACTTCAATTCCTCGAGCAAATGTTGGCTGCATAAAATATAAATTGAAGTTAGACACATGCATCACCTATCTTCAAAAATGTATTCAATTCCCAATTTTAGAATATGAAACACGAACTGTGCAGAGTACGTTTTTATGTGAGAAGTAAAATTCGATGTTCTATAAAAAGGGACCTGTCGTTGTTTCGATAGTAAATGATAAACAACTTTATATAGTAAATATGAAAAAAACATATTTTTGCAGATTCACTTTATGGAAGTAAATATATTATGTATCTCGTAATTTATAAAGGGAAAGAACATTCTGATTACCAATCTTTTCAATGTTTGGAAAACCTTAAATTTTGAATAACTACTCCAACCCCAATCCCCATATATATATATGTATAGAGCAACAACCCGGTCCTCCGGGCTGCAATAATTCGTATGAATCTCTTTGTTTGAGGCCGTGCAGAAAGCCATACCCTTTAATACTACGGCTCTAATTGGCTCTCTTCATAGGCATCTCAAACATTTTGTTATTCATACAAAGTAACGCTTTCTTGGAATCTCGATGTTACAGAACATGACTTGTAATTTTGCAGGTTAGGTTTTTTTCGTTTGTTTGTTAAGCGTCCACATTAAAGAAAAAAAAAATCTTTCTATCCTAATAAAAAACACATACATGTACTGAAATAGAAAAGCGCAACATGAAGATTTCTCATCATCATCTGGGAATATACATTGTATCAAAAATAAACTACTAGTTTAGCGAAATCAAAATTCTTGGTACACAAAAAAGGGAAAGGGGTGCCGATATCAAAGAATAAAGTGTGTGGCAAACATTTGTATCTGAACATTTTCATGGTGTGTATTTGTTTTCAAATGGACCTTCAAACTATTCCGAGTCGTCCGCTTATGCTACACATAGAGTTTTTTTTTTAACCCTATGGAACTTGCAGAAGCCTTTGCTCATTCATATAAAATGTTGCTTGAACCTTAATGATTTTGCCCCAAAAATGCATTTTATAAGTAAAATACAAACAACTATACGGGGAAAATGAGACAAAAAAGACAACTCAATTTGTAAAATTCATAAAAGATTAAAATAGACATTGATGTCATTAAGAGTTATCTCTCTTATCAGAGTATCGATGTACCTTAAGACATAGTCGGGGTGTAGAGTGAACAGAGTTGAAACTCGTCGTCCATGATTTCAATGTTAAACCGGCCATTTATTATTATAACATGCTGATATAACAGGAATTTAATAGAAAAGCCATCATTCAAATGTTTGTTTTCCTTTCCCGACTCAATGTTAAAAAAAAGGTCGGTAGGTAGTTAGGATTTTTTTCTTGAAAACTTTAGCATGTATGTTATAGGGATAAGACCCAAAAAATCTTGTCTCGGAATATTAAAACAAAGTTTTGACTCGGGACATTTTTAGTTCATCGATCGGGAGTGGGCAACATTTTTTTTTATGAGATGGCCTCTGGTTGCTTTTATTTTTCATTTTCCCATAACGTATACGACCTTGCTCAATTTTTTTGTTTAAGAACGCCCAAAAATATAACAAAAATCAAGAACAAAAATGAAATAGTTTCAATGTCCCAGGCTTTAAAGCTTGAAATTTAAAATAAGAAAATGATTTGATTTTTTTTTCGGGGGGGGGGGGGGTCACTTTCAGTTAAATCAGTAGGTCAAATCTTGAACCAATTTTTAATATAGGCCCAGATTTATTAAATTGCGTTAATAACGCTTACGATTAATTAATTTTAATTAATTACATTAATTCATTCTCAAAAAATGTCGCCATATGAATATTAATTAATCGTTATCAGAAGGTCGCAAGTGCCTGTGGAATATCAATATATCATTTTTCAGCCTTGTCTATTGTTGTTTCTTTTGTTAATTGTCTATTGTCGTTTCTTTTGTTAATATATTACCAAGCATAAAATCATTCTCGGTATTATGCTCAAAAATAAATAAATAAATAAATACGCATCTGCGTGTATCTAGCATTATTTTATTTCTTAAAAAATTTAAGTTGCAAGTTCAATAAAATGTCAAAGTGAGTGAATAAGTATTAATATCAGGGACTACGGTTTTTTAATGTGTTTAGTCTAAAATTTCAATTTTTTTAACAAATCTTATTTTTTGAATGCTAAAATTCCTTTGATGAAGACTATTTGTAAAACAAATGTAAAACCCAATTTTCAGTGCCTATATAATGTATATCCTAGTGTACCCATAAATCGTCCCCTTACTGCATTTGACGTCATAGTAACAACGAGCGCGTGCAAATTGATAAACAAACTTCAGTGCTAGTTATAGAATGGAATTGCTGATTAAATGATAAAAATTATTTTTTCTTACCACTCTTTACAAGATTTTTAGAACTCTTCTACAAAATCAAACTTTTACACTTAGAAATATCACCCATACCCTATTTTCGTCCTTCAGACATAAAACGGCCGCAGATGATTGTTCTATTTGTTTTCCCGTGATTTGTGATTAAAAAAGGGTTGGAAAATCATTAAAATAAAAATTGCAAATTTTAATTGTTAATTCTAATTTTTTATTTATCAATTTTAGAACATTAAATTGCTTTCGCTATTACCGAGTACAGTCTCCGTTTTCTTTAACGAAATAAAAAAAAAACACGAACGTACTTTCAGATTAACATTGTCACATTTTCAACGATGTCATGTATGCTCATCAAATTACCTGATATGCAAATCATATAATGTTTTATTTTAGATTTTCCAAAATTCATTGACCTTACTTGCAAAAACCGATATAAAATCAAAATATTTGAACAGTGCAATTCTTGCACAATCTGAAAAAAACCAATAGGAATACTATAATTCAATGCGTAGACTTGAATTGATCACCTAATTATTAAAATAATGTGTGAAATATTCACGTTACAGGAAAAAAATTATCGTCTACTAGCTCTGCAGTAGATGAAAAATAAAAGAGTCGCAGAAAAGATCTTGTTTTACTTGATTATATCATGAAGTTGGACCCAGTAGACGTCCGGATTAGTTATGCTTCAATGCACGTGACGTAGCACCTGTCAAACTGGTAAAAATTGTGACAAAAATACACTTTTTTTGGTCGGCTCAATAAAACGACTGTTCGGACTGTTCAATAAAATAAATTCTTGGTTTGTAGAAATAAAATATTTTCTTCTTGATTACTTATAATTTATACCGACTTTTTTGCAAGCAAGGGGGGGGGTGTGATGAAGACTGGCGGCTGAGCAAGGTCAATTGTAGATCTATTCAAACAATGTGATCATCAATGCTTGGTCATGTTGTAAGATTGATTTTTTTAAAGGAGGAGGTATAATAAATTCTTATGTATGGGAAATATTTTTGATTTAATATATTTGGTTTTATTTATTTGCCGTCTCAATAACATATTCCTGTATAGAAAAAATCTCGATTATATAAAACGGAATAAAAACAAAACACACACAAGAAAAGGGAAAATCAGCAGCACATTTATACATTGTTTTAATTTGTAGTACCAACAGAATTTCTGTTGTTGGAAGCATTCACAGCTGTTAATTAAAGTGACTGTTAAAATCTTTGATTTTTGTGGAGACTTTCATATGCAGTGATGACTTAGATTTTTTCCCTGAAATAATTACGGATACCCGCATGGCCGCATAGAACGTCAACCAAACACAGGTAACGTCAAAATCGTAGGTGGAAAGTGTATAGGATCCTTATGATTTTTGAGCGTTAATTTCTTTTTAAAGAATTCTTAAATTAAAAGCCCATGCATCTAATTCAATACAATGACAGGGATAAAATAATAAAATGAAGGAATATTTGATCTGGAAGTAATTTTGGGGAATTAAATGCCGTGTACACTTTCAATAAAAATGGACCTAATGAAAAATCAGATATTTTAAGTATTTTTATTTTATTTAAGTTTAAAACTAGTTTAAACTGCAAATTCTGAAAAATAATTGCTGAAAAAGTTGCATCATTGTGATTACTAGTCATAACAATAAAAAATGACGTCATCGATACCGAGTTCGAAACGTGCTGGTCTCGAGAAGTTTGGGGACGAATTTAGGGTACGGACGAATTTAGGGTACATGACGATAAATTTGCCCCCCCCCCCCCCGGTTCTGACGCCTATGAAGTAAATTGTACATTCACAGATCTATCTATCTCTCTCTCTCTCTCTCGATTGATCGTTAAAATATTTATATGCATGTAGGTTTCACCGGGGAAAATAAGTGTTACAAACTGTATGAGGACTATGAATCATTTTAGAAAAGCTTATGCTATGGCGCGCCAAATTTTATTTAGCTTACTCCTAAACTTACGTCATAGTTTAACGTCAATATAAAGAAATATGACGTCATATTTAGACCAGTACCAATTTAAAAATAAAGACCTATAACTGTGTATGAATTTAGATTTGACTGTCTTTAATTTAAATTGAGATAAATGTTAAATAAACGAAAAAGTTAAACATTTATTAGAAAACGACATTTTTGTCAGTTTGGCGTTGACACAGTAAACGACATTTTTGTCGCTTTGGCGTCGAAAGGGTTAAATATTTCCAAACAAAGAGTAACAAGAAAATGGGTAGAATTCATCAGCATATACATGTAGGTATGGGATCAAATTTATAGGGAGCTGGCCCCATTCACATCATTGCTTAAACGAACTCAGAAAAGGCTCATTTTTGGGGGGCTAGTACATTTTTGACAGGTCTGAAAACTTATTTTAAACCCACAAGTTGTATATACTCCTCATGCAGACATTGATTGATCAAAGTCAGGCAAGCTTTTTAAAAAGTTGTTACATGTGACGTGTTAACTCTTTCATCTCTCTCACTCTCTCTCGCTTAGATTTCAATATGTATTTCAGATTCGTTTTGCTGGAAGCAAACACGGGAAAAGACTCCTTTGATCGAAATATTCACCATGCAGTGAAAATGTTGCATTGAAGGAGTTAGAACACTCACAGAGCACAGCGAATTTCATCAAGAATTTAGAGGTATTTTCCATAGGAAAAAAGAAAATAACGCCCACGAGAGCAACAAAAAAAGGCGTTCAAATCGCATGACAATACCAGAGGCCTCTGGTATTGATCCACCTAAAGACACTGTTTTGTACTTTGAACAGGAAATGACAAAAAATTTGGTAAGTTCGTGTATGTTACATGTAATCCATTCCTCAGCACTCGCTTCACATCCCTCGGAACGATGCGAATATTTTGTCATAAAAGTGTATTTTTAAGGTATAGTGGGTCTTCCCTTCCATTTGTTTTGTAAACCAAAAAATATGTATTTTATCGCAAACTTTGGAGATTATCTTTCAAAAAAATGGAGCGAAGACCCACTCACATTGAAAAATTTTGTTAAAGTATGAAAAAATGGTCGTTTTTGTTCTTTTAAGTCTCTGTATGCTTTTTCAGGCAAATATTTTCATGAGATTGTGAGCTTTTCGTAAATTAATGTAGAGATTTTACATTAAGTATATTTTAATACTAGTAGAGATAATATGACATAAAATTTAGATATAATTGAGATTTAATTTTTTCACTTCTTATCTGTCGCGCTATAGGCATTCTGCCCGCCTTATTCGCCCATCTTCTTTGAGTGCACATGCATATTACATACAGAAATACAATTCTTTTTTTTTTTAAGGGCGCTTTTAGGTAACAGAAAAACGATTAACCGTTGACCCTGAAGAGTCAGGTGATACTAGTAAAAATATGTTGCTGTCTTTTTTTTTAAATTTATTTGCACTGTAACAAATAAAGAGTTCAGTTAGGCGTTCATGGTTTATAAAAAGGAACAAACAGAAAACTAGTACATTGTATATATATTTCTTCAAAATAAAAAAAAATATTTAGTTCCTTTGCCATCTGGGTAGGGATTTAAATTATTGTGTCCTCTTCAAAAAATAAGATAAAAAACATTGTTTGCATAGAGAAAAAAAAAATGAAAAAAAAATTCTTGCAGGTGTAGGACCATAGATGCCAAGTGGGTGGCAACATTAAAAAAAAGTATGCGACAAGAGCCCGGGACAACATTACAACTTTACCAGCTCTGATAGACCCGGGTGTGGTATTAGATGAAATCTCAAAACAAAACTATATGGTATTTTGAAAGACCTTTTTAATATCGATTTGAAATGAAATTCACCTACTTTTACCCAAATTTTTTTTAATGATAGAAATTTTAAAGTACGGTTAGGGTCTACATTCTCAAATAGTTTTGACCAAGAAATGGGTGTACGACAAGGAAGTATCCTATCAGTAACATTGTTTAGTATTAAAATATTTTTATATTTATAATAAGATTTTGTCCAAGTTACAATTAGCAATTTTAGATTCTGCAATTTGCAGTTGAATCGCTTGCAATTTGATTAAAATCAGATCCTTTGATCCGCTCACATACATCGCTACACAAGGATCTGAAGAAACCCCATTCAGGGTCATCTCCTGGTGACCTTTCAATTATCCAATCAAACTTTCACTTAGGAGAATTGGAAAGTATCTCAGAATTAAGTTACAGAGGGGAAAGACCCGATTATACACGAATGGAAAAATCCTGACCTAGTTCATGTCGCCTGTCAAGAGAAGGACCAGAGACTTTTCTGTGCAGTAATGTAATAAATACTTGCTTTTGTCTTGCTTTTTTGCACTTTGTTTTGATAAGATCTGTCACGCAGCTACTTTCACTTCTATATACGTTTACCGAATGTCGCTTAAGTACGATCTCTCTGATCAGTAAAATATTTCATGAATATTTTAATTAGAAAGGTCACCAGGAGATGACCCTGAATGGGGTTTCTTCAGATACTTGTGTAGCGATCTATGATCTATGTGAGCGGATCAAAGGATCTGATTTTATCAGATTGAATCGCTTGCACTTTACTATCCCACATAAACTGGAAATATTGACAGGAGAAGATCAGAAAAGTAAGAAGGACGAGAGAGGAAGTCGCAGAACTACCCAGAAATTTCACAGATGATGATGATGGTGATCGTGATGATGACTCTACCCATTTTGATAAAAAGTTGGACTTCGGAGAACTTCCTCCTGCTAACCGATTTTCACATCTTATAAAGCTCCCTATTCAGCACAAGAGCTGGAATCCCTGCATGCTCAAAGACCCCATGTTGTTTCTTCTCATTTATAAGTGTTGGTATTACATCCTCTGAAATAGAGGTCACAAGCTTAGTGGTAAATGAGCCTGCTGCACAGCCTTTCTTTTCAAAATAATCAAACAAGGATTCATTTTTTTTAGAAACCGGCCTGGTTTATTAGTCGTCATGACTAACATTTGTCATAATCATTCAAACGCTTTAAAGCGTGTCTTTTATGACGGACAATCCAAGTACCGAGCTAACTTGGATGTATGTTACTAAATAGGTCTATAATTCCTCTAAGGGTTTATAACTAGACTTGAATATTTTAAATAAATCTATAAATATGAAATTCCATACTAAAATATCGGATTAATATTAGTTATACAATTGTCCCTATACAGAGTAAGACCATATAACCATAATATGGGTATTTTGGGTCACAGTAAATGAGTCAAGATTTAAGTAGTACATTTATATTGAAATACATTGTATTAAATTATCTGATCCATATCTGTGTATTGATATTCTGTTTGATCCAGAGAGCATAAAAGAGAGTATTCCTTCAAGTTGCGAGAAGGACAAACATTTGAAAGCAACATAAAGTCTGCTGCAGAAGTTGACATTGAAAACATTCCAGGTATTGCAGAAATTTACTAAACAAGATGCAATGTAACATACATTTATTGCTTGATAGTAACTAAGTAGACATGAGAGCTGTGTAAACTAGTGTGAGCAGCAATAACATTTCCACATTAACCCCAGTAACTACAGACAATTGTACCATTACCGTTGTTAGTCAAAACTCTATCATGTCTGTGTACAGTACTTCTAATCTTGTTCATCGGTGTGCTACAATCTCCGCCCTAAGAACGGACAACACGGCACAGTTTTAGAACCGCCGTGGAATATCCCGAACTTGAGTTTTAAGTGCACTGGAAATTCCGTCAACAAGAAAATGTAATTCTACTCTGGGCTATTCCGAGTTACCAAAACAATTGTGTGTGTGTGTGTCCTTGTGTGAACGTTACAAACCGTCTTCGTTTTAGGGGACGACCATTTGATTCTGAGGGGGGGGGGGGGGGGGGCTGGCAATTTTTTTTGAGACAGATTATTTATTTTCATGCCTGTCAAGGACAGATTATTTATTTTCAAGATTATCAAGGACAGATTATTTATTTTCTTCTATGTCTTACCGTACCTTGATCAATTGATTCTAAAAGACTAATCATTTATACATACCATGTTCGGATACAGGATTTGGGGAGGGGACAGGTATAACTTTGTTTAGGCAAGAGGTCTGGGGCCGCAGTGGGTCCTAGGCGAAGCCCTGGTGGAGGCCAAGGGAGTACACCCCACCCCTACCCCCACCCCGAAGCTCTTGGGGTTTCATGTATTTTAAGAGTAAAACCAGGCACTATTATAGTGGTATTGGTTATTATGAACCAAACTATGACATAATTAATACTGGTCATACCGTACTTTGATTGATTCTACACTGTTTAACGTCTTTGAATGAAGTAAGTTCAAGAAGCAAAGCCACCTGAAGCTCTTGGGTTTTTCAATATGTATAAGAGGAAAACTTTTGTAGGTATTGGTTAGATGTGTACCAAAGAATGACATTATTAAGTCATATCATACTTTGAATGAAAAGGGCTCAGGGGGCGAAGCCCCCTGAAGCTCTTGGGTTTTTGTGTATTTTAAGAGTAAAGCTAGGCACAAAAATATTGGTATTGTCCCAAAGTATGGCATTATTATTATTACTCGTATCATACTTTGAAATTTTAAGGGATAGCCTGGGGTCGTACACATGTACGTCCCCTTAAATCTGCCAGTGTATATTTTGTATTAATTTATCTGGAAAGTATAATTATTCGACAAGAAAATTTATCTTTTGTGGTATATAAGAATTAGTTTGTATTTAAAGTGATTCATCACACCTACAAAGTGCACATTATAAAGTTTAAAAACTGACTTAAGTATCAAGTCTGGTTATCTGATTTTAAATACTATTTGGTTCTAAAATGGCGAGCGAAGCGAGCCAAAAAATTTTTGAATTGAAGACTTTTGAGATTGAATTATACGAAAATAAAAATGGTATTTTTACAATATTTAATTATCAGAAGTCAAGGTCAGATTATTTATTTTATCTGTAGTGGAGGACAGATTATTTATTTTCAACATTTTCAGGGACAGATTATTTCCAAAATCTGCCAGCCCCCCCCCCCCCCCCTCAGAATCAAATGGTCGTCCCCTTATGTGACTTGAATCGATTTATTTTTCAAAAATACAAACTTTTATTTTTTTACATCTTGACTTTCGTTTAATAAATTTTCATCACAAGTTCACTTGTGTTACGAGTCGTACTTGGATGCTTACCAAACTCTCGAACTAGGTGGAGCGCATGTGAAGGTAGAGAGAAGTGAGGATCCCGGCGGAAATGCCTTGTATGTAATGAACATTAATCCTTACATTGACTTTCATACTAAGCGGAGAGGAAACTGTCTTTTAGAAATAAAATTCGCTTTACCCCCCTCCACAGATTCTCCACATTGATTAGTGTAGGAGCATTTAATATTCAAATAAACAATTACGATGTGATACATTTTTCGTCATACAACGTTCAGTTCGTATGCGCCAACAGCCTGTTGTAAAAAGGCACCGATTATGGAACGTTGAATACAGACAAATGCGGGAGAAGAGGTTAACATTGGATTCGCAGCACTGTTAAGGCCTTCTTTGAGAAATCAACAGAAAATAAAGGTGCGAAAAAGGGGGACCTTTTTAAAACTGAATTTATTTTATTTAAGCTGTTTTATTATCACAGAACACAAATACTCATGGAAATAGCATAGTATAACCCACTCTGTACTGTATGAAGTTTGGTCCCATTGATGGACATTCACGTGATGAATGCATAGTTCGTGTACTGAATGTAGGTCATGAAGAAATTTCAATATCGCAAGGGCATGCCCTTGTTGAAATTAAAAATTCAAGCTATTAAGTGTTTCTGCATACTTTGTATGTACTGAATGTAGGTCATGAAGAAATTTCAATATCGCAAGGGCGTGCCCTTGTTGAAATTAAAAATTCAAGCTATTAAGTGTTTCTGCATACTTTGTAGTTTCTAAAAAGTGCTGCTGCTTTGAATAGAATTCGCGTTTTAATAGTTAAATATTCAGGTATATAAGCCAATGTCGAAATATGTTTGACTTTAACCAAATATTTTATGTACTTATAGAATCAATCCCGGGATTAAAAGAAAGTCGCAGCACTTTTCAAGTTACGAAAAATATCCTTTATCTTTATTCAAAAAATGGTTATGATCTATTAAGTGTATGCCCTTGCGAAAGTACGATTTTATGAGGCATCTCGAAAACATACGTAACCTGTACATAAAAACAGGACATAATTAATAAATATATATAATAATAACAGTAACTTGATCTGAAGGATCGTATCACTTCAAGTTGACAGGCGCGGATCATCAGATCTTACGAGACGCGAAGCGTCGAGTTTGATCTGATGATCCGCTCCCGTCAAGGAGACGAGATTTCTTTGAGTCCCTTACCACCAATCAAAGACAACACCTCTCCGAGCGAAGAGAATTTGGAGGGAGAGGAATGTTATTCAGGGAGTAAACCCTTTGAGAAAAAAAAATCAACCCCCGGCCCTTTTAAGTGCCATCCAAATGTTTCGAAAAGATGCCTTCTTAAACAGTTAAATGAGAAACGTTCAGTGTGTGTCTTAGAAAAAAAAAGATTTTTTCTAAAATACAGTCAAAGAAACGTTTGTGTGTGTTCAGAGTACCTTATACAGACAAAAAAAAAGAAACATTGTGTTTCTCTCAAGTTATAACATCAGGTCACTTTTTTTAATAACTTAATTTTAAAAAATTAACTTTAAATTTTTTAAACATAAATTTTTTAAAAAATTTTAATAATAATAATAATAATTCCCCTCTTTTTAAAAAGTAAATTCATATCCAAACACACATTTTTAACATTTATTTTTTCATAAACAATAACACATACATACACATACACTTAATACATATGTGAATGAAGAATGTACACCTGTTTTTGTCATAAGTGTGTACAAATTGTTTTTCAATATTTTTTTTTAAAAATATTCAGGTAAATCTACAATCTCTTGGAATTAATTCTCTGTTTCTCACTTCCGATTTAAGAACCCCATATTCTTCATAGTTACCTTGTCTATAAAAGGTTCTTTCCAATTCTGGGGTACTGTGAGACATATCAAAACAAGTTAACCCATGAATCTTTTTGTACATGTATCTCTCATGACAGCTGTATTTCATTTGAATGAATCCTCTCACATGATGAAGTTTTCCAGTTTCTGGATGCCTTTCTTTTTGTAAGATCAAGTATTGATAATCACTTCAGGCGCGGATCCAGGAATTTTTCAAAGGGGGGGGGGGTTGAAGGATTTTTCAAAAGGGGGGGGGGGTTGAAGGGGAAAAGGGTTATTTTAACATATGATGTACTCATACATATAGTTATAAATAGCTCAGTAGGATACAGGGTGGAGTAAGGATTTTAGTTGGAGAATGATCAACCTGGGAAAAAGTATTTGTATGGATTAAATACCAGAAAGTGTTTGAAAAAGAAAGGAAATTAAATTTTTGAACCTGAAAATCCTATTCTGCCTTCAATGATTTGATCTACATCTTCCTGTCTGCACCCAGTTAAATCAAATATCCAATTTTTGGCAACTCTAAATCTGTCTATTTTTAACTTAGCAATATAAAGATTACCTGTATTTTCTTGATGTTTGTTTTGATAGTAAGTCTTAATATTTTCCAAGAGTTGAGTTTGGACTTCTTTCATTATTTGTGGAATCTTCTCCTCTGTGGGTTTAAAATCCTCTGTCTTTATCAATCTTTTTTTCTGACATCTCTTTTTTCTTATCATCTATAAACTTGGCTTCTTCTCTAGTCAAGGGTCTTACAGGGTATTACAGGTTACCCTCACCCTCTATGGGTAATAAATGGTTCCTCATTGACTTCTTCTGTAATCAAGGGTCTTTCTATGTAATCTCTCCCATCATTAGGATCACTCTTTTCTGCATGGACACAATTGGTTATATTCTTCTTGAGAAATGATCTCAATAGTCCCATCATCATGTATTTGAATTGGTATGCCTCTATCAACATCTTTCTCTGAAAGAACTCTCTCTCCAAACTGAATTTTACGCATTCCTTTACTCTTTTGCTTCCTAAAGGTGTTACCCATGGTTGAGACAACAACAACAGTACTGAGTGTTTTTAATTTCACACCTTGAATTTATACTTTTTTGTGAAACTATCATGGGAAAAAACCCAAATATTAAGAGGAATGTATTGATTGATTATTGTTTTTTTACGCCGAGTCGGCAATATTTCAGCCATATTTCGGCGGAAAGAGGAATGTAAGAGTGATTTTTGAAATATATGTGATATGTATATTTTGCATAAAATCCCATCCTAGTATTTTAAGTCCCAAAAACATGGTCATGACACAGTTTCTGATATTAAATAGGTCTTTTTTTTCTGTTGTAAAAGAAAAATGTTCACTTCTCTAATTAATTTTTTTTTCTTCTTCAGAAAACATGTTTTCTCAAACTCCATAACTCATTGAAAGCAATGAGGTAGAAAACTATTACTTGAAGGTACAAACCGTCTACGGACATTTCAACCAGTGAATGTTGATTATTTAAAACTTGAACTTTTTAACAGTTAATTAAACTAATTTCTTGATTCTTTACTGTATGTAAATATTTATTTTGTATGATACTATGTTTATATTGTTTCGATAATTTATTTTGAACGGGGTCAAAATCTTAGCCGGGGGGGTGGGTTGTAAAGTATTTGTTTATACTATGCAATCGACCGCAGAGCGGCAGCTCCCCGGTAGCTACTGTGTATTGGCAGCTCCACCGGAGCTGTCCCTCACATGTATATATAGGGCGTGCACGCACGCGTACTGGGAGATAGGGGGTTAGATAGGAGAGATAGAGACAGTCAGAGATAGACAGAGTTTAAGTGGATTAACGATTTGTGAACTTATATTTTGGATTACTTGTACATAATGTGATTGTGTTTATTTATTAAAACATGTAATAAACTTGTAAACTTATAACTGGAATTTTTATTACGCTACCAAAGGAGGAATTTAATCAATTCTAAGGAGGATTTTAAAATAGCAAACAGGACCGCACGCTCGGTCCCGCTACATTATGAATAAAATTTATATTTTCATAGCACTGCATTTGATTTTTGCACCAGAGCCACCTGTACCTCAGGTATGAATTCCAGGCATTGATGACTTGTTGGCTAATCCAGAATTCCTGGCTACAGAGAATAACATGCCCTAGTTGCGACAGAAACTTCTTGCATATGATCAACACATTGAACAGGTACTAGCATTGCAAACCAGTACTAAATTTTAAAGTGGATTTTCCATCTACATAGTATGAAATATTTCTGTTAGTTGAAATGTTTATTAATGTAGTATTTTCATACTCACAGATCAGGTCCAGCACAATTCCCTGATAAAGGTATATTGTTTAATAAAGCTACATGTATACAGCTATCACACGTTTTTAGCTTCTAACGTTGGATGTGTTTTTGGGAGGAGTAAGAAGGAACAGGTACAATAAAATACATATGTTAATCTCCAGTAAAATGAAATTTTATAACTAAGAAATAGTTCTTATATTGATAAGAAACTGAAATCACTTTCTCCTGCACTTTTTGACGGATAAACTGTATCCAGTTTCATTGTTAGAAAAGATGCCATGATTTGGCGTGCTTGCAATGAGGGAATTGCAATAAATAAGTACCGGTCATATGGGAACCAGTAGTAGAACCAACAGGTTAGAAGGAGGAAACTATTTCCCCATCACAAGAAAGTCTTTAATGTTTGCGTCGCCCGCGTGGCGCAGTGGTTAGAGCGTCTGCTCTAGAGTCGCGAAGTAAAGAGTCATTCCTTACGTCGCGGGTTCGAATCCCACTGCGGGACTTGGAGGCCGGTCCTTCGGATGAGACCGTATAAACCGAGGGACCGTGTCGCAGTAGGTGCTGGCACGAAAAAGATCACTCCCTGATCAATGGCCCTGAGTGCCGAGCATAGGACAAAATTTGCAGCTCTCTACCGGCAAATGGTGGCGTCTTCATATGAGTGAAAAATTCTCGAGAGGGACGTTAAACAATATACAATCAATCAATCAATCAATCAATCAATCTTTAATGTTTGCTATCAAACGGTTATATATTATTTCATTTTCAATAGACATATGGCTCCACAGTAATGGTGTCCTGGGTGTATCCCTGTTAGGATTGTGTGTCGACTAGCTGCGTTTGGATTCCGTCACTAATCTCTACTTAAAGAAGAACGTCTATCAATACGGCATTTGCCAACAGATATATACAAGGAATTCCACTTTAAAAGACATTTTTCGTCAACCTTACGCTAAACAGTACGTATCCGCTCCGTCAATGTTAACAAGCTACAAGGCATCCTGTACCTTCAGCTGCTCCCTTAACTACTCCCATTTTTACAAGGCAGTTCCAGGTCCTGAGCAGCTTCCTATGTAAAAGCCCCTTCAACTCTCCCGGGCACCTGTTCCCTCAATTACTTATTCAGAACAAATTGCAATAATTGGTCAAAATCATGTGTTAAAATTAAGGAATAGTGTAACAAATGGTTGTGTGAATTTTACGTTGCCAAATTATATTGCGTCCATTATTTCAGTGACAAATATACAACAACAAAATGCTTCATACTTTACTTTAATATTTTTTTTCATTTATTTCATATTTGTTTTAATTTAAATACAATTCAATATGTAAACAATCATTTTAAAATTTTTAAATATATGATTTTCGAAAAATAGAGCATATGGAAATAAGATAGTAAGTATAGAAAAATTGATATATTCTTATAATTTACTATTTCTTTCCAGGCATCAGTATTTAAATATTTTTATATTTTGAAATTACTTTGAGGAGTCCAGCAATATTTAGAATCTCGAGTTATATTAAAATTAGGCCCGTGGGGATCCGGGTTAGAATAGGTCCTTAGTACCCCTTGCTTGTCGTAAAAGGCGACTAAATGGGGCGGTCCTTCGGATGAGACTGTATAAACCGAGGCCCCGTGTCACAGCAGGTGTGGCGCGATAAAGATCCCTCCCTGTTCAAAGGCCGTAAGTGCCGAGCATAGGCCTAAATTTGCAACCCTTCACCGGCAATGGTGACGTCTCCATATCAGTGAATTATTCTGGAGAGGGACGTAAACAGTATACAATCAATCAATCAATTAAAATTAGTGGGGTTGCACTAAAGAAAGATGATGGTCGTCAGGAAAAGCCAATGCTCTGTGTTGGGAACTAATTTAATAGAATGCACTTATGAAAGATTCCAAATGGGAGTTGAAGATGTATGTTTATCTAATGGTCTATAGAGATGCAACAAATGTGATTCCGACTAATTTTACAGCTACAGTAGTGTGACATGAATGAGTTCGTAAAATGCCGTCGTCGTCACACCTTCCGGTCCCGCTTCGATTTTCAGTTATGTATTTCTGCGACGATAATTTAACATTCGCGATCCAATTTATTCAAACTAAATCATTTTTATTTCTTTCGACCGAATATCATGATTTTTTGGGTTATTCTCCTTTGGTAAACAATTTTATCGTCTGCCTGGAAACATGCCTTCTCATGGAAAAGAAATGGCACCCGATCAGAAAGAAATCATCTTATTTATCTTCTGTGGGTAACTCAAGCTATGAAATTCAGAATTTGACTGGAATTAATTGCCGAACAATACAGAAATTTTTGAGGAGGGTAAGAGAGCGAGGGAATGCAGAAAACTTGCCGAGAAGTGGGGGTACTAGAAAAACAACTGCGCGGGATGACTGGATGCTTCTTCGAAGTTAGTCCGAAAAATCTGTCGTTTTCCTGGCTTTTTACGATTTTGATATTCTACATGCCAGGAAAAAGTCAGAACCGGCGCCATTACAAAAACTGGAAATTTCGAAGTCTTCAACTGGAGTTGATTTTCGATATTTGTGAACCGAACTAAATGCCGAAGTCAGAATTTATCAAATGCACAATGCCTCTAGTACTTACCAATATCGATGAAAAAAAATTTCACTCCACATTTCGTAACAGGACATGCAAGATTTTAAAATGCACAAAATGATGACAAATCTCGACAGTGTGATAAAACCTTTTTCAACGGATTATTTATTTCATAAATGAAACATAAAAACTATATTGGTAAGTTCTTTAAGTATTGTACTATTGATAACTTTTGACTTTGAATTTTAATTCAGTCCGCAGGTATCTAAAATCAACTCGAGAATGCCGCCTCTGGTTGGAGGCGGTGATTTCCCAGTTTACGTAATGGCGCCGGTTCTGACGTTTCCCTGGCATGAAAAATATCAAAATCGTAAAAAAAGCCAGGAAAATGTAAGATTTTTCGGACTACTTCGAAGTGTGAAAGGGAATAATAAACAGACTCTGAAGGATTTTACGAGTAGATTTAATGAAAGAACACGATGCCAAGTATCTTCACGAATAGTAAGTGGAAGATTGTTTGAGCATGGTTACAAACGTTGCCCATTTCCAAAACCATTACGATTTCTCGAGTTAACCGAGCGAAAAGGATTACATTTGTAGAAGAAAATTACACTGGACTGTTGAGAACCGCTGGTCATCAGTTATATTTAGTGACGAGACAAAAATTGTACTTGGAAACAACAGAAAATTTATATTTGGAGACGATCCGACGAGAGAATGCGTACGAATGGCTTGGGTAAAATGGGTGACAGGGAGACAACATGCAAGGCATCAGTAATGTTTTGGGGTTGTATATCGTACTTTGGAGTCGGGACTCTTGTACCAGTGGATGGTCATATGAATACAACTAAATATATTTCCGTTACTTTTGGATGATAATTTATGGCCAGTTTTTACGAGACATTTTGCTAACCGGTAGTGTATATTTCAAAACGATAATGCGCCTTGTCATGTTTCGAATCGAGCTCTTCAGTGGAAAGCAGAAAATGATATTAACACCCTTCAGTGGCCAGCACAAAGCCCTGACATTAATATAATAGAAAACGTCTGGAAAGTTCTAAAAAACAAGATCAATCAACGTTTAAATGAAATTAAAAACAGTGATGACCTAAAACGCATCGTGTCTGACATTTGCAGTAGCCTCCCGGTTCATTACATTTGCAGCTAGCATAAGGCTGCCCGTAAAATATCAAACTGTTCAAACCGTAGCAACTTCTCTGAACTACCTAGATATGACGTCATAATAGAATAATACAGGTCACTGTATACTTAAACTTACATGACGGGGAAAGTGTCATAATTTTTATATGGCACGTAGATTTATTTTTGGGACTTATTGTTTAATTCAATTGTAAGGATTGTATTTAAGCTCGAGTGTGCTGTTATGATGTTGAACATTTGAAAATTAAATATCCCTTTCCCTGTATTATCCGATATACACATATTCAAACTATAACAAAAAATTACGTGTGAAACGCTTTCTTTACACGTCCGAAGACAGAGTTAGAATTTATGAATAGTGTTTATACTGGACTGGCACAAGTGATAAATAAGGACAAAATGAAGATATTCTGTGTGAATCTACAAGAGAAGTATGTCCTCTAACTGAATATTGCTGGGGGATTGTGTGTAGTTTAGCCATTTTTGTATAAATCGCGATAAAAAGTGGAAAATACCCCTTCTTATGTTGGTAAATTGAATTTCTCATAAAATATTTTCTTAACGAGAAAAAATTAAATCTGCCCCCCAGCACTTTCTATATGCTAAAGATCACGATGAAATGATCTATGTAACAAAACTTGCACAATATTTTTGTTTTGCACTTGTTCCGAAGCAATTTTTGTGCCACATTTAGGAATATCACAAATCGCCGTCACGTGATCAACACAGTCATGTGACATAACGGAAATGCTTTAAAATAAAACAGGATTAAACTATCATCTCAAGTTGTCTGCAATTTCAAACAATGATTACATATTAGAATTAAAATCTAGCTCGGAATAAAATGTATATTTTCAAGGCATTTTAAGCCTTCGGACAGCCTTATCATAACTGCGTTAGAAGTCTTCCGAGGAGAATACGCACTGTGCTGCGATCTAGAGGACAGATTACCAAATACTGAGCCTTGAAAGTAAGTAAATTTACTTTCTTTGATTTATAAACATCTTTAAAAAGTTTGCATTTTTTTTCATTTACGTTTTCAAATGCGGCCATTTTGCGAACTCGTTCATGTCACACTACTGTAAAACAGGAGTTAGGTTAATTCTACACATTTCACAATAAAATGAAGGTGTTTTAATGATAGAGAAAGCTCTGATGTCTAATCAGTATATAAAAGTCCTGCAAAATGCACCAGTGAATCTCTTTTTGAGTCATTTGTTGAACAAAAAGGGCAGGAGCCTTTGGAAAGAAAAGTTCCCGAACAAAGCAGGACAGCAGGGAATGCTTGCTCCTCTTTGGCACCTGATTCCACCCTGATGTTTAGGACGTCTATGTTTGCTCAGCTCCTATTCGGTCACTCTTGAGCATAACAAGTCGCGAAAGTTTAACACGAGCCAGTACAAGAACAAATTGTACACATATGAACCGTCCATCACCAAAATAGTTATATATTTAAAAAAAAAATTAATAAAAAAAACTTTAATAACACGTAATTTCAGGCCTCAGTGCACTATAGAATGGCCCTTGCCCAAACTTCTTTGGCTTACTCCTGGACACCTGGCCACAACCGGAGCCGGAAGAATATTCTTTGTTTCGAAATGGCCTTGAAAAAGTAGGATTATGGCAGGTTAGGTTTAAAAAAAAAACTTATTTTTAAAGCTTCGCATTACATGTTTGTCAATGAAAGGTATTAATCATTGTTAAGTATTTAAAATATATATATATGGGTTTATATCATAGCTCATCAAACAGAAAACAACGTTGCTGTATCTTTTTTCGAGACAAGGACGTTCTCCTTACTGTTTCCAAGTTGGTCAACCTCTTAAAGCCTCGCTTCAGTGAGACTGGAAGCAACAGACGGTCAGTAGAAGAGAAAGTGTACTCCTCATTCATTCGTTTTATTAGACAAGTTGCATGTAAGTAAATTTGCAATTTGGTCTGTCGACATGTTGGAAAATATTGTGTATTTGCTTTGAGTAATTAAAACAATAGAAATCTGGACCATTTGCTTACATGCAGTATATTAACAGTTTAAAATGACAGTTAATATTTTTTCAGCTGGAAGACATTAAACTTTAAAGCTAAGTGACATCTTAGCATTTGCCACAGGTTCGGAGGAAGAATCTGTTCTTGGGTTCGATATGGAACCCATCATTCATTTCCACGAACTTCCTGGCGACCTGCCAACAGCATCTACTTGCATAAATCAACTGAATCTTCCGTTGACGGTGTATATGAATAATCAAGTGACAGTTTGCTGCCAGCAACTTGTAGATCAGTGGTGTCAAATGAAGGCTAATTCGTATCAAAAACAAAAGGTGCAACGGCTTCTTGGGGCTGATCACACTCTTTATCTGTTCTGCGTATATTTTCTAGTTATTTTCTATAACGTTCAACTTGTGTCTCTTTTAAAAATCTACCCTTCTTCGATCTGTTCACCATCTTCGACTCGAAGCGTGAAACTATCAACGTCTGGTATTGAATGTTCACAAAACCGTATACTGGGTTGAAGTCGTAAAATTTTATAACATTTTGGCCTTTTTAAAATTACCTAGAAAACTATTTCTGTTTTAAAAAAAAAGTATATATATATATATCCATGAAACTTTCTCTGTTTGTGTGAAATTCATTTATATCTTCACAATTGTAAGTCAATGTTATACGCCTACCGGAAATCGCTCGAGTTGCGTTGTGGTAAAGTATGTGAACTAGATCGGGGCTCGTTAAATAGGAATTAAAATCTTAAGAAATTGGACACACATGAAAAATTGTCACCAAATAATGAACAAGTTACATAAAAATATCTTAAATGGTTTCTTTAAATTCAAGCAAAATACAAATTAAAGAAAATGGAGGTCAAGATCACAGGGAAATGCATGGTTAACAGTGTTTTGATGCAGTTGAATAGGTCCCAGTGATGCTAGCATATTATGTTGAATAAAAATACCTTGCATAGTTTAATTAAATCTGCATATGAAGCTAAATAAAATATCTTCGTTTCTTTGAAGCTGCTAAATGAAACGTCACAAAAGAAGTAACTGTGTTGCAGTGTTTCTGCATTTTGATGAAAATCTTGAACATTGTGTCAACAATGTAATTTTTCATAGTTTACATTGGTGAAATTTCTTGAATGATATCGTTGTTGCACAGTAATTTTAGTTGCTGTTGTGAGAGGAGGTAGTCTTCCAGGTCCTCTGGTGTTTGAAGTAGTTGAGTTTGGTGAGGGATGCGTTCAAACGGCCTTCGAAAAGTGAAGTTTTTACACTATCGGACTGCGATACGACTACATATTTGACAGCGTACATTTTTTCTTACAATTTATTACCACGTTATCAAACATTGTCAGCTACCGTTTTAGCAGAATTGAATGTTGACTGTTCATTAACAATCTGATAATTGTTTGAAGTCAGGTTCCATAGCATTTGCATATTGTTTTCTCACGTCTAGTGTTAGAGTTATTGTAACCTTACACAAAGGCCGTGTGCGACATACATCTTTTTATATCTAATGATAACAAATTTTAATGCCTCGCCACGTGTTCGTAGTAAACGGCCTATTGGAAAACCTGGCCTTCCCCCTCTGCCCTAACCTAGCATTCAAAGTAAATCTGGCCTCTATTTTGGCTTATAATGCTTAAATTTCAAGGCTCATTTATTAGAAAAAGGGCACAGTCTTGATTTTTTTTTAATTTTGCCGCATTATCTAGCTGCGAAGCTAGGTAAAGAATTTGCCGACGTTTTTGCTGTTGATGACTTTGATCTCTGGAACTTCTCCAAGATCGAGCACCGAATTGACACTGGTAACGCGTCTCCCGTCAAACAGCGCATGCGTCGCACACCAGCTGTATTTCAAAAACGTAAACAAAGGACGGGTCATTTTTCACTCTTGCCATCTTTTATAGAAATTGTGCAAATATGTGGAATGGTGGAAAGGCCATGTTGTGTTGCTCTAAGAAAAATTATTGACAATTAAGTGAACTTCAGCTGAAGAGTCGTGATACAAAGAGGCAAAGATACAAAGACGTGGAATACTCTTACTGCAGCCCGGAGGACCGGGCTGCTCTATACATATAAGTTTAAGTGTTGGTGTATGGGATTGGGGTGGGATTAGTTATGTAAAAATAAAGGTTTTCTACACATTGAAAAGATTGTTAATCAGAATGTTCTGTTTATAAATTACGAGATACATAATATATTTACTTCCATTAAGTGAATCTGTAAAATTATCTATGTTTTTCATATTTAATATATGAGCCAGTGTATGAGAAAATGTATCTTTTGACATAAAAATCACAAATTCAGATTTTTGCTGATTTCGGTAGAAGGAATCGGAATTCATAAATATTATTTGTATATCTTATTAATAAGTGCTTTATTTTATGGCTATAACAGTGAGTAAAAATGGCTAAAACGTCGGAATCCTTTATTTGACTTCAAAAACGTCACACATCAACCCCGGTGAGATCCTGTTGTATTAAACATAATTTTTTTTTCTTTTGCATTAATTTTATTTTCAAAAAAAATGTATAACAATCAATAAATATTGTGTTATTTTGTCAATGAAACAAATTTTTGCACTGGTTACATTTGTAACATTTTTATTGGAGAATAAATAGCCTAGGTAAGCTATTCTTCAGTGTAGGCTGGAGGGCATAATTCAACTTGACATCTTGGACGTACATATGGTCTGACCTCCTTATAA
Organism: Saccostrea cuccullata; assembly: GCF_032062105.1. Taxonomy (NCBI): domain Eukaryota; kingdom Metazoa; phylum Mollusca; class Bivalvia; order Ostreida; family Ostreidae; genus Saccostrea; species Saccostrea cuccullata. Next base: position 255,137 of record NW_026928702.1, on the reverse strand, counting down.
AGATACTGAACTCTTTCTCTAGACATTCCGAGGGGTGCAAGTTCCATAGGAAAATTTCCTGGGATCTGCTGAAGTCCATCTGGTTTTGATATTTTGATTTTTTTTTTCGGTCGAATCAGCATTTTCTTTTACAAATACAAATCCTGGAAAGTCCGTATGAAATCGGAAAGACTGGTATTTTGAAATTCCAAATTTGGGAAAAAAAAAACACAGTTGATTTGCAAATTAACAAGAAAAGAACAATTGCTCTTGTTGATACTTGTGCGTCTATTACTGTCATGAGTGCTCAATTTTTGAACAAAATATCTTTTTCAAATCCTGTGTTATCAAAACCAGACTATTATTTTGTAAATGGTGTTGGAGGTAGATTGAATGTGTTAGGCAAAATTGAATTACCATTAGATTTTAAAGGTGCTACATTCAAATTTCCAGTGCATGTTGTAGAAAAGTTACCTCATTTCTTTATCATTGGATTAGATTTCATGAAAAAATACAATGTGACCATAGATTTAGCAAATATCACAATGCTTTCTACAATGATTCTGTAAATGTTTTTATGCTTAAATCAAATAATGGCATTGTTAGAGTTGCAAAATCCACAATAATATTGCCCCCTCACTCTGTTCTGTGTTTTAAGGTTTCAAAAAGAAATTCTTGAGAAGAAGTGCTTTTAGAAACACTTGACAATAAAATTCACAATCTACGTGTTTTAGGTTCTAAGTGTTTAGTTAAAATTCACAACGGCCATTCATTCCTTAGAGTGCTAAATCCAACGAAGCAAAACATTCGTTTGTGTAAAGATAAGGTTGTTGCCAATGTTGCTAGTTTTGACTACGAGTGTTGCACAGTTGACAATATAGTCCCTATTTTAATGACAAGCGCTAAAATTTATTTGCACCAATGCATTCCCATTTGCGTTTGCGCTAAAATAGGTATGCGCCAAATTTTCTCATTTTACAGTATATACTAGACCTTCCCACCAAAGAAAAAGTTGAATCATGAGTTAACTTATTTATTTTTCGACGAAGTTATGATGACCCTAGAATGCATCTCACCATTAATGATCATCATCTTAATAATAATTATCATCTGTAAAAAGTGCTGCGCACCATGCCAGTCTGTCACTGCTACAGACACCACACCTGTTTACTCTTACGATTTCGTCGTATTTTTGGGGGATTTTTTTTTATCCAAAATAGGTCTCACGTTTTGCTAATATGAAAATACTGAAATACGTTCGTTTAGAATTCAAAAATTTAATGTTGTTTGTATTCTAGTCTCTTATTGATTGATTACCAAAAAGGAACGCAAATTATTTCTTAATAACCTGGTTTGGTATGGGGACACTCACCCTTGACAACCAGCTGAGTCATCTCTATCCATACAATCCCCTCATTTCTAGTCCTTGGAATTCATTGGAAATTCCAGATTTAATAAATGTACCTTTAACTTCAAATAGTAGCTCGATCTTACCTTGAGTACACAAACACCATGGCTGCTAGATCTATATACTAGTTATTACCTCCCCTTGTTTCATATCACTTCCGTTACTAGGGATGTATTAATGAGCGGCAAATTTGAACTCGTAAAAAGCAAAACAATTTTACACCCACAGTTGTTTAATTATTTTTAGTTTGCATTATGATATGCTGAATTATGGGTGAAAGAATGCCCAAACCGCTTAAAACAACAACAATCGTTTACGGGAATCGCCCGCGTGGCGCAGTGGAAAGAGCGTCTGCTCCAAGAGTTGCACATTAAGGACTTGCTCCTTAAGTCGATGGTTCGAATCTCATTGTGTGATTTGGAGACGGGCCCTTCAATTCACACCGTATAAACCGAGGTCATGTGTCGCAGTAGATACTGGAACGAAACTGCGTCCTTCCTGTTTGAAGGCCCTGAATGCTGAGTAGAAGACAAAATTTGCTGCTCTCCTGAGCAGGTGGTGGCTTCTTAATGACTATCGAGTAAAATATTCTTGAGAGAGACATTAAACAATCAGTCAATCTTCCGTATGATTTGTCTCATTTTCACGTGCTTTCCTTACTTTAATAGAACAAGAGGCCCAAGTGCCTTATAGGTCACCTGAGTAGCAAGTAAATGCATTTCCATTTGATCAGTTGTGCACCCAATCTCACTGGAACCACTGACCCTTGGGCCACATCTTTTAAAATCTTCGAAATTTAATAAATTTTATTTCATCATGTTGTTGATTCATACCAAATTGCAGATTTCAATTTTCAGACTATGTCCACCCCCTCTCCCCAAGTGCCTCTGTCCCAGGGGCCAGTATTATTCAACATAACTACGTACTTGGTTAGTGTATTTAATACTCAGGATCAGAGAAGAAGATTTTTAAAGAAAAAAATAATTTTTACTATATAATCTATGTAGCCCCCCCCCCCCTCAAGCACTAGAGCCTCTGACCCTAGGGCCATAAAATTCACAATTCTGGTAGAAGCAGTCTTATTCAACATAGCTATGCACTTGGTTAGTTTATTTTATCCCCACGAACAAAGAAGAAAAATTTCGAAAGAAATTTTGCGTTTTCACTATATAATCTATATAGCCCCGCCAAACGATTAGGTTAAAGTTCAAAAAGGGTCAAAGATCATCGCATGCCACACTAGACGAATTTCATATTGTGAAGTTATCTCCCGTTGTCGATGTGACATTCAGTTACTGCCAATACTGGTGCGGATCCAGAATTTTTTTTCGGGAGTAGGGAGGGGGGTTTACATCTCAGTCAAAAAATTCCAGCCCAGAATTTCCTGACAAGCAGGAGAAAAAAAACTGAAAACAAATAAACAAAATAAAAACAATGATAGTGTGGTCAATGTTTTCTAAGTTAGGGGAGGATGTCCAAAGTCATTTTTTATTTTCTTCAGTATATAGTCTTGTTTAAATAAAAAAGCAAATTCCGGGGGGGGGGGGGGCGGGGGGGGATTCCAATCTCCCTACCCACTCCCTGTCCCTGAAATAACAACCTATTTTGTGATTCCATTTAAATAGTATATTTTTTTTCCATTTGACTAATTATACATATTTTGTTTCTTGTGTTTATATTATGTCTGTCTATTTGTCTGCAGAAATTATAACCTTGCCCATAAGTTTTAAGTGGGGTGGGCTATACAAATGGCTTCCACATTTTATAGGTTTATTTCTTGTGACAATTAAGACCTTTTATTTGGGTACCATTAATTTTTACCTCTGATCGCTTGACCTAGGATACACATTTTTACAAGAAAAATACCAAACTTTAAACTTGGCCTAAATTTTGATCAGTAGGTACTAGGGCTTTCATGCTTAACATGTGTATTCATTGTGAACTGTCAACATGTATAAATATGTTTGACCTTGAAATTAGAGTTTGTACCACTTAAAAAAAATTAACATTGGCAATTAACTTTTGAACAGGAATTACTAGGGATTTCTTTATTTCAAATGTGCATTCCTTGTGACAAGACTTTCTTCTGATACTAACAATTTGAACCCTTTGACCTTGACCTTTGAGTTTGACATATATTTGAGAAACTTCAACCTTCGCCATAGGCTTCCATACAGGGACATCAGTGTTTCACAAACACATCTTGTCTTCATTATTATTGGTGGTGTCTCCATATGAGGGAAAAATTCCCAAGAGAGATGTATTCACAACAAACAAACAAATTACTAAAGAAAATATAAAACATGAATATGTTGGTCATGCATATCTCTGCATGAAAAAAACAGCTTTTCAAATACTGCAACCATATTGTAACCCTTTCAAAACACTCATTCGAGCTTTTCTGGTTTCCTTAGCATATAACGTCTGTCGTGACGTGTCGTCCATCTGTTTGTCTGAAAACTTTTTACATTTTTAACTTCTCTTGAACCACTGGGCCAATTTTACCCAATTCATATAGAAATATGTACATTTGTATGTCAGACTGTCCATCTGTCTCAATAAATTTAACCTTGGTCATCACGGTCATATCTACTGAATGAAAAGAGACATTCATATTAAACTTATGTATTAGTATTTACCTGTGAGAATGGCATGGAGTTTTTTTTACATGTGACCTAGAAGTTTGACCTACTTGCAAAAAAAATTAAATTGTTATAAATTCATCATTTTGAAAGAGAAAAGTTAGGGCATTCATATCATAATGCATGTATATTATTACCTGTGATAAGACCTTTCCAAATAAATCATGACTTTTACTCTGTGACCTTGACCTTGAAGCGGTCAAGCCTAACCTACTTTTCAAAAATGTTGCATTTGCTTATAACTTTTGATTGAGATGAGATACGACTCTCACATTTGACATGTACATTAATTACTCATAAGAATTCAAGGTGTTTCCCAGCATGCGATGCTTTTTTACCCCTTGACGTTGATGTTTTACATAATTTTCAAAATATTTAACTCTCCTAAAAGATGATTAGGCTTCTTCAGGGAAGACAGGGCTTTTTGCACAAAAAACGTCATTTTTCGACCCACATTTGACCCCCAGGGGCAAAATCTAAATTCCAAAACCTTACTGCACATCTACCCGACACCACCAACCATCTCCCAAAAGATGATTAGGCTACTGTGTAAAATGTAGGAGAAGTTTAGGGAAAACAGGTCTTTTTGCATAAAAAACGTCATTTTTTGACCCCCATTTGACCCCCTGGGGCAAAATCAAAATTCCAAAACCTCACTGCACATTTACATGACACTACCAACCATCTCCCAAAAGGTGATTAGGCTGCTGAGTAAAATGTAAGAGGAGTTCAGAGAAGACGGGGCTTTTAGCATAAAAAACATCATTTTTCGACCCCCATTTGACCCCCCAGGGCAAAATCAAAATTCTGAAACCTTGCTGCACATCTACCTGACACCACCAACCATTTCACAAAAGATGATTAGGCTACTGTGTAAAATGTAAGAGGAGTTCAGAGAAAACAGGGCTTTTTGCATAAAAAACGTTATTTTTCGACCCCCATTTGACTCCCGGGCCTAATCAAAATTCCGAAACCTTACTGCACATCTACCTGACACCACCAACCATCTCCCAAAAGATGATTAGGCTACTGTTTAAAATGTAGGAGAAGTTCAGGGAAGACGGGGCTTTTTGCATAAAAAACGTCATTTTTTTACCCCCATTTGACCCCCTAGGGCAAAATCAAAATTCAGAAACCTTACTGCACATGTACATGACACCACCAACCATCTCCCAAAAGGTTATTAGGCTGCTGAGTAAAATGTAAGAGGAGTTCAGAGAAGACGGGGCTTTTTCGCATAAAAAACATTTTTCGACCCCCATTTGACCCCCCAGGGCAAAATCAAAATTCCGAAACCTTACTGCACATCATGACCCAACCAACCATCTCCCAAAAGATGATTAGGCTGCTGAGTAAAATGTAAGAGGAGTTCAGGGAAGATGGGGCTTTTTGCATAAAAAACGTCATTTTTCGACCCCCATTTGACCCCCCGGGGCAAAATCAAAATTCCAAAACCTTACTGAACATCTACATGACACCACCAATCATCCCCCAAAAGTTGATTAGGCTGCTGAGTAAAATGTAGAAGGAGTTCAGGGAAGACGGGACTTTTTGCACAAAAAACATCATTTTTCGACCCCCATTTGACCACCCGGGGCAAAATCAAAATTCCGAAACTTTACTGCACATCTACATGACACCACCAACCATCTCCCAAAAGATGATTAAGCTACTGTGTAAAATGTAGGAGGAGTTCAGGGAAGAAAAGTGTGACAGACGGACGGACGGACGGACGGACATGAGTAATTATAGCGATCAGAAAGGACAGAGATTGAACAACATGTACAGTGTATTTATTTTATTCGAAATTTTTTTTTCAAAGTATTTATTTTATTCAAAATATTATACCTCATTAAATAACCATGTTACATAACTCTCTCTCTCTCTCTCTGTGCAAAAATTAAGGGGGGCGTGTCCAACCCCAGGAACCACCTTCTTGATCTGCCAATGATGTTCATTCATTTTTGCAAGCACATTTAGACTTTTTCAGAAGCAGCGGCCGATCTCTTTTATAAGGAATGAAACGTTATTTTTCAATAGTTCTGTAAACTAATCTTAATTTTAAAAACTTGCTTTAAACTGAGCGTTTATTGTTGTTGTTTCAATTTCATTGTCATTTCTAATTGGATAATTGATAATATATGGTTATATAGAAAGAGTTTGTACAATAGGTACTCCCCAACCAGGGAGTGGTCAAGATATGAAAGGAAATCGTCATGATTTTCCGGATAATAATGAAGTGGTAAAAGTTGCAAGGTGAATAAAAAGTTTTTCAACAACACTGTAGTAAAAATTGTTTTGAATGTGCTACAGATGTGACATCAAAGGTTTTTCTGACATTTTTTCCATCATACTACGCGCCTTGAGTAGCCTATTCTGCAGAAACCATGGGTATTATCACGTGTCAGACAAAGATCCATGCTGGGTTTCACCATGTGGTTCATCTTGAGAGGTCTACATCTTCATTCATACATTCTTATCATTCTTCATTGACTTTTTTTTATTGATTCATTGATGACTCATTGATGCTTTTGAAATTAAGAAAGTACTAGTAATTTTTGAAATTATAAACTTTGCGGCCAAGTTGATGCTTTGCATCAATTTTATTTGGAATGTTTAATAGTGGTATTTTTATTGAACGATTATTTTTTGGGTTTTGACGATTTTTTCCCCTATGGTATACATGATGAATAAATGTAAGTAATATAATTTGTGAGGGAAAAAAAGTGTCCAACAAGTTCGGGGGTTGAATATCGGAGGGGGGGGGTGTCCTGTCCACAAGCACCTGTAATGTGGTGTTGTCATCTTGATCCTTTCCATCTCGATAACAAAATTCAGGATACCGAGATTCAAAACACCAGGAAATACTTACCCCAACACATATCATCGAGAGCTTGCCTCTTATTTTTTCACAGACAGCACTTTTTACTATAATATATATATATGAAATGAAAGTATGAAAAATTCTGTCTTTCCCTCCACTTTTGTTGCAGTACCGTCAAATAAAGGTAAGGTATGTTTGAGTTAAACAATTTCGTACTTAAAGAAGTCTATATATGTATATGCTTTTTTTTATTATTTTATTTTATCTCTCTTTTTTTGCATACGGAATAGCCATACTAAAGATGCATTGGGTAATTCACACAAAATGTATTATCTAAATAATACACACATAATTTTTTTGATGTAATTATATTGATTGTAACTGAAACTTTAACCCCATCCCCTGACAGATCTACTTCAACAGTTTACTTATCTTACATATCTTTTTTTTTTCTCACAAATTCAACTTATTTGCAAGAAAATCCTATAATTTAATTTTTTACATTTTGCAAAACTACTTTATAATTACATAATGTTTAATTTTATTCATACAGTTTGAAACTTTTCGTCCTTCATCTCATGCATAACTCGAGATCTCTTTCACAACTGAATGATCGCATGCATAAGCAATGTTATTTTCTACGAATATTTGTCAAATTATACACATATCGAAGTCCCAATTTTGGTGGATAGGATGCACTTGTAGCATACTCATGGTGGACATAGAATTTTCAAGGTTAGTTGAGATTAAAACGAATTTTAGTCGGCGAATACTATCTTCAATCAGCGTTTTCGCTCTACCAGCCCTTGCTTCGAAACAAATATTGCCGTTAATCGACAATCACTGCATTTTATGAGAGTTTAAAATTAAAATTAATAAATTGCTCATGGAATCACATTCCTATATTTTAATAAAAATATCAATTATTGCCTGAATCGGGTCCATTTACTACCTGTGTACTGGAATTATTCGCATCTAATGCACAACCGGAAATCGATCTCTTTTGATTGTTATACACAACTGCTGGTTGTGCAATTGATCGATTAGCAGGCGTGGTTGTTTCCCAAGCGGTCTGTATTGTCTATTGGGCTGGTCTCAAGGCCATCTTCTGAGCCCACTTCCTCGTCGATATCAACCTTTGGCTCAAATAAATATGGCTGGGTACCGAACTGGACATCCCTGTCGAACTCCTCGAATGTTGATGACCCAGCAGACAAATCCAGATCGATGCTATCGTCGCTAGAACGCGAGCTGTTATTATTTCGTTCAATACTGAGCGCCATTCTGTTCATAGAGTGACGTCACTTCCGCTCTGCCTCGTTTTCGACTATTTCTATTTTTGCTTGATTGGAAAGTCAGAACAGGTAAAAATAGCAATTTTACAAGCGGCGTTACTCTGTTAATCGGCCACCGATTTCGATGCGGTTTATTGCAATCTGTTTTTTTATCACCATGAGTATTATATATATTTCATGTGGCAATGGTTTATAGATATAATATTTGAGGATGGGACTTAGAGAATCATCTTATTTTTTCTATGTGATTTAGCAAAGATTCACATTCTGCTAATGAAGACTACAGCATCAGTGCAAGTCAGAGGAGATAACTGCTGGAGACCATTCTTCATGGAGATTCAGAAGGCATCGCAAAAAGGTGATGAACGTAGCTCCAACAAGGAATGTAAATATTAGATTAGAAACACCCGGATTTAAAGTAGCTCAGATAGCGATCACACGATATACGACATCAATTCTAAAGGATGATGTGACATAACTGCTATCTGGGGCCCCCTTTTCCACGACGAATTAAATTTAATCTACAACGATGTTGGTAGTTTTCAAACATGAGTGAATAAATACGACGCCTTTTGAATAGTTTGAATAGTTCAGACACATTTTAATTATAAGGAATACTGCATAATCTTTGATTTTTTAGACCCTATCACGCTAAATTTGGCCAGGTTTGTGCGAATATTTTTTTTTAATGACAAGAGAATGGGCGGGTCTTAGTGCAACAGAGGGATATGCGTGTCCGAGAAGACCTTATATGGCTACTGTTGTTATTTCGCACTTAGTCATTGTCCAATCCGATGACAGAACAACAAAACATGCTGGTTTACCACGTTAACAGTTTATCGCAGACACGTGGTTTAGGTCAATTTACCTGTTATCCTTTTCTACATTTCAAACTTTTATAATGGTCAGCCAATGCTGTTTATACTTAATAATACGCATGGATTTCCAGCATGTACGGTTTTTAGGACAAGAAATGCACATGAAACTTGTATTCACCGATATACTCGGGAATACGCATAGACCTAGCGAATTGCTCACTAAACACGCTACAAAAGTTTAAACTATTGTATATCGCATATATTCTATAAATTGTTTGTAACTGAATATGAATTTTACTGTGGTCTCGGAAATGGTACATATGTAGATCTGTGTCTAATCTCAAATGCATAAAAAATATCGGAAAGCATTAAAATTCCAAGCACGTTTCCATAGTATTTTTGTGGTACTCAATCGTAAGGAATTTCATTTAGCTGATTGGTCAGTTAGAAAGTATCGCCTGTGGTGGCAGAGGATAGTTTCGAATAAAGTACCGGTCAAAAAATAGAAAAAATAGAGAAACCTGAGGTTTGAATGCATATTATAGGTAATTTTATGGCTAGAATATTTTACGGGTGCATTTGGATGGAATTGGTGGCCTTGTATATTTTATTGAAATATGACACTTTAGTGTAACTACTACTGTATATGGGATATGGACTAGAAATACGAAACTAAGCTCAAAACTCGCTCTACCGGTATTTCACCAGAAAAGCGGGGTGGGTTCACAGGATGAATTGTAGCTTGAAAACGAGGTGGTTGAGCCATTATCTCTTGCTGTTCATTGGTATGTACAAATGTTATTTTGCAATTTGTGTGGTAGCTTAGGTCAGGCGCACGGGCCTGGAAGCAGATGCGGCTGCGGCGAAATAGTGAAAATAGGCTTGATTCCCATGAAATTTTGAGATTGTCCCTGCGCCATCTTTAGGACTCATTGTGTAAGTTGTACATGTTTTATTTCTAAAAGCTTCAAATTTTTCAAGGGACTAACTACATCATACTATTATTACATGTAGCGGGAATTTAAATTTTTTTAATGCACATTTTTAAAGCAGCTCAATATTAAGTAAATCGTCAGTCAAACGTTTTGATTGCAAAAAAACTATCCTCTGCCACCTTCAAGAATGCATCATTTTTTAGAAATATGAATTTTAGTCTGATTTTTATACAAAAGGGATTATTTTTATAAGTCAAAAATTCTTTACAAAAATATGTCTTTATAAATGCAAAAGATAAATGTTACAGTTTATTTTAAACATAGATTTTGCTACACTAACAGGGTATTCTGTATGACCAACTTTTCATATCAGTTCTTTACATTATCATATTTTAACAGTGGTGATTATTTTTTTTTCTGCAAGCAATGAAAAAAATAATAATGATAATAATTAACACTACAATTCAAATATATTATTGTTCAATTTTAGGTCTGCATAAACAGATGATTAACAGATGATTAATAGCTGGCCATACCAAGTTTGAACCTGACCACCCCATTTTTGGAGTATAGAAGCTAAATTGGAGAAAGTTAAATAAAGGAATTTTACCAGAGGAGAAATTTATTTTATCAGAGGTAAATTTATAGATAGGGATAATGAATTGGTATTTTCATGTTGTGCAATCATCCTTTCAGCATTGGAATTTTAAAAAAAAAAAATATTGTTTGAAAGAAAACATTTTTTTTCTTTTTTCCAGATAGCACATTCTATTCATCAGTCAAGGAAACATATACACAGCCTTCTACATGTTGTCCAGAACCAGAAGAAGAAGCCAGTGGTGTTTTATAATTGAAAACCTCAGTGACATCTCTTCAGAATTTTTTTTCTAGACCTTTGAAATTTTAAACTAAAAAAATCATAATATGTATATCTCAGAGAGAAGACTTGATATTGGAAGATAGGCATAGTTGTTTTAAAACTATCAGAGAATTTTGCTCATCAGAAACTGCAAAAGATACTATTTGTACAACCCTGTGCAACACTAACTGGAGGTCATAGATACAGAAAAAGACAAACCTACCAATGCAAAACAGAAGTAATTCATACTACATGTTCATAGCTTATATCTGAAGACTAATCATAAAAATCATTGCCTGTTTAATATAATATCTATGAAGTTTTTAGAATGAGAAGATTTTTTTTCCTGCAATAAATTAAAAGTTCTGAAAAAATAAAAAGACATACCAGAAATATTCATGTATATTACCATTGAATAGAAAAAAAACCCTTGATCTTTAAAATTGTTAAGCTGTACAAAAGTTATCATTCCAGGAAATTTTAAAACAAAAAAATACTGATGCATCTATATTCACATTAAAAAACATTTTAATTGTTTAATATTGTTTTTTTTTTTTTTGCTTGAGGGATGAGACATTAATTAGTGAAGGGAAATTATTTATTTTAACTCTACCAAATAATATATATATATCTTTTTTTTAAAAATGTTGCATGTTTTGATTTTCATGTTCAACTTTTGTCTTTTTTTTTTTTTTTTAATGAGAAAAAACAAAAACAACAACAAAACATGAAGTGGGAAAAAAACCCTTGCAGGAAAAACAGTTTGGATATGATAAGAGTTCATACTCATGCAGATTTTATTTTATAGTATTACCAAGAATTGAGAAAAAAAAAGTAAGAAGATAAAAATGACATTAAAAAGAGAAAAAACAGAAAAAATTCCATGAATTTTTTAAACCTGAATAAAACCATTTGATTTTTTGTCTGTTAACAAAAACAGCCTTTTTGAAAAGTCGATTATCCCCCTTTAACCATAGATTATTTTTCAAAACACAAAACAGGAGTTGGGTGTTCAGTATAGAATGGGAAGGAAATGTAAATAAATGTAAATGATTTAAATGACATTTTTAAGGTATAGTGATCAATGGTATCCCTCATCTTTCTGTATTGTTAAAAATGAAAGATGATTTTTTAACTTTTAGACAAATTAAAGTTACATGTTATCTAAAATCACATTTAAACTTTGCTAGAAAAAAAAGAAAACTACCAAGAATTTTTAAAAAAAAAAAAATGAAAACCGTTTGTATCTTACAAGTAATAGTTATCTATCTCATTGCTTTCAATGAGTTATGGAGTTTGAGAAAACATGTTTTCTGAAGAAGAAGAAGAAAAAAAAATATTGAATATACCCCACACTTATGACAAAATAGGTGTACATTCTTCATCCACATTAAGTGTATGTGTATGTATGTGTTATTGTTTGATGAAAAAAAAAATAAAAATGTGTGTTTTAATGTGAATTTATTTTTCAAAAAGAGGTGAATTATTATTATTATTATTAAAAAGTTTTAAAAAGTTTTCTAAGACACACACAATACGTTTCTTGTTTTATCGACTGTACAGAAGGCATCTTTTCGAAACAATTGGGCAGCCCTTAAAAGGGCTTTTTATTATTTTTGTTATTTTTGTTGTTGTTTTTTTTTTTTTTTTTTTTTTTTTTTTTTTTTTTTTATTTTGGAATCAAGGGGGGAGTCCGCTTCCTCTTTTATCGCAGGAGCTCCTGGACGATCTCCCCTATTCTTTCGTCATCCGAATCGCTATCGGTTCTTCTGCCCTGGGGTTGTAAAATAATTTCGTCATTCCTGCACAGAGGGCAAGGTAATCTTTCTTCTAGTATGCGGGCTGGGCGCTGTAAACATCGCCCGCAGATGAAGTTGCTAGGTTCCCCCCCGCTTAAACAGAGTGAACATAAAATGTCCTGAGCAGGGACCCGGAACCCCCAGCGGGGAATTCGACCCTCGTTCCTGGCGTGGGACTGTGGGTCAGCAGGTCTCTGGGGGGGGGGGTGACGGCGGTGGAGATCTCGAAGGTGGTGGGTGTGATGAACTCCTCCTCCTGTAGGGGTGGGCCCTCCTCGGTTGTCGCTGGTTTTCAATCCGAATCCGGGCCATGTTGATATCCAATATAACAGCCCCCGTATCTGTTCGCTTTACCAATATGTGGTTCTCCACAAGGATTCCTGGGACCCGGGAGAGTTCTTCAAAAAAATTAGCCATCTCTTTTTCTTCTTCTTCTTTCTTCTTTCTTCCGTCTAGAGAAGGAATCAGTCACGAAGGAATGATACTGAGCGCTCGGAGGGTCTGTATTTATAAACAATAGCAGACAATAATCCATCATGTGATTAAAATCCTGACCTGTGATAGGATAGCACAAAAAAATCGCTTTTGCAAAAAGCAAACGACAGTTCAATATGGCGGCAACATCGATAATCAATCATGTGATTAAACATCTTGACATGTGATAGGCTAACACAAAAAAGTCGCCTTTGAAAATAGCGCCACCTAACGTGTAAAACAAGAAATCATGTAAATAATTGATAAACTTATGGATATTATTGTGACCGAATTAGATTAACTGCATCAAAAGCAGATGCAGAGAACTGCACTCGGTGATCTGTTTTGGTTTCCCCGACAATTTAAATTCTATGTCAGCGAGAGTTTTTATCAGCCAATGAGCGTGTCAGCAGCGGACTATCAACATTACTGATCACCTGTCTGTATACAGCGCATATCTGATATCAGACAGGCAGGCCAGTTTATCAAAGTTTAGCCTGGTTCCCTGTCCCTGTTTTGCTTCATGTACTCCTGCCTTGGAAAGGATGAGCCGGGGGACCAGGTTAATCAAAGTTAACGCGATTTGCCGCTAGATGGCGATCGCAAATTCCCTTCCGCCGCAGCTGAGCGATACCAATAGAGCGGAGGCTAAGCCTCCGTCTAAAAATGCTGGGCAAACTCAATCAATCATCTCTTGTTCTTCCGAATCTCTGCCAAACCGGTTTAAATGTGGTTTTAACTTGGTATATTACGATAGTTATCGAATTGGTCCTTTATTAATTACATTACTAGAACTTCTCATTTCATTTGAGGAGGTCGAACGTTCATTATGGATTAAACCAAAATATCAAAAGCGTAGAATTAAAATCAGTGGCGTAAAAGCGTAATTTTGTGGTAAAAAGCGTAAAAATTACGCCAAAAGCGGAAGGGTAGGCAGGTCTGATCTACAGGAAAGATTTTAAACTTATTTATTAATCTATACTTATAAATTAACAAATTTTGCAAATAAACTCTGAAACGGCTGTACACGAGTTCTTACTTAAGCCTGTAGGAATACACTAGGTATACGGTGATGTCCTTAAACTATATTCAGATTTCACTTGGTAAATGTAATTATCATATATTTAATTAAAAGTCTACTTTCATTTTCGAATTACAGCCTCAAAATAGCACTCGAGAGAGAAAAGTGGTGGCGGATCTAAGTAACTGGCATTTAAAAAAAAAAGACAACGAGCAAGCGCTTATTTATTTCATAAAACGTCATTTATAAATTGTTCAATCAAAACTTGATTTAAGTGATATAAAAGAAATATGCTTTGGTCATTGATTAAAGAACAAAATGTGCAAATTCTTCCCGTTTATGTCCGATCTCGCTATTTGTTGAAAGTTCTAGAAAGTCGGGTAGCGTCGAACCCGATGTCTCAAGGAAAATAGAGGCGATTGTTTATCACGAATGGATATGGAAATAAATGTAAAGAAACTGGTAACACAATGAGTTTATGAATATATCTTAGTAAGTTGTGCTAATGTTTTAATGTTTTCTTTAATTATTAGTAAATGTATTCCTTATAATTATCTGTTGCTTAACTGCATGCGGGACCTTGAAGTATTTCGTAATGCTTTATTCCTGTGTAATAAACCGTCAATATAATCTGAAAGAAGATAGTTTGTGGAATAGTACTATTAGCAGTAAAAAAAATTAATTTCCCCCGCGCTTGCGCGGGATTTCAGCTAGTGTTGTAAAAAATTGTAATAATGAACCCTGTTGAGATTGCTATTTTCTTCACTAACCAATGCACATTGAATTTTCATATCCCCACTCCGAAGGAGAGGGGGGTATACTGTTTTACCCTTGTGTGTCTGTCTGTCTGTCCATGTGTCCGTCCGAAACAATTTTTCGTCGCAGTTTTCTCAGCAACTACTCATGGGAGATGCTTTAAATTTTAACACAATCTTCTCTGAGGCATGCCATATGGTGGGATACATTTTAGCTCAAATCTGATGTCAACTTCCTGTTTGTCTGTGTGTCTGTCCGTTTCAGACATAACAAATCTTTGTCGCAGTTTTCTCATTAGCTATTCATAGCAGATGCTTTAAATTTCATTACACACATCGATGAGGCATGCCATATGGTGGGATTAATTTTGAATCTGATGCCACTTTCATATTTTTCTGGGCATCTGCATGTATTAACATGATAGTGCTTATTTACATCAGATTGGGGGTATTACAAGTGAGCATTGGCTCACAGATTTCTTGTTTTTTCATATTGTTAATATTTTTATACGCCCGTCTTAAGACGGGACGTATTATGTTATAGGCTTCATGTCCGTCCGTCCGTCCGTCCGTCTGTCTGTCCATTCCTGTCCGGCTCATAACTTCAATACTATTAGGCCTAGGATTATCAAACTTTGTCAACTGATACTTCTTGGGTAGACGGTGTGTCGCGCGCAAAAAGTAGGTCACTATGACCTTTAATTAAGATGCTATGGCCAACTAGTGCTAATTGTAACGGGAACCGTTACAGATGTTCCCCAAACGCTCCCCAACTCCCTTTTGGTGCCATATTCCTTGTAAGCCTCATTAAATAAGACAAACTCTGTGCATTTTTTACTTTAACAACGTTTTCCCAGAAGTGTACCAAGTTCATTTAAATTTTAGCATTCCACCCGTGCGTATGTGAATGCATGTGCGTTATGACCATATCATCTTGTCTACACTAGGTTTATCTATATATCTTAATATACTGTATATTAAAGCATTCAGTCCAAAAGTAATAAAAATCACTCATTCAAATGTATTTTTAATTATACTCGTTGCATGATGACCATACCTTCTTGTAGAAGTCCCTTAGATCTATCTATGTTCTAAATCCCATCCTGTTTGGTTGAAAAACACGGGAGTTACAGCCATTTTAAGTTTCAGCCAATCAGATTGCAGCACACGTGCATGCGTGTGATTTCTTGAATTTTTTCTATATCATTTTGTAGGATATCCTAATTCATGACAATATTTTAAGTTTCAAAGAATTTCGTCAAAAAACAAAGGAGATATAGCCATTTAAAGTTTCAGCCAATCAGATTGCAGCACACATACATGCGCATGATTTCATGAATTTTATTATATCATATTGTAGGGTATCCTAATTCATGAATATATTTTAAGTTTCAAAGAATTTCGTCGAAAAATAAAGTAGATATAGCCATTTAAAGTTTCAGCCAATCAGATTGCAGCACGCGCATATGCGCATGCTTTCATGAAAATTCTTATATATCATGCTGTAGATCTTCATAATGTAGGACTATTTTCAAAATTTCAAAGGATTATGACGAGAAACAAGAAAGATATTGAGACTTTAGTTTCAGCCAATCAGAGCAAAGCGCACGTGCATGCGCGTGAGATCTTGCTATTTTGACCATGCTATCTTGTCTATACTACTAATGTATCATTACATTACGAGTTTCAAAAAATTTCATCAAAAAATAGAAAAGTTACGGCAATATCCATTATATTGGTCATTTTACGTGTTGCACGTGCGCGCTCTTGCAAGCACGTGCGCGCAAAATGACCTTCGTTCGGCAACTCTACAGAACATGCCTACTAACCCTAAAAAGGTTTCACCTAAGTCGGATGTGTAGTTTACAAGATCACTCGTGGACAAAATTTTCCCAAGAAGAAGAAAAATAATAATAATAACTAGTGCTAATTGTAACGGGGACCGTTACAGATGTTCCCCAAACGCTCCCCAACTCCCTTTTGGTGCCATATTCCCTGTAATCTCTATTAAATAAGAAATACTTTATGGAATTTAGACTTAATCAAGGTCTTCCCAGAAAAATACAAAATATATTTAAAAATAGGCATTGTACGCGTGTTCATGTGCGTAACAACCATATTGTCTTGTCTACACTATCTAAAATTTTAATATACTTAATATAAAAGCATTTAATCCAAAGGTATTCAAAAATACACTCATACGAGTGTATTTTTAATTTTACTCATTTCACGTGCACGCACGTGCAAGCACGTGCATAATAACTACACCTTATTGTAGGAGTCCCTTATATTTATCTATGTTCTAAATACCATCCTGTTTGGTTGAAAAACAAGGGAGTTATAGCCATTTGAAGTTTCAGCCAATCAGATTGCAACACACATGC
Source organism: Saccostrea cuccullata (assembly GCF_032062105.1). Taxonomy (NCBI): domain Eukaryota; kingdom Metazoa; phylum Mollusca; class Bivalvia; order Ostreida; family Ostreidae; genus Saccostrea; species Saccostrea cuccullata. Next base: position 237,944 of record NW_026928702.1, on the reverse strand, counting down.
ACGCGTGTGATTTCATAAATTTTTATCTTTATCGTATTAAAGGATATCTAAATGAATGACTATATTTTAAAATTCCAAACATTTCGTCAAAAAACAAAGGATATAAAGCTATATAAAGTTTCAGCCAATCAGATTGCAGCACACGTGCATGCGCGTGATTTCATGAATTTCTTCTATATCATATTTTAGGATATCCTAATGCATGACTATGTTTTAAATTTCAAAGCATTTCGTCTAAAAACAAAGGAGATATAGCCATTTAAAGTTTCAGCCAATCAGATTGCAGCACGCGTGCATGCGCATGCATTCATGAAAATTTTTATATATCATGCTGTAGATCTTCATAATGTAGGACTATGTTCAAAATTTCAAAAGATTGTGACTAGAAACAAGAAAGATATTGAGACTTTAATTTCAGCCAATCAGAGCGAGGCGCACGTGCATGCGCGTGAGATCTTGCTATTTTGACCATGCCATCTTGTCTATACTACTAATGTATCCTTACATTATGAGTTTCAAAAAAAATTCATCAAAAAAAGAAAAGTTACAGCAATATCCATTATATTGGTCATTTCACGTGTTGCACGTGCGCGCTCTTGCAAGCACGTGCGCGCAAAATGACCTTCGTTCGGCAAATCTACATAACATGTCTACTAACCCTAAAAACATTTTACCTTAGTCGGATGTGTAGTTTACAAGATCACTCGTGGACAAAATTTTCCCAGGAAGAAGAAAAATAATAATAACTAGATGCGATCTCGTTGCGAGCAACGAGTAGGTCTTCCGTCCGAATTTTCGATAAGATGAGATATGACTTTGACTATGATCTTTGATAAAACATCAAGGAATCATGCTTTTTCTTTTTTGATTAAATCCTTTTGATTTAGATAATATCATCAATGCGTACTTAATTTGCACATTAATTCTTTTCTTTTTTCTACTTTGAGAAACAACCAAAACCAATTAAAGAAGACTTGTAAGGAGACCTTGGATTATTAATGTAGTTTGACACAGAATTGCAACGAAGCTACGACATGACAATCCAAGTATCCCTACACATTTCATTGCTCCTAATGATACTTTCGTTCAAGCAAACGCTAGACTGCCTCTGTTAACCGCTATTGCGAAATGTCGGAATTGACAGAGACCGCCGCCATTTCGTTCCCGCTTCAGATTTTTGAATGTTAATATCTCGAGTTTGAATTTATAAATTTACAAACGAATTATATATTCAGCCTAATAAGAAATGTTTCTATCAACTATACTAATATAATTTGAAAATATTGAAAAACAAAAAAGTTAAAGACGAGAGACTTTTGGCCCCTCTATGCCCCTAATTTGAAAGACTAACCCCGTTTACTTGATATCAAATGAAAGGTCTTACTATATTGCACATTTTTTATTTTATATGTCTTAACAAAATATTAACAGGTAAAAAGATATAAAGGAAAACGTGTCAATTTTTGCGAGATGAGTATGAGGCTATTTTTCGAGCCCAGGCGAGCGTCGATGCCTTCTTACCTGGAAAGCTCTATATGCAAAATGTCACATCTACTATCCTTCCTCTACCTTCACTGAAAATCTCAAGTCGATATCTTAAGTCGTTTAGGAGGAGATCTCAGGACAAGCTGACCCTCTAAAAATCAGTAAATCGTCCATATCTCACGACCGGAAGTGACGACGTACTTAGGAAAAATTTCCGACAAGGTTCAGATAAATATCTATCAGATCTGAAAATTTGGTGAGAATCGGTCCAGCCGTTTCTGAGAAATCGCGTGCACAAAATCGGTAAGAAAAATAATAATAATAGAGAAAAAGAAACGGAACGAAAACAATAAGGTCTTCCGTTGGAGACGGAAGACCTTAATAAGAAACAGAGTAAAAACAATACGTTCCCCAACTTCGTTTGGGGAACATAATAAGAAACAGAGTAAAAACAATATGTTCCCCAACTTCGTTTGGGGAACATAAATATGGAAAAATCCTGTCCGGCTCATAACTAGTAAACTATTAGACCTAGAACTATCAAACTTGGCAAATATATACATCTTGGGTAGAAGGTGTGTCGCGACCTATTTCAAGGTCACTGTGACCTTTAATTTAAGTGAATTTTTTTAAAAAACTAAGTTTTTTAAATTTTGAATTTCATAATCCTAAAAAATGTAAAGATATAGTTGTATCCTTATTAAAAAGTGTTAAATCAAGAAAATACTTATTTTTTTCAGCATATACTTGACAGCAATCTATGACAAATATATTAATGTATGTTAGAGAAATCCCATGTCTCCCATGAGTGTAATTATCAAGCACTGGTCAAGAGTTTTGATAACAGAAAGTTGCATGTCAAATTAGAGAGAAATTAATGAGTTTAGTGTGAGGAGCTAATTGGAGAGCATTGGTGTTATATATATCCCTTTGGGAATTAAGGCAGATGGGTAATCCTGTTGGATTAAAAATACCTCGTGTTGGCTAGCCAAAGTTTTAAAATGAATTTGATGAAAAGTAATTTACACTAATTTGATTTTGCATAATAAACTGATATGATATATAATATTATTAATTTAAAGAACTAATTTCATAGGATTGGAGTCAGCATGTCCATTTTCCATAGAAATCGCATATTAAAATCTTTCTGACATTAAATGTAAAAAAAAAAATCATTGAGTATTTTATATATTTTTAAAAATATTTTATGGTAGAGAGTTCAGATTCATTCATCTATAGTAATGAGTAGACGAGCATCCAGTCAAAGATTAATTAATGAGTTCAATTTAGGAAGGCTAGCCAGCATCTTCTTATCTGTTACCCTTTGGGAATTAGACAGAAGAACTGCTGGTCAGTTGAAATAGCATATGTCATTTGATGGCCAGCCTTTTATTTTAAAAATTAATTTGGTATAGATTAAGTTGTTAAGACTACCGGTAATTTGATATTGTTTAATATGATGGGCATTTGACAAGGTCTAATACAACCAGTATAGAAATCTATCAATGATTCTATGATTAATGCCTACACCACAGGGGATGGACAAACAAATATTTTAAGGAATAGAAAAAATTATGGAAATTTTAGAATCAAGGTTGACATGATTTTCTTGCACTCTAAACCATTTAAGTTAATTTTAATTTTTTGACGGGCGTATCATGCTGTGGCGTGGCACTTTATTTAACTAATATTACAATATTGTTCATGTTTTGTTCTAATATCAGTAAGTTTTAAATATGTACATAATCGATTTATTATATTGTGTGTTATAATATTTATATATGATATGGAATTTACCTTCAGTTCCTTGTTAGGATCTCCCCTATGATGTTTTACTATCCAAAAAGCGACGCATCAATCTCTATGGCTCCTGACAGTTTCCTCTTCTTGATCGTTACCTCAAAGTACTCCTTGAAAAGTTACCTCATAAACGATGCCCGGTTAATAGCTGTCGTTCTGTACGCTATTCTAGCGAATCTAGAACACTTGCTCAATGAACATCCGTCAAGATAGCTCTTTATAAATAATATAATGTCTTCAATCATTAAGTTACTCTTAGCAAAGAAGGAATTCGTTCTACTCGACCTTGTGTGGTTTCTGTTCTTTAAACATCTGAAGATCGCACCTCCAGGATTTCTTGCTGACGACTTTAAAACCATGGTGCCGTCACAGGCAGTAACTGGACATGGAATGGAGGTGGCCAACAGCAGGTGCATTCGAAACCATTCAGATACCATCATCTGCGGTTGCAGAGCGTGAAAAAGTTCCATGGATTGGCAAAATCTCTCGGCGCCATCTGCAGTACGTTACTGGTTCTTCTCTCCCTGAAATTCACTTCGCTTCTTCTCGATTCTTTCGACTACTAATGCTTATGAGCGAAGAATTTTTTTGGACAGAAACCCTTACTTAAATACTACTCACTAGGGATGTCAAAATGGTCAATAATTGATATTCGATAGGAGTATTCGAATATATTTCAATATCCTATAAAATAAATTATAAATACATATGTTCACTCTCCTGTTAAGCAGTAGGAGTTTCATGTCATTATTTTTCAGTAAAAACTCATGTAGTTCGGTAAATGCACTGCAATTATATATTTTTTAAAAATTATTGAATGGTATACATCAAATTTGTAATGATTGTTTTTAGAAAATGCAAAAGATTCTTTAGTATGTTCCAGATTAATTGATCATCTTACTAAAGTCTACACTGATAACTCCTAAAAAATTTTATACCAATCGGAACTATATTTTAACGGTGAAATACTACAAACAATTACTTTTTGCTAATAATAATTTCCTGGTATTGTTTTTAATGATATTTACTTAAACAAGACTGGGGTCCGTGTGCCTACTGTATAACGGTGTCCTTCCAACAATACAGGCTTACTGTAAGTACTGGAAACTATTACACTACTAATTAAGTGAACAAATAAACAAATTATTCTAATAGATACACTCTCTTCACACCTTTAAGGTAATCTAAGAGGTGTGTTTTTTTTTTAATTTGTACCAACTTGATTAAATTTCTAATAAAACTTGCCAGGTTTTTCTCTTTTTAGGTCACCTGAGTAACTCTCTGAATTCCCCACTGCTAGAGAGAAGTTTTCAAAATTTGTCCCCCAGGATACTTACATGTATACTTTTGAAACATACAAGAAAAGCTTTACCTTAAATTCCTAAATTGCATTTAAGAAATTACCTATAATTCTCTTTAATATTCTGAACTGCGTAACATTATGCAGGAATGAAAAACATAGACATGTAAATGTAGGTATTATTAAAATTATTTATTTTCTCATGCTTTTTGGGGTATAATGTCTGATTCTGCCATCCAGATATTGATACTGGCGCATGGACATGTTCCAACCGTACAACTAGTGGATAATTTTCATAATCGATCATCGGTTGGAATCGGTTACTGCGTTTGATGCGATTTTACCGATTATAATCGGATGTCATAGTTTGGTACATAAAAGCAGACTACTACAATTATTTCATATTTTTTCTTAAACATGAATATATAATTTATTGTTTTCTTCGTTGTTTTGCTTATTTCACACTTTCTATATACATTCCGGGTTTAAACTTAATTAAAATTTCCACTAGCCATGTGGGCTCCTTAAGTTTCAAATTTAGGAGCCTACAGCTAAATCTGTTACTCCACAATCTCTGATTTTTTTTAACCCAATGCATACATCACTGGGACATTTAATTAATAAGTATATACTAATTAAATATAAAATACATTTATTTAAAATGAAAATTGAAGTTCTTCATTAGTTAAATCAAATTTTGCATAAATAATTCATCATAGGAAATGAAATTAAATTCAATTAACAATTGTACTATTTTATTTCGCAAAGGTATATACATAATCCCTTTTTCCTGGTCATTGGACTATATACTTACAGTAGCCTACTGATGACACCGTCATATGAATAAGATTTCTTTTAGTTTAAATATTTTTGAAACGTATCTGAAATTAGTAGACCCCTAATAATACTTCCATTTCATATGACTGAGTAATTGGAAATAATTTTATTGGATATCTACCATGTATAATCGATAGAAAAAGAAATTGAGGAAATTCGGATTAGAAAAAAAGACGATCGTTTTCAAGATTTCACAAAGCATGTAGTACTTGTAAATGGATTCGATGAAGAATATTTATGAACAAAAGGACCATGTTTCTTTTATTTATTTAATTGATTGGAATTTTTAAAGCAAAAAGCATGGGGAAAACGTTTGTTTCCAGTAAGGGGACTGGAATGGTCCTGCAGATTTTTAATTCGCCATGCGAATAAGTAATAAATTTTATCAGCCCACAGCAAAATTTACACGCGGTTCCTAAGCACCTCTGCTTCGAGCTACTTGGCTAGTATCAGAAGCAGACACCGTTTTCTTTCATTAGGAAGAAATAAATTTAAAACTAGAAATGTACTTTATTAGAAGTATGTTTCCGATGATCGATTATGAAAAATTATAATCGATCATCAGAATCGGTAGCATTTTTCGTCGACAATCGATGTTTTCTGATTATCGGTACAACACTACGTACAACATATAATTCTTCCAACTTTCGAATAATCTGTAATGTTAATTATTACTAACATTGTTTTATATGCATAAATAGAGTGCTTAATGATTACATTATTAATTTTTTACCACGATTTTGAGTTAAAAAGGTATATGGAAAACGCACATTTAACGTCTGTAAAGAAGAACACTAACTTACCTAAATAACGCACGGAAGTGATTTTTCGCTGCCCTGTCCTTGCATAAATGCATCAGCCACACCCATTCAATTATTTAAAATGGGGGGGATTCAGACCATTCACGAAAGCAAATATGGCCAGCAAAATCCAACTTTCTTGTATACAAAGTCTTGCCGGACCAATAATGTCTTGAATCAATACCCACTATTTGTGAATTTCTCTGTTCCTACTTTCCATTCTGTATTTGGAAGTAATGACAGGAAAATATTTCTGCTTCTTTTATGTTAGTATTTTCATTGTTATTAAAATATTGCCTCTTTGTGATTGTGTCGTGTCATGCTTTCAGTTTTGTCAGCACAGTTTTTCACGATGTTAACCTCGGTGAACACTTTTCATAGATAATAGATACGCATTGTAAACCGTATTCACGATCCAAATCCTCATTCCGTTGTTGTTCCATTACTCCCAGAAACTCCACAAAAATAGTAAGCTTATTTTTATAATATTTAATAATTTAAATAACGGGGGCATAAAAATCGAATTAAGTGTAGAAACGTCTAAATATTCAGAGTTAATTTAAACTAAAAATGTTAAAGTTGCATTACACTATGTGAGATAATCACACAATATTTCTCCTTTGTGAAAATTATATTACATTAATAGAAAATTTGGATGTCCGACATTTTGAATCGCCATTTTGTCCTCTTTTACGCTTTTTCATGAAGGCCAGAATATTTCTTTTGGATTCAGAAGGGAAGCTTGTTTACCGCAGAGCTCTCTGCGCAAAAGTCTGCTGTGCGAAAATCCCCATCTTTTTGGGTGCTGTTTGGAACCCTTCCCGGGGGGCTAGGGACGCCATATTTGGGGAGTCGGTGGATCTTGACCCTGGGGATGTGTGTAGGTTAAACAAACCATGCTGGAGCAAATAATAATTATTTGCCGTTAAAAGTATATTTTTTTCTATAAATCGGACAGCGAATATACTCCATTTAACGAGTTGGATAAAGCCAATATCATATCACACAATTATAGATATCCAATTTACATCTACTAGTACCTTTTTAGGTCACCTGAGTCACTCAGGTGACCTATTGCCATCCGTGTTTGTCCGTCGGCGTCCGTCCTTCGTCGTGTGTTAACTTTTTAACATTTTCAGCTTCTTCTCTGAAACCGCTAAACCAATTTCAACCAAATTTTGTTTACAGCATTTGTGGGTAAAGGGGAACAAAAATTGTGAATTTCGTGGTCCCTGCCCTCCTGGGGCCTGAGGTGTAGGACCAAAACCACTAAAATTAATGCAATCTTTAAAAATCTTCTTTACTCATGGACATCAAGCAGTCAAACTGTTTGCATGATTGTAATCAGCAATGAGTCCTCTACCAAAATTGTGAAATTCATGGCCCTAGGGTCAGGGGTTCTAGTGCTAGGGCGGGGCTAAATAAGTAGATAGTGAAAATGCATTATTTCCTCTACCAATATTGTGAATTTTATGGCCCCAGGGACAGGGGTTCTGGTGTTAGGGCGGGGCTCTATTGATTTTATAGTGAAAATACATGAATTCTTTAAAAATCTTCTTCTCTGCTCCTGGGTATTAAAAAGAAACTAACTAAGTCCATAGTTATGATGAGCAAGAGTGCCTCTACCAAAATTGTAAATTTTATGGCCCCAGGGTCAGGGGTTCTTGGTTTAGGGTGGGGCTCTAATGATTATATAGTGAAATGCATGGATTCTTTGAACATATTATCCTTTGTTCCTGGTTAATATGCTAATGACCTAATTTCATTTTAAGGCCAGGATTTATCTTATTTTCAGTTTTACAAACCCTCCGCTCAAGGTCTTTAATTTTCAGAAAAAAAATAATAAAAAAATATTCTTTCCGATGTCAAATTTGAGTCGGGATCGAGATTTCAACGGCGGGTAAATAAAGCTAGATCTGAGAAGATGGCTTGGTTTAGTGTAAAATTCTAAAAGAGTGCCATTCAAAACGTTTCACCCGTTCAAAGGACAAATAAAATGCTGATGACTTTGTTGCACAATGACATGCTGGTGAGATAATTATGTATTCGTTTCAAAAGTATCTGTCTGTAAATTATTTTCCTCCCCCAGGTTTTAAACTGCCCGTGGTAACTATTGCATATTGCTAGCGACATTGTTTAGGTCTCTGTTATAGCTTACAGTCTAAGCATCATTCTTCAGAAAAGGGTTGCTTATGCATCAGATGTAATGAAAAAAACTTTGGGAGAAGTTAAGTCCATTTGAGGAAGAAATAAACAATAACCTGAAGAAATAAAAAAAATTCAACTATGAAAAGGCAAGAATATACAAATATATACAGGCATGTAGTATCATTTGTATCAGACAGAAAAATTATTTCACACTTAATTGAAAAAATGTTCACCCTACTCCCCAATACTCCCTGTCTGTTTTATGATAGGAATTATAATCTTAGGCATCAAGTAAATTTTAGAACAATGTCTTCACATTCACCTAGCACATATAAAAAAAAAAATGAAGATATATTGAAAAACTTTTAAAGAATTGATTTTTTAAAATATATTTTGATCAACATCACAAAATTTATATAACTGGGCCAAACTGGCAGATGATGAAATAAGCAATTAAATGATCTACTTTCCTATTTGTAAGCATTATGTGTCCAGTGGTAAGGGGCCTATAACGATAGCATAAAAAAAGAATGTACAAATGTTAATAATTGATTTATCAAATTTTTTTTTATTTCCTTCTCCTTCAGGACTTTTTTTATTCTCATGTTCATAACTAAACCTAAACATAAAAAAATGCTGGCCTTATAATGAAGAAAGGGGCTTCTTTCAAAATAGACAATTTCAGGGCCGCTTGGTCAGGGGGGTACTTTGACTAAGAATAAATTAATGCTTTGAAATCTGCCCTTTGATAAGCAATAGTGCCTCTTTAAAAATTTGTGAATTTCATGGCTTTTGAATTAAAACACGAACCAAATACAATCGCTGGAAAGTTGTTTAAGTAACATGATACTCAGGTGACCTATAAGGCCCGTGGGCCTCTTGTTGTAAACTACCCGTAGTTATTTAATATACTGTAGCTAGAACATTATTATGACATTGCAGAAACAAGGCCTGGAACGTCTTCAGAAGACAAATTATTGGCTGAAAACGTGAAATTAGACAAGCAAAGACTAGAGTTAGAGGTTCTGAAGCTAAGAAAAGGAAAAACATTCGGAGGAAATGGCCTATTTTAATGTCAAGAAAATATATTAATATAGTAAATGCAAACAGAGTTCCAGATTCCTTATTGCTGAGCCGGAAATGTAGATTACCTGGGATTGACAGAGATCCCCCTCTCTCTTCAAATGATAAAAAAATCCGTAAGCAGGGTGTACAGCAGCAAGTAAATTGATTGTTACAGATTACGGTATAAGTATTGCATCTTATTTTCTTAATAATTTGACTATTTTATTCACAAAGGTTTCATGTACCATTAATGAAATAAACCTATATTCATTCAAAAAACGGACTGATCTCATATATAAACCGGATACCCGGTTACATAAATAATGATTTTAAAGATCCTAAAATTTGTTCAGTAAATTATTTTAACCCTGATGATGCAGTTTTACTGATTGCTTGCAAGGGCCAAGGTGCATTACTAGCAAAAATGGATATTTCATGTGCATTTTGCCTTAAGGATAACCTTTTTAACGTAATAATTTTCAAAGGTTTGATTTTCTATGATATACAAGTTAAAAAACTTGAGGCTATAAACTTTGAGGTCATTTTTCTCAAAATCAAATAATTGGTTATAGAACAGTATGGTTCTCAGGCGACGATATGTTCAAATGCCAAATGCAAGATATGAATCTGACGAAAGTGACCGTTATCAGTCTCCAAGTCATAAGAAAAAGGCAACAACTAGTTCAAGCAAATCCTGTAGCTTGCCACCACTGCCTGACATGATTGTCCTTACTCCGGTAAATTACCTCACCAGTCTTTGCAGATCATCAAGAAGTGCACTTTTAGGAACTTCCCCCAACCTAAAAGTGATTCTCCTGTAATAGTTTCAAGGATTTAAAGAAGGAAAGGAAAAGAATCCAAATCTCTCATCTAGAGGAAATAATCTTTATGTGCTATTGTGAGCCTTTGGTATAAATATATAAATAAAGCCTTACTAGTGGGCGAAGACTATTGTTAGCTTTTAGTACTAATACAAAGAGTAAACCTTCTGAGGTAGAGACTACTGCGAGCCTTTTGTATAAATATATATAGAGAAATCCTTTCATGTTATTAGCATAATTGGTAAGAATATATAGTAAATGAGGCAGATCTTATTATATAAACTATAAAGTGTGCTGTAGAGCACCAAAGAAGTAAACCATAATAAAAGATTGGGAGCTTGCAAGAATCATTATATTGCACTGCTCATTTTGGAAAAGTATTTCAGATGCAGAACAACCTTTTCATTTTTTCACACATTTCAGACTTCTGTATTTATTTATGAAGCCATCATCTAATCATACACTTGAGATAATGTATCCAGTGAAGAATTCAAACTTCGGGGAGTGCCTGGGGTACTATAGAAAAGAGACTCACCTACAAATATATATAAATGTAATGGTAAAATTTGTTACTTTATTGCTGCAGAAGGAGAACAAACCCTAGAAGGAAGAGAGCTTTTGCTAAAAGAAAAATAAAATTATTCGTCATTTGTTTGATTATTATTTTAAAGAAATATATATTATAACAAGATGTGATTGTGAAACACTATGCGTCCGGCGTCAACAAAGTTCGAAAAAGCTATTTTTAGTATATAGGTCACAGTCAAGGTCACAAGGTCATCTTGATCTTGATGTTGTTTGAAAGAACTTTAATAGTGGAGTACGCATACCAAATATGAAGTCCCTATCTCTAATGGTTCAAAAGATATGACAAACAGTTGAAAAAGCTATTTTTAGTATATAGGTCACAGTCAAGGTCACAAGGTCATTGACCTTGATGTCATTTGAAAGAACTTAATTAGTGGAGTATGCATACCAAATATGAAGTCTCTATCTTTTATGATTCAAAAGTTTTGGCGAAGGTTAAAGTTGACAACAGACAGACAAACAGAAAAACAGACAGGACAAAAACAATATACGCCCCGGATCTATCGATTCGGGCGCATAAAAATAGATATTTCACCGTCTCCCCCCTTTTGGGAATGGAAAAATCATAGAAAGATGCCCCCTTTTTACCCTCATTTCAAATGGGAATCATGAAGAAAAGTGGGAAATCTTGAACGGATTGGAGAGAGAAGGGGAAAAAAGGGGTCACTATGCTTTCTGCGTCTCGTCTGGCGTGCCCAGATGTTGCCGCTCCCCCCCCCCCCTCCCGTCAAAGAAAAGGATCACCCGAGTACTTCATACAAAGATGGTGATCCGTATGTGGTTGATGGTGTCTGTGCTGCTCTGTGGGATGTTGGCTCTTTATACCCAAGAGTGCACACCGTTCACCGTGTGCTGTGAAGAAAGGGAGCCACCATTTGTCCAATGTTCGGGGGCATGTGAGTGTATTGATTTTACGTTGGGTGGAGGACAGACTGTCCTCCATGCCCAATTTGAAATTGGGACTTGATAGGTGGTGATTGATTCTTGGTACACCCCGGCAAGGTAAGAGGACTCTCTCTCGTTTATAATTAATATTTTTTGTAGTGGATATTTCTGGACAACTGAATCAAGAGATTGATAGTAGTAAGATCTCTTTCTTTTTTTTCTCTTTCTCTTGTGTGTGTGGGGGGAGGGGGTCTATCGTAAATATTTAAGAAATAGTTTTTTCTCTCCTTTTAAAAACACCCACCCAGCTTCAAGTCACTACAGGTTGTAAGTAATTATGATTATTTTTTGTTATTAAATACAACATTATTGTACTTTAACACACCATATTTGTGTAACGTATAAAATTATCTTTATTTCTTTTAACCAGAAGACTCAAGAACAACTCGTGTGGTCTTGACCTCCCATAGGATGGCTTCGATCACCTGTGGTAGGTATTTTTTTCTTTTCTTTCACCCCCGCCCTCCCAACACTTGATCATGAATTTAATTTAAGGAAAAAAATAAAATCTTTGCAAAAAGCTGGAGGAATATATGCTCTGGGTTTTGAGTCGTTACAAATGGGAGAACTTTAAGTAAAATCAGTTAAAATCAGGTTTAATCAGTCTCCTCCTCATTATTTTGCATCAGCTAAACGAGTACATAATTGTTTAATTGACATTTATAATATTTTATTGCAAATTTATAAATTTTTGAAAAATGGAATTTCCATCAAAGCCAACAACCAGAACACTGAACTCGAAGCAACAGAAACCAGTAGTAAGCAGAAATTTACCCCCTAGGCAAGAAAATGACCAGATTTTATGGTATCCGTGTTTAATAATAATTAAGTATTGCAGCTATGCTTTGTAGTTCTTGGATATGCTATGCTTTGTGAACAAGGGGTGCAGCTTAATCTTTGCTTGGCATCTCTTACCCTATTTACAAGCCTTTGGTATAAATACACAGAGAAAGCCTTTCGTAGAATTAGCATAACTGTTAAGAATATAAATAGTTGATGGGGCGGATCTTATTATATAAATAAAGTATGTTGTAGATCACCATATATACCAATACTGTTCCATTCCTGTGTTGTGACTAGATTTGCTTTAACAATTCCATGGTAATGGCACAGGCCATGCATGTGTTATCATGGTTGCGAATTCGTAGGACTAAGACCTTTTTCTCCTCGAAAACAGTTAGGATCTGTAAGGCTGGTATATTCCTTCAAATAACAATTAAAGCATTTTATTTTTTTTAAAAATACGAAGACACCGCAGCCAACCCCCTCCTCCTCCTTTTTTTTTTTAAATATAGAAGTCTTATACGGTATGGAAGAATCTAATTAGAATGGGTGAACAACGGTAAATGGGACATTCTTTCTTTCTTTTCGCTTTCTCTGTGTTGACTTAACCCCCCCTCCCCCTAATTTCCCACATTCTTCTAAGTTCTGGCGGCGACGATGCGATTAGTAAGTGTGCTTATGTGTCTTTTTTCTTGATTTATGTAAATTGCTTGTCCTTTCCTTGCAAGTGGGCGACCGTTTGTTGTGATGACCGATTTGCAAGATGTGAAGGGAAATGCTTATGTATTTATTTTGCGAGAGATATGGTAATGGCCAAGGACACATTGCACATTTAATTCGGAGTTAGACCGCACAAGATAGTGTATGACAGTTCAAAACTGCGTATTGTTGACAAGGGGAATGCCCACCCTCAGTCTTTCCTTCTCTCGTTTCTAGATTATCTTTTTCTTTGCTTCCGAGACTAGTTATGCAACATGTACACTTTTCAATTTAAAAAAAAAAGATTTTTTTTCTTTCTTTAGTTCCTATTTCCATTACTTCTACTGATTCCGTCTTTTCTCTCACTACGCATTCACCGCAATCATCATCTTCTACTGAATATATTTCTGATTTTCTATCTTCTACGGATTCCAGGAAATCGCTTACTTTTATTTATTTCGGGACACAACAGTCTAGCAAATGCAATCGCTGCAATGGTAAAAAAAATGCATCAGCTGACTGATACTTTAAGGAAGCCAACTGCCGAAAACGGTGAAAAAAGGGTAATATCAAAACTTACCTTGTTTAGACCTGTAATATGACTGAATCCAACTATGAATACACACTAAATAATCTACGGAAATGTGTGTGTAAGTCTAAACGTACATATCACACACAATATGGGTCCGCTATATTTCGGCTCTCGCCATCGAGTTGCTATCTCCAACGTGTGTGCATGAATACAGACGCTCGCAAGCACACGGCGTCATTCGTTAGTATCATCGTATACGTGTACAATGGCTGCGGAAGAAGATCTCCAGAAATTTTACTTGAACAATGGTGCTGAAGTCCTTGCTGTGTGGATAGTAAGGGATGTGGAGACCCATCGGGAGCTGTCCAGATGGCCGATAGCCACACATGGGCCTGACCAGAGACATACCCGGCATGCGACAAAGACAGGAGAGGAGGCGAAGGCACAGACGGCGGCCCACTCCCTACAGAAGGGTAGAGACAGAGGAAGAAGAGGATCCCCGGGATATTCGGCGCCCCTTAGTAGCCCGGAGCCTTTTCGTAACCTTTTCGTAACCCGTCGCCCCCGCCCGGATACAGCCCGAGGAGCCCGTTCCCCACTCCGACCTGTTCGCCTACCCAAAGTCCCCAGGGAACAGTGGCAGCAGCCAGAGGATTGGATTTCAACAGGACACCCCCCGACAACAACAACTGGTCCCCCAGACAGTCGTCGGAGGAGGAGGAGCAGCCACCAGCAACCCCAGCAGTCTGGGAATCACAGGTGCCGAGGGGCCCCATATCTGATGTAGGTACCAGAGGCCCGGATGGACCAGTGGTCGGTGTTGTTTTATTTTTAAATTTTAGAACATTAAAGTTAACGACACGAACCACTAAAGGTGCGTATGGAAAAAATTGCAGGACATTGAAATTCTTCATACCTGTCATTGTTCAAGGCGAACCCGTGGTGAAATTGATATCAACATCTAAGAAAGGCGCAGTTGACAAACTGAAACAGGAAAGTGCATGAAAATAAGAAATAGTACCTGCCACCAAACGTATGGGCATGGAACGTGTTAAAAAATAGAAAGAACATTCAGTCTTAAGAATATTCAATATACAGACTTTACAGAGTTTATTTTGAACACTTAAAATGTTCTGCAAAGATTTTCGTTTGTTAAAATTACACTCCTAACAATAATAAGAAATTATTTTCTTAAGACTTATTTGCAAAATGAATGTGACTTCACCTATATTTAATGACAATGAGCATTGTGCACGCCTTTCTCATCAATTTTGTTTTAAAAGTATTATATTATAAATATATATAAAGACCTTTTTATTTCGCTTAATAACTATTAAAACTAAACAATTATCAATAAATTCAGGACAAAACTTATTTCACATTTCTCATATAGATTTTGGACACCCTTTTCGTTCTTAGCGAGGAAGAACAGGCTATCGATGACTTTGTGAACCCTAAGACGTACTCAATGGTGAAGGCCTCTGCCTTACCAATGGGACAAAAATTTCCCTTGCATCCGTGCAAGTTCAAACTGTTAATTTATCTCCCTCTCTCAAATAATGTTTATAATAGAGATTTTCAAAATTTCGGTTGGAGAAATAACATTGGTTTCAAATGGCTCCCATCGTTGTGAAGTCTAGATAGCAATGGGGGTTAGAACAGTCAAGTGAGAATCCCTGACAACCAGTCCAACCCACTTCTATTAGATTGCGAAATTCCTCAATGTCCTTGGTGCCGTTGATGGAACTCGGGTTCCAATCACTTGACCGAAAGATATTGATCAAAGATATATTTTCTATAAGTACCAAACTATATGAAATATTTCGACATTACTGAATAAAGATAAAATCCGTTGTAATATTCGTGTCAGGGATGACAAATATAGCTTGCCGTAGCCTGAGTCCACACATGATGCTTTCATCTTTTCCAACTCTGCCCTTAAGACACACATGAAACAATGTACGAATGTTTATAAAAGTTTTAATATGACTTCTTTCTTTTACGAACTTTATAACATTTGGCAAGTATTTTAAATTTTATCGAATAACGGTTGGCTTCTCGGGGACTCGTGTTTATTTATTTAATTATTTTTTTTGCTTAACTTTATATGACGACGCCAAAGTCCAACTCAAGCAATGAGGCAGAAAAAATTTTAATTAGCATAAAGCAAGACTAAAGTTTTTTTTTACAGAAAAATTTGTTCAAATCGCGATTCAGCTACTGTATAACTAAAAAACATTTCAACTTTTCTAAAACTGTTCAAAAATTTTAACATGTGTTTCATTAACATGTTTTGATTTGATTGATCATTTTGCGACATATAAAATCGACGCATTGCAACCAGGAAGGATGCGTTTCATACCTAATCCGTTGCTTGGAATCAAAATTTATGCAGATTAAACTACGAGAAAATCACAACCTTTAATGGTCGTGGGATCGGGAGTCGCAGGGTCACTAGTTTTGGGATGAGCTTGTTCCCGGCGGACCTTCTGATAGGTGTTTGTGGCGATAGCCCATCCCATCAGCCGCCCTTGTTCCTGCCCTCCACATTGAGGAGGTCCTCCAGGAGGACATAAATAGTTAGGAGACCTCTATTAAGGAGCTCTCCCGTCCTGAGGAAGACTCTGCCCCCTCCCGGCCCAACCCTGGAACCATCACAAGGGACATTGTCACCATGGAGATGACTCGACTGTGCCCTGGGGCAAGGAGGTTGACCCTGGCAGTAGTGCAGGAATAGTGAGTGAGTCAGCCGACTTAGACCCACCCCAGTATTTGTCATAATTCTCGTTATCCGGAAATTATCACGGACTTTGGGCAACTTTTGCGAATGGGAGCAATCCCGTACCCCCTTCACCCAGGAAATTTCCTGGATGTGCTTTGTCTGGGGCTTGCCCGGGCGTTTATTGTCCCTGGGCGGCCTGCCCGGGATTATGACGCCTACAAAGGAAACGGGGGGAATGGGGGTGTAGTATCTGTGCGACTGTCCCTTGGTACGACCTGACAAAGTGACGTCAGATGGCGGGACGGTCGCACGGGCCTTTTTTCAACGGATGATGAACGAGCGGAAAGACGTGTTGCACGACAGTGGGTGAGTCTCAGCCTGGGCCAGGACCTACCCCGGCTTACAGAGGGTATTTGTAATCATATGTATATAAACAGATAAGTTACATCTCG
The DNA here is from genome assembly GCF_032062105.1 of Saccostrea cuccullata. Taxonomy (NCBI): domain Eukaryota; kingdom Metazoa; phylum Mollusca; class Bivalvia; order Ostreida; family Ostreidae; genus Saccostrea; species Saccostrea cuccullata. The sequence continues at coordinate 220,967 of NW_026928702.1, read as the reverse complement.
GGGTTTACTTTATATCAATTTAATTATCTATTCATCGCTCTATTTCCTATCTGTCTCTCTATTTATTTGTCTATCTCTCTATTTTTATATCTACATATACAGTTGTTTTTTTTTTATTTCAGAACATTAAAGTTTACGTTGTAAATGACCCTCAGACACGAACCATTAAAAGATAGTATGGAGAAAATGGCACAGGGCATTGAAATTCTTCATACCTGTCATTGTTCAAGGCGAACCCGTGGTGAAACGTTTAAGAAAGACGCATCTGACAAACTGAAACCGGGAAAATGCATGGAAATAATCAATAGTACCTGCCACCAAACGTATGAGCATCAACTTAAAAATGACTGCATGGAACATATAAAAAAAAAACTAAAACATTGAGTCTTAAAAATATTCAGTATACAGAGTTTCTTTTGAACACTTTAAATTTTCGGCAAAAAGCTTCGTTTGTTAAAATTACGTACCTAACAAAAAAAAAGACGTTATTTTCTTAAGAGTTATTTGCAAAATGAATATGACCTCAGAGTTGGCGAAAGACACCGGCCCAACGGCGATCTCCGGTAAATTTTGCTCGAGTCCGATAGTTGACTTCATATATATTTAATGACAATGAGCATTTTACACACCTTTCTCATCAATTTTGTTTTTAAAGTTATATAGGTAATTATTATAAATACATAAAGACCTTTTTAATTCGCTTAATAACGAATATTCCGGAACAATTATCAATAAATTCAGGACACCTCTTTAAACTTATTTCTCATATAGATTATGGACACCTTTTTTGTTCTTAGCGAAGAAGAACAGAAGACTATCGATGAATATGTGAACCCTAAGACTCAATGTTGGAGGCCTCTGCCTTACCAAACGGGACAAGGATTTCCCCTTCTCCCGTGCAAGTGAAAAGTGTAAGTTTATGTCTCTTTCTCTCTAATAATGTGTATAATACGGATTTTTCAAAATTTAGGGTGGAGAAATAACATTGGTTTCAAATGGCTCCCAACGCCGTGAAGTCCAGATAGCAATGGGGGGTAGAACAGCCCTTCTTTCCCTCTGGGGTAAGCAGGCAGAGGAGAAGTCCAGATAGCAATGAGGGGAAGAACAGACCTCCTTACCCTCTGGGATAAGCAGGCAGAGGAGAAGGTTGATGTAGGGGCTGTGCACACAGTCAAGTGTATGCAGCCATCTAACGACTATCAGCGATGTTACGGCTTCAGTACTATTACAACATTTGACGTAAATTAGACTTTGTCCTTATATTTTTGAGTAAATCATAACTATAACTACAGAATAATCATAATGGATTCCCTGCATACATGTATATATTCTGATTGAACATGCATGAAAATTGATAAATTTAGTTCTTACATCATTTTCACAGCAGTTCTTTGCCACAGTGCCTGTCAAATCTGACTGATGGAAGATGGCTATTAGGGAATTCCGGTTACCCATTAAAGGAGTGGTTGATGACTCCAATCAACAACCCCAGAACTGACCAAGAAGAACGATATAATTTAGCTTAGGGAAATTCTTTATACCTAAAATGGCTATATAAATCAGTTCAATTATAAATCATGAATTCTCAAGTGTCTAGACAAGACTGTTCAAGTATTGTATGCATGCAATAATGGGTAGTTTAAACATATAGTAAAAAATACTGGAAAGTGATGGTTAACAATTGAAAAACATACGAGGGGTTATCAAAAAGTTCGTGGACTGAGGCTATAAAATTAGTACTATGTAGTCTGTGCTTTCAAAATTTATATGTAACGTAAAACAACAAAAAATAAAGAAATATTGAAAATTTAAGCCTGATACGTTCATTATTTGCCAAATTATTATAAAATGAAAACGGCATTATATGATCACCCGGCGCTGTCGTCGTTTTTTTCATGACGTCCGATAATGTTATTGTTTTTTCAATGACCGCTTTTTCTACCTCATACACTTTTTTGATGCGATTCACTGGAGCTGAGTAAGGACTTAAACCCGCCTTGCTTATATGACTTTACAATGTTATGAACAGTGGCCTTCAATGAATATAATATTTCAAATGGATTAATACACTGGGAGAGATCCGCGCTTGATTGTGCCGGCATATTTTGTTTATGGAAGTTCAATATCTACAACAAATGATAAAAGTCATATTTTAACATATCATTGATTTATCACACCTTGACTGCAAATCGCCATTAACTGTGTATCCCTTTTCTCTCTGAATCTATTTTGACATTAAAAGACAAGTACGCTGGATGCATATTATTTCCCTGTAGCCAGTTTCAACATATTTTAGGTCTATACCAGTTTTTTCAGGGGTAAAACATTATAGAATTTTGGAAACTGTCCCCCCCCCCCTTTTTGACGTCATTTTCAAGGCCTCATTTGTTTGATCATTCTGTGTAAAATTACGATAAAATTTCATAGAACTTCCAGAACCAATGAGGTACAAAATTTCATATTTTATGTAACGATTGTGTCCCAAACATACCTGAATTAACGGGATTTTTGGATGTCAAATGTTCATATCAAAAGAGTTTCTCAGTTAATGTTCACTTAGGACGCAAAAACGTCGTGCTCGAGGCTGCGTCGCCTGAACATACCATTGCTTACAAAAAATTACTAATTTCTAAAAAAAAATAAAATTAATGATTTATGGTTTATTCTTTAGATAGAAAAGATGATGCTAACTAGTTATTTTAAAATTAATTGATGTGCCTAAAGCAGTTTTAATTTTATGACGCTAGTCCACGAACTTTTTGATAACCCCTCGTATATACCTCATCAGCTTCATGTGGACATTTATATTCCAGTACGAATTGCTAATTGGAACAGAGTATATACAGTCTTTGTTAATGTGTGTATGACAGGAAAAGGACTCGTTCTGTTTTCTTTACTCTTTTCATCTGAACAATGCACTACTTGACTGCAACATACCCCTCATCATCTAAAAGAATATAAATTCCAATTTAAATGTTTCAAAAACAGCATAGAAAATGTTCTCATCCACCAATAAATTATTCCTGTGATTATTCTGAAAAAAAAAATGTCGGAATTATATAATTCTTCTCTTTCTTCAATTTTCTCCACACTTCTGTCATTCTCATGAAACTTTGTGAATGTAACCTCTTCCACCCGCATTCTAAAACCTGCCGCCTGGTCTGATCCACTGTAGTGTTTGCATGGGAATCGGTCTGCATCCCCCTATCCACAGTCTTCTCAGCATCAGGTTCAGATCTGCAGACTACTTTCCGTGTAGTAGGTACTGGGCTAGGTGCGGTCCGTTTTCTGAATTATCGACATGTCAGCAAACTAGCGCTTTTAGTTGGGGTTCAGGATACAGCTTGAGGAACCTCCCAAAGAAAATTACTGGACCAGTCTCTGTATGTGTACTTAGAGAAAAGGCCCATGGACCACATCACTCACCTGAGCACTGTGATATGGAAAATGGAGAAATCAATTGAGCATTATAACGCTAAGTTCTCCTGATCTAACCATAAACAGGGGATTAGGTATGATTATAGCAAACTTGAATCTGAACTAAGTATGGATACTTATATATTTTTGACTAACTATGACTTTTGACTCGTTATATTGAACTTTCAGTGTGGTCCCTTCCTAGTCCCAAGGGTCATGATTTGAATAAATCTTAATCTACACTACCTGAGTATACATATCCATATAATTATCCCCTTCATTTAAGATTTTCTGAAGAAAGCAAGAGAATTAATCCCAAGGGATTGATTGTACTAATCTCTCATCCTTTTCTTCCAACACTACTGTAGGCAATTTCTTAAGCAATTATAATAATAATATTCTATATGCATTAGAATACGAGATCATTATGAACCTACATGTACTTGTTAAAATCAATTATTGAAGAGCATTCTTGAAATTAAATATGGCAGAAAAAATAAGAATGACAGACAGAGAGTAATTACAATATTGAAGTCTTAATAAACTAAGACCCTCATTTGATTTGTAAGGTTTTATCATCCTCAACTTCTATCAATCTATCATGTGTTTGCACAAACATCTTTGGAAAATCTGTTTGAAAACCCATGCTCTTCAAATTTGGTGAATTTTCAAAAATTACAAAATAGGCCCAGACCAGCTAGGCGAATGATGCTCGAGTATGATGAATTTGAGAGGAAAGCAGTTTGTCTACTAAATGATACGGGGTATGTAATGATCCCCCTGCGCCATGAGATGGAAAAATGGTGATAGGGGTGGTAAGTATGACATGTTTCTAATCGAATACTGCATATTTCTGATATGGTCAGACTAATGTATATAAAGTAACTCAGCTATGTGAATGTATTTTATTTGCACCAGCATCAATACAGTTGGGTGCACTTGCCAATTTTACTTAATATTCTTTAGCTGAGTGAACATACTAGTTTAGCAATTAATTTTGCATTTAAACGAAGCATTATGTGTGAAGATGTCTGACATTTTTTAATTACTTTTTTCAGGTGTCTATAAATGGCGGGGTGCAAAAAATGGCCGAGGGCGGTTTGGAAACAAGGATACTAGGAAGAAGAATTGGTCATCCCTTCTTCTTGGATTGAAGGAAAATTTATTCGATGGATGGTGAAATTTCCATGGCGGTATGTCAGTTCTATCAGTAGGTTTAATCATATTTAACAGTAACTCGGAATCTCTTTTATGATTTTTATATCTAAGACACATTGATTTAATGCTTTCTTTTCTTTTTATTGTATAAATCTCCATTCTCAGGATAAAACAGTCAAAGGCTGGATTATCTGTATTGGCTTTTAATTTTACTAAATACTGCAAAGTAAGTTTAATTCTTCTTAAATCGAGAGGTGGTTCATTTGCCTCAACATATAAACTGTCTATAGGGGAAGTTCGAAAAGCCCCTAAACATAACCGAAGTCCTTGATAATGGATAGCAACAATTGGCCTCATCATCAGAAGAGATTCTTTCTGCGGAAAGACAAGTGAATCATGGCATTGAGCAAACCATAGAGCTGGGAAGATACCAAAATGAAAGATTAAGACAGGAAAAGAGGTACTTGAAATTCTTTATTGTTGACATATACTGCATATATTATTTGTGTTTGAATTGAATAGATTCATTAATACCTTTTTTTCAACTGCAATGTTAGTTAGTGTTTTCTTGGTTAATGTGTCTTGTAAATTTTGTTAGCACGGGCTGCCTTTTATTGCATTAGTCCAGGATCATTTGTAAATAGTGCATATGGCCAAATCTTTTGCAAGATATGTTTTCCTACCATCAGTCGGTAGAGCGCTCGCTCCGTGATCGGGAGGTCGTGAGTTCGTGTCTCGGTCGCGACTGACCCAGTCGTTAAAATGGGTAGCAAATGTTCCTTCAACATGCGCTGGGCACCTTGAAGTGAAAGTTGCGGGTCCTCGGGTGAGACCTTAAAAATCGAGGCCCCGTGTGAGCGGTAGGCGTTGGCACGATAAAGATCCCTCGCTGCTCAATGGCCTTGAGTGCCGAGTAAAGGTCAAAATTTGAAGCCTTCATCGGCATATGGTGACGTCTCCATATGAGTGAAAAATTCTGGAGAGGGACGTTAAAACAATATACATACAATCCTACCATCAGAATTATTAAAATGTATTTCTTTATACATTATTTTTTAAAGTAAATTGTACAATGTTCTTCTAAAATATTTCAGGGCTGGTGAGGCGACAGCTGATGAAAGTGACGCATTTAGAAAATGGTTTCGATACATTGGTGAACTTGGATCTTTATGGCCGAAAGCAAACCTTCATGCCTTCAGTGCAACGTGCACAACCAACATCAAGAGACGTGTGTACAGCTTTTTATGATACGATCTACCAACACTACTGAGCTGTAAGTCTAACCCAACAAACCAAACATTAAAAGATTGTTAAAAAATTGGATAGGAACACTTTGTTGGTTAATTGTTTACTGTAATTCTATCTCTGATGTGTCAAAATTGTTCTGTTATGTTTTTTCAGAGAATAATCAGTTGCAAAGATTAGTAGATATGTTATATTCAGGAACGTTAGATGAAAACAAAACAGAAATCATTAAAGTGTTTGGTGATGAGAACAGTAATGCAAGAATGATATTTGCCACCAAAGCAATAGGGATGGGTATATACGAGGGTTGATCCAAAAGTCATGTCACAACTTTGATAAAATTTCTCCTAGTCGACGTAAATTAACAAAATTTTACATGATGGAAGCTATAATTATTTTAAATCAGTCCTGAAAAATTCAAATTAAAATGATTTATACTTTTCAAAATATAGAATTAAACACAAAGTGCGATTATGGTAGCCGCCGCACCTAAATAACGTCATAAAACGGATATGCGCCGACACACTTTTAAAAACACCTTCCCGTCGTTTTATTTTAAAAAATTGATATTCACAAAACATATATTTTATTTTCTTTAAGAACAATCGGCAGCAATTGTATACTTCATCTATAATTTAATCTTTCATCAAAATTCTTTGAACAATACCAAAAGACAAACTTAAAAGTGTCTCATATCATCGATATAAATAATGTACTAAAAATAATCGCCATCCCGATTACGAATACATTTTTAAATACAAAATTTAGTCGATACTTCCATTGCCCAACTTAACTGTACTGCGTATCAAATACCCTTTGAAATGTTGGGGCCATTTGACAAATAATCACAAGGAAAAGGACCACATGGAATTCACAGTTGTCCATATTTCGACGCTGTGGAATTGAAAGGTCGTAAGTGGCAGATACGACAAAATTGACATTTTTAGCATTCTAAAAAATAAATATCAAATTGTATAACATAACAGAATATTAAAATCAAATTCTATTTATTAAAATGGTTACGGGGAAATAACATTTGGTCGTATCTGCATGGTATAATTATGAAAGGTTGTAAGTGGAAGATACGACTTTTCAGAGCTACATAGTGTGATCTATTTTACGTCGTAAGGGGCAGTTACGACGTTTCATAACTAGCTAAAGACTAGTAAACACATCGTAATGCCATGCTGCTGAAGAGGGGGGGGGGGATAACAAGAGGCCCATGGGCCACATCGCTAACCTGAGCACTGTGGCTAGGAAAAAGTAGAAATTGGTTTATTATTGTAAAGTTTAAATCCAAAAGTAGTCCCATAACCAATCATGGATTTGTTATTCTTGAGAAAATGATTTTTAAAGAATTTTCCTATATATTTCTATGTAAAACTTTGGTCAGCTATTTTGGCCCCGCCCTACCCCCGGGGGTCATGATTTAAACAAACATGAATCTAAACTACCTAGGGATCCCTAACAAAAATACTATAGTAAACTAGAGTAAACTATAGTTTACTATAGTAAATCAAAGTTCCAAAGTTTTTACCTTAGTAAATCAAAGTTCCAAAGTTTTTACATTAGTAAATCAAAGTTCCAAAGCTTTCACCATAGTAATTCAAAGTTCCAAAATTTTGACTATAGTAAGTCAAAGTTTTCACCATAGTAAATCAAAGTACCAAAGTTTCCATAGTAAATTAATTTCCAAAGTTTTCACCATACGACAGTAAATTGAAGTTCCAAAGATTTTACTAAGGTAAATCAAGTTTCAAAGTTTTAACTTTGGTACTATAGTTAACTATAGTTAACTATAGTTTACTATAGTATTTAATGTTAGGGTATACTCAGAAAAGTTGTTTAAAATCTTTTGGTAACTTAAAAAAATTGAAGCTCTTCCAAAGGAAATGAAACTTTAAAATGAATAAAATATGTCACATTAAAATAAATCACCATTTTTTATAATCAAATTTCAAAAGAAAATAAATCATTTACAGTCATCACGACGTTTTGCCATGTAGTAACACCAACTGCTTCGGCAATCTTTAGTGTCAACGGTTTGTAACGATAATTCCGCCAATAATTTAAAGTTTCCGAGGTAACTGGTAAAACAGCAAAGGTGTTATCGGGTTGGACAGTAGAATCTGAGGGGTTTGACGATGTATCTGTAGATGTGAATGGTTTTTTTGGCGTTGACTCAGACGATATAGATGTAAGTGTGGTATTGTTGAAAATTTCTTATTCTGAGGCTGACGTCGGTGTAGAGTGCCTTGGTTCGATTGTCGTGGTGTCTGGTGAAGAGGTGAAAGAGGGATGCCGGGTGATTGATACCGTGAGCGTCTGCGTACCCTGTTAATTATGATTTTTAACATTGTTGCTTTGTAATGCCTGATCCACTTCGTCTAACTGAGTGTGTGAGGTACTGGAAGATTTGGGATGCTAATCTCACCATCCTCTTCTTCATCCTGCACATTAGGTAGTCAAATAAAATAATGATACAAAACTGATGACATGCAAAAACAATGACTTTTAATAATAATAGAATAATAATCAGAAAATAATTTATTTTTTTTTTATTCATAAAAAGTCAGGCAATCCTGCATAAGGCTCACATGAATACAAATTAAAATTATGCACCTTTTTTTTCTTTTCGCTGTAACTTCCTCATCCTCAGTCTGTAAGAAGGATATGGAAATAACGAACAGTATTCAATCTCAACGTCCATTAAACAAATATACAAAATAAGAGCAGAGCAAACACGGACCTCCGAAACATCAGAGGTGGGATCAGGTGCCATGGAGGAGTGAGCATCCCCTGCCGACCGGTCACACCCGCCGTGTGCTCGTTGTCATAATCGGGAAATAACGGAAAAAATCCGTGGTCAATTCAGTGTATAAATAATGGACTAACAATTGGTATGAAAAACGTCAGTCAGCATTTCATTCAATGATAAATTGTATTTGCTGACAAGGTCATTGTATCGACCATAGAATTTACGAAATGATGACTTTAAACGAGACTGTTGATATTCTTGTTTCATCAACTTGCTTGTCAATAATTTACCTCGTTTAAGAAATTGTTCATACGTAGAGCATGCTCCTGCGTATCGAATCAACTGAGATATAAATACTCCGTATGCAGGTGATGAAGGTATATTGCTGCACAAGTAAGGGAAGTTGACGATAGAAAAGTTAAAGTCATCACGTTTATCATATAGCTTGGTTGTTAGATTACCATTAGTGTCTTTTTCAAGTAAAATATCCAAGTATGAAGCAGAAGTGTCAGACTCTGTGGTATCTTTTATCTCAAGCTCACCAGGATATATCGTGTCGACGTAGGAATGGAAATTATCATTATTAATTGACAATACGTCGTCGATATATCTAAATGTCGAGTTGAAGGCCACAGCAAGTGTTTTCTTCTTTTCACGTAAAAGATTTGCATAAATTCTGCTTCATATGAATATAAAAATAAGTCTGCTAAAAACGGAGCGCAATTAGTACCCATGGGAATTCCAATAGATTGTTGGAATACCTGGTCTCCAAAAACCACATAGATATTGTCAATCAGAAACTCAAGCATCTTCTTGATGTCAACTTCAGAGTACTTATGTGTGCAATCAGAATCTGTTTTAACAAAATAATTTTTCAAATGACCAATTACGAGGTAAGTAAATTTACGAGTTCCATTTTTGTTGAAGAAGCAGCTGTCAATGATATCAAAAAGCCTGGATTTTAATTTGTCGTGGGGAATTGTTGTGTATAAAGTTGAAAAGTCGTAAGTTTTTATGCTGTTGATTTTTGTAAAGTCTTGTGATTTCAAATTGTCCTAAAGTTCTTTAGAATTTTTAAGTATCCACATCTGATTTACACCACTTCTTGAATATATAGTTGTACAGTACTCTTGAAGTTTTTCCTTCACTACTGTCAATATTTTAGTGAGAAGTAACGAAAGAGGCTTGGTTGAACATTTACTGGAACCTGCAATGTATCTTTGTTTGTAAGGATTCTTATGAAGTTTCGGAATCCAATATATATAAGGTAGTTCAAATTCATTTTGGCTCTGTGGAATATTAAAAGTATTCAAAACTGACAGGTGATTTTGAAGAATGTATTCCTTAGAAAGAGAAGTATATGTATAAGTAGGATTACCACTTGTAGAATTAAATCCAAATTCTTCTAGAATGCAATTTATATAATGAGCCTTACAAACGAAGACAATGTTACCTGCTTTGTCGGCAGGAACCAGTACGTACTGATCGTGTAATCTATCTAATTCTTTTTTCACTTCTGGTTTATTGAACACAGAAGGATAGATGGTTTTCATTTTGCCCCTCAATCTTTTAATACGTGACTTTAACATGGATCTGATACATTTAATCCATTCTGACAAGGTGTCAATGTCTTCTTTTTCATATCTAGCCCATCGTCTGGCGTAATTTTCAACAGAATCCATAATATTTATGAAATTCCGATGCCAGTTGAAGGATCGGGGTTCCCTATATTTAGGACCTTTTAAAATAAGTGATCTAAGGTCCTCATTACGAACTATTTTTACGTCACCTGTAATAACGTGTCCAGCAGGACTATAGTTATAGGGGGAAGAAGAACATGAACACGAAAGGGGATTATTTTTCAGATAGTCGATATTTAGACCATGTAAAGTGTTTTTGTAATTGAAAAGTTTGGAAGCAATGGTCGATGTATATTTGTAGGAAATACAAGGCGTAGTCTTTAACTTGAAATATGGTGGAATACAAGACTGGACCCTTTTGTGATTAAGAATATTACTTATATTAACCGCGTCAATTCCTTTATTGGCATATTGAAGTTTAAGGAAAAGACGGATTGTTTAAGCTGTATTTTCTTCCGTGAAACGTGCGGGTTTAAAAAAGCCTATGATGTGCAATATCCATAATCACAGAACCGAGCCTATATTCAGGTGTACATGTCGAGGAATCTAAATTTGGATGTTCCTTGGTCTTTTCAAGAAGACTATTTAAAAGTTTCAAAGGGACAGAGTAAAGTTTGGTTCGAATATGATGTAGACCTAACTGTTAATTTACATAAGGTAGTAATGAATCAAAAGAGACGTCGTGTATTGCAGGTTTTTTTTATGAACGATGTCCATGACTACGCTTACGTCTCTGAGTATTGTTAAAAAGTCTCATCACATTTACATTATTACACTGCGGGCTTGTAAGATTTCCAACACTATCGACATTGTCATTACATCCATAGGGAAAGGCTGTCCCTAGTTTCCTAATCCAAAATTCTTCACGTTGTCTACGGAAAGGTGTACTCAACGACGGACTATTTGTGTGGTGATAAATCTTTTCCAGAATTCTAACTTTCATTGATAAAATAGAATGATCAGGTGAATTAAAATGTTTATATAAAAGCTGCTGACCACCATGATTTATTTGAAATCGATGACCTGATATTCTTTTGTTAAGCGATCCCTTGGTTTCACCGACATAAATAAGTCCACACAGATTACATTCTATTCCATAGACAACATTAGAAGATTTGCAGTTCAGATTTTCCCAAGTTTTGGTATAGAAGCTCTGTCCAGTAAGATTACTGGTGAAAGAAGTGTCAGTTATCAAAATGTCACAGGTTTTACAGTTTCGCACAAAACATTTTGAAACCGAAGACATTGGATCGGAAAAGGAATCATCCAATATATTTGTAATAGAAACTTTACACTCTTTCAATTTGGTTTATGATGTAAATCAGACCTTGACTCGGCCTCTTTGAGCTTCTTCCGTCCCTTCTCGTAGTCCTCTAAAATACACCATTAAACCATTATAATTATACTAAATAAGATGAGAATTTTTCCTATCAAGATATTGAGGTGTATTAATTCTAGTTCATTTAATACTAGTAACATCATTATTTTTTATTAAATATTCAACATCTAACTTACTGGTCTGGTACATAATTTTCACTTCAAACTTCTTGTAGTCGGTTGAGTTTGGCAGTGTACACTGCCGTACTGCCATTCTCTGTTTGGAATTGCTCTTAAAATTTGGTCAGAAACATTCTTTCTGGTCTTTTGTAATCCATGTCATTGGGACCAGCTCAACTTCATTTGTGTCTTTGAATTCAACAATTGCGTATTCGCTCCTGAAATAGAATAATTAAATTTTCAGCATTTATTAACACAAGCATTAAAAAAATGAAGGTTCACATGCAACCATGTACATGTATGCATACCATTTTCACCATACACTGTCACAAAGAGGAAGGCTACTTTGTGGTTATTCTGATATGGGAGCAAGAAATATTTTGCCTGAATGTCTGCTAGCTTTGCTTTTCTTAATGTAACTCCAAGTGCTGAAACATCCTTTATTCCAAGAGTCATGGAGGATAAAGGGACTTTAAAAAAATCACACTCTTGTCTATATTTATTATAAAGAAGAGATATTCCTTCTTCATTTTGGATAATATTTTGCACAATGCATATTTTCCCTCCAATTTGCACACAAGAATCCTTTTTATTTAGGCATATTGTGAAGTTTCTTGTCTTGATCTTTTGGTATTGAGTTGCCCCAAAAAATTCGGGTAAAAGAGGTCCCTTTGTATGTTCCATATGCAGGGATGTGATGGACTGATCCTCTATATTGTGATCTGTCTGCTCCTTAAGTCTGCGAATAACTTGTTGCAGGGGAGATTCAGGTTTCCGCACTAACCGTTTTAACTTCTGAAGATTATTTTCAAAAGGAAAGGATGAAATGTTATCCAAGCTTCCAAACTGAAGTGCCTGGTCAGGAAGATGGATCAAACAATGTACATTATAGACAGCCATGTCATCACCATACAGTTGATAAAAATGTTGGAGAAATGTTTCTAACAATTCTTTGACATGCTGGTTGTATGTTCTGCATAAATTTTCATTTAGTAGAAAGTGTATTGCAACTGACAGGAGCACGAAATTTTTGTACAAGTTCAGAATGAATTAAATGTTTTAAAACAACTGGACCAGTGTAGAGCAGGAATTGTCTGTATTCTGTAGCCTTCCGACGGTCTATTTCAGACAGAGATCTATGCTTCCTAGCAAATTCACAAGGAACATTTTCTTTTAAGGCCACTTGTGCTTCAGATAAACTCTCTACAACACGTGGCCCAACTCTATTACATAAGGGTCCTTTAAGTAATGGATATATGCCGAATACTGTTCTATATGTAAAATTATCAGACTGTTTGAGGCCCGTTAGGGCCGAAAACTGTCTGATAATTTTACATATAGAATAGTATGAGGCATATATCTTACTTAAAACATTGCCATTTAAATGTCCAAAAGTTACCTGGAGGAGTCTGATAATAACACAATGGAAGTTTAGGCATCCATTGTTTTCAACACGTCTGATAAGTAGATAAAAGAAATGAGATAGTAAAAAAAGTGAGTGAACTCTTGTTTCATTTCATTCATTCAATGGCAGTCGTTTAGTTTAGCAGGACAGGGGTCCGGTAGAAAAATATTTTAGGGGGAACAATTTTATTTATGATGTGCATAAATTGACATTGATACCGACATAATTTTGGGTGATATTATAACCATCGCCATGGAAAGTAAAATTGCGGATTTTTACCCTGAAGTTTAAGTTTAGATAATGGAAATATTCTCAGGTTTTAAAAGTGTGGCCATCGGGGTACAAACATACAGTAAGGAGATTTGCAGACTCTTTTGCAGAAATGGATTTAAATTCGCTTATTCAAAGTGCTGTATCAAATATTCTTTTAAAGAGCGGAAAGTATCAATTTTGTGGAAGGTTTAAACTTGGATTTTTTTCCCATGGATTTGCTATTTTGTAGCAATTTAATTTCCTTGCGTTTGCTTTCCCTGATTTTGTTTCCTAACATTTTTTATTGGGGGTTTCTGGACATATCTAACCTCAATTTCACTCTTCTTTTTGTTTTTTAAATACCGTCCGATTTTGTTATCATTGCCGTCCGATAATATATTATCAGACTGGTTATTATTATTATCGGACGGCTACAGGTAAATTTTTAGACTGCAAGAACAAAGACATGACGTCACAGCGATGTTTTAATCCACATTACAAGGATTCTTTTGGTTACGCCTAGACAAACTTGGTACATGTAGTCAATGGGAAACTGACTTATCATTCCTATCTGTATGTCTGTGAAGGGTGAATCTCCCATATGATGTTCCTCGTCCAGTTTATTTTTGAAAGAGATCTCAGTTCGTAAATTTGCGTCTATTTCAGGGTATGTTATATTGCCAAGCCATCTTCCTCTTTGCTCACATCTGTCACAACCATGATATCCAGAGAAAGACTTGACATACTTTACAAATGCTCGTGCTGGTGTATCACAAATAACAGAATGAATTTTGATGTTCCAATGTTTTGTTTCAAACTCAAAGCCATTAGTCTGAAGATCATTGATTTCACTTGTTGCAGGTATTTCTAACAGTTGTCGGCTTTTTATGGCCAAAAAAGTAACCCAATTACAAATAGGTTCCTCTTAGCAATGTTACATACATTTCCCAAAATAGGCCAAAACTGGTGTGATGTGCTCTTAAATAAAGGTAGACCATCAATATTCAGTTGGAGTTCAAAGCAAAAGTTCTCTGGGAAATCATTACATGAATTTTGAACACCCTCCATGATTCCATATATTTGACACTTGATATTGCTTTGGTGTTCCCATAATTGTACGCGGATCTTTTGGCAAATCTTGAACAACTTTTCGAAATATTTTTAAGAGGTCACCTAAGGCAATCAGAGGTATTTGATAAGTAATAGCCCATTGACGCAGACCTTCTCGAATTGTTATATCTTCATGATCATGGTCGTTATCATCTCCTCAATCATCAATTTTATCACTGGAGAAATAACTTGGGGACTGGTCACAGAATGTCTCCACGTCATCCTCTCTAACAGACTGCACGTTCTCAGAATCACTTCCATTATGAGATTCGGAGTCCGACTTTCACAATTGTTTTGTGATTCAAGTTGTAGGATTCTACGATCATTATCCTCTTGCTCAAAATTCACGTTAGACTGATGCAGTGGTAATTCAGCTGCATTCAAATCATTCACATGCCTTTGCATATTCCGTTGCTATTCCCTGTAGTGTGACCAGTAGGATCTTCCTCAACGTGACCTACATGCAATTATTAAAGTGTGATTTTCCTCCTTGTGACAAAGTATGTTATTATGAGATTATTGTTTACTTAGATTTTGTTATATGCTAAAGCTAATTATGTTCCCCAAACGGAGTTGGGGAACATATTGTTTTTACTCTGTGTCTTATTATTATTATTAGGGCTTTTCGACTTTTGTCGAAAAGACCTATTGTTTTCGTCTTTTTTATTATTATTATTATTATACTGAACACTTCTATCGTTCAGCAATCCGGGAGTACCTTTAAAAATAGGTATTTTATTTTATAACCACTAAATAGCAAATGTTAATTTCCCGTGCGTGCAACATGAAGAACTTCCGGTATAGTCACATCCGGTTTCTACCAAACAAAAACTGAAATTTCTAAAAAAGCCAAAAAAATTTTTAATTTCAGTGTATAGACTCTCAAATTTTAGATATGGATTGTAGAGACCTTATTCAATAAAAAACTGCGCGTAGGCGATTTTTGACCACAGATACTTTTCGAGATATTTGACTTCAAACATTGAAGAAGGGGGGATGAATTTTTTGAAAGTCACAATAACGTTCAGGAAATTATTTTGAGCATGGAAATATATTAGTTCTAACTAGTACAACATATCCTGTAAGTTTCATATTGATTAGAGCGGACCGTCCGGTTTTAAGGGTCTTTGAAAATAGTCTATGGGAGTTTCTATGTTTAATTGAAATAAGTTGTGGGCCATTTTCTGTTTAAATCATCAAGATTTTCTGGTAATATTTTAAATACAGAATGACTCTGATATTTCCCCGAACTTAAAAGAAAATAAAATTATAATTCAGGAAAATAAGGGATTTCAAGGGGTCATCCTTTAAAACAGACCTTTCCTTGTAACTTTTTTATTTCTTAATGAATTTTCAAACAGTTTTCAGATTTGACTTTAGCATAAAGAGAACAATCTAAAAATTTTGGTCCGTGGGGTCACTTTTTGACCACTTATAGGAGTTTAAGAGACCTGAAATATTGTATTTTAAAGTTTTTTTTCTTCAAAAATGATGTAAGAGTTATTTCTCTTTGTCAACCTGATTGGGGTCTAATATACCCCCTATGTTTTAATTTTTATATGTATATGAAGAGTACTTCCGGTTTTATGAGTCCCTTAAAATTGTCTATGGAGATTTCTATGTTAAATTTGAAATCACGTTTGTTCCATTATCTCAAAGGGGAAGGAAGCAATTTTTGTGATATTTCTCAGGAATATTGACTGTTGCATTTTCTCAAGGTAGTCAGGCCACGGAAATAGATATCCCTAAAATAAAAGGAATTTTAGGGGTCAGTACAGAAAACAGCTTTTTCTCTGTAACTTTTTTATTTCTTTATGAATTTTCAAATAGTTTTCAGATTTGACTCAAGCATGAAAAGGACAGTTTAAAAAATATTTGCCGTGGGGTCACTTTTTGACCCCTTATAGGAGTTTTAGAGACCTGAAATATTGCATTTTTAAGTCTTGTAGAAAATATTTGAACAAGAGTTATCTCCCTTTGCCCACCTGTTTGGAACGTTATATGCTGTCTATGTTTCAATTTTGGTATGCATCTGAAGAGTACTTCCGGTTTTATGAGCCGCTCAAAATTGCCTATGGAAATTTCTATGTTAAATTTGAAATCACATTTGTTCCATTATTTGAAATGGAAGGAAGCAATTTTTGTGATATTTCACAGAAATATTGACTCTAACATTTTTTCAAGGTAATTAGGCCATGGAAGTAAACATCCCTAAAATAAAAGGAATTTTAGGGGGTCAGTATAGAAAACAGCTTTTTCTCTGTAACTTTTTTATTTCTTTATGAATTTCAAATAGTTTCCAGATTTGACTCAAGCATGAAAAGGACAGTTTAAAAAATATTTGCCGTGGGGTCACTTTTTGACCCCTTTTGGGACTTTAAGAGAACTGAAATATTGCATTTTTAGGTCTTTTAAAAATATTTGTGCAAGAGTTGTCTCACTTTGTCAACCTGTTTTGAGTCTTATATGCTCTCTATGTTTCAATTTTAATATGCATATGACGAGTACTTCCGGTTTTAGGAGTCGCTTAAAATTGCCTATGGAGATTTCTATGTTAACGAGGCTAGGGGGTGGCAGCCATTTTTAGACTTTTTCAATCTCCTTTAAAAGGAGAGCTCCATATAAAGATATACAAAATGGTAAAATTTTAAAACTAAAATATATGAATTTTTTCTTTGCCAAATGATAGTTGACAGCTAAATATACCGTATATAAAAAAAAATAAGTTAAATCTGGTGGTTAATTTGGGATTAAATTGTTGACCCGCCAGCCTCCTTAAATTTGAAATCACGTTTGTTCCATTATCTCAAAATGGAAGGAAGCAATTTTTGTGATATTTCTCAGGAATATTGAATCAAGCATTTGCTTAAGGTAGTTAGGCCATGGAAATAAATATTCCTAAAATAAATGGAATTTTAGGGGTCGGTACAGGAAACAGCTTTTTCTCTGTAACTTTTTTATTTCTCTATGAATTTTCAAAAAGTTTTCGGATTTGACTTAAGCATGAAAAAGACAGTTTAAAAAATATTAGCCGTGGGGTCACTTTTTGACCCCTTATAGGAGTTTAAGAGACCTAATATATTGCATTTTAAAGTCTTTTACAAAATAATTGTGCAAGAGTCATCTTCTTTTGCCAACCTGTTAAGCGTTTAATATGCTCTCTATGTTTTGATTTTTGTATGCATATAAAGAGTACTTCCGGTTTTATGAGTCCCTTAAAATTGTCTTTTGAAATTTCTATGATAAGTTTGAAATCACGCTTGTTCCATTATCTCAAACAGGAAGGAAACGATTTTTGTGATATTTCACAGAAATATTGCCTCTAGAATTTTCTCAAGGTGTTTAGGCCAGAGAAATAAATATCCCTAAAATAAAAGGAATTTTAGGGGTCAGTACAGAAAACAGCCTTTTGTCTCTAACTTTTTTATTTCTCTATAAACAAAAATAGTTTTGAGATTTGACAGTCTGAAAATCATTGTCCGTGGGGTCACTTTTTGACCCCTTGTAGAAGTTTTAGAGACCTGAAATATTGCATTTTTAAGTCTTTTAAAAATAATTGTGCAAGAGTTATCTCCCTTTGCCCACCTGTTTGAAGTCTAATATGCTCACTATGTTTCAATTTTGGTACGCATATGAAGAGTACTTCCGGTTTTGTGTGCTCCTTAATATTGCCTATGGAGATTTCTATGTTCAATTTGAAATAATTGCAGGAATCATTGGTAAGAAACATTTATGGTTTAAATGTCCATGTTTTGGTTGGTTGAACATAGCTGGTCAGATTTTCAAGCACGTCCATTGGTTTTTTTTTTTTCATTTAGTTTGAAAAACCGTGTGAAATTGTAACATTTATGTCCGTTTTTCCTGGAGGTACTGTAACATATTAATGTTTCACAAAAAATAAACACCTAAAATATTTAATGCATAGACGTATGATACATGTAAATTTTAGAATAGAAGATTAGATTCTGAATTGATTTCGCTCGAGGACCAAATTGAACCAAAATTTATCTAATTCAAAATTTTAATACATAAGTACATAAAATAAAACTGACAAAATAAATTATTGTTTGCATAAAAAAAAAAACGCCCCATGCCAGGCTTGAACCAAAAACTTTTCGCTTCGAGTGCAGTGAACAGGTAATCCAACTTACTCAGCTATCACCGCTACACGTAAACCGATAATTTTAAAAGGACAAAGAAGCACCACATTCACACATTTGGATTTTTTTTGGGAAAAGTTAATTTTTCGTGGTTTCTGGGTCTTCTCTCAATTTTTTTAAAAAGTGTATTCGTTTCTTTGAATTTAAATACACACGAATAACGTTTCAAAATCATGGAGAGAAGACCCAGAGATAGAAAATTTTTAGAAAAACGTGTCTAAAAATGTACCTTTTTGTACCAAATGTCTGATCTGGCCAATTTTCAAGTTATTTTTTAGCTGATCAGAGCTCAATTTGAGGAAAATATTTTCCTTTACTGTTGCACAGGAACCTGATAAATTAAAAAAATGTTAAAATTTCATGTGACATGTCGATAAAATTTTCACCCTTTTCAAGTACGCCCAGATTCCTGCCGAATGCCCATCAAAAGCGCCCACGTTCTTTGTGACAAGCATATGCATGTTTTCTTCAAAAATAAACCAGATTTTTTTGTGTGAAATTTCAAGCATAGAATGACAATGATATTGTCCCGACTTCAGTAAGAGATGAAGATGATATTCACGAAAAAAAGGGATTTTTAAGTCAACGTTGAAAACAGACCTTTTCCCGTAATTTTTTTTTTTATTTCTCGGTGAATTTTTTTAACAGTTTTCACATTTGAATCAGCATAAAATGTGCAGTCTAAAAATTATGGGCCGTGGGATCACCTTTTCACCCTTTATTGGAGTTTCAGATGATTGAAATTTTCATCTTTTCGGTTTTTATCATGCAAGAATTATCTCTCTTTGTACATGCAGATCAATTCTTTACAATACAATACAATAATTTCTATAGCGCATTATAATAATGACACTCTAGTGCGCTTCACATTAAAATAGATATAAGCTTACAAAATGGCGAACAAATTACTTTAAAAAATACATAATACATAGTTGTGCATAAAAATATGATATCTAAAAGACTTTATGTGTACTAAAAGACCATAAAATATTACGTTGCGTGGGAGTCACTTTAATAAATTTACAACTAATGAAACATTTAAAAAAAATAAATATTAAAGGAACCTGTACTCGATCAGTAGAGCACGAAATAAAAAATATTAAAAACTTTAAGATCAGTTCAGTGTCCTTTTACATTAGGTATATATATCACTATAAAAACAATATTTACATTCCCTCGTAAGCTCGTTCAAAGAGGTGAGTTTTAAGTCCTTTTTTAAAAGCGGAAACAGATTTGGAATTTTTAAGACACAGAGGAAGAGAGTTCCATAGTAAGGCGGCGGCGTAGTCAAATCGACGACTGCCGTACGTAACAGTTCTAACTTTAGGAACATCCAAAAGAAAAGAACACTTTGAACGCAAGGACCTGGAAGGAGAGTATATTTTGAGAAGCTCGGACAAGTAATTTGGAGCACAATTGTTCAGTGCAATCTCCGAAAAAATGATCTTTAAAAATCTTTTGGATTTATGATTCATTGACTTTCTTTATAATGTTAAAACCCCCAAAGCATATTGTCTATATAGAAAAATCACTATATGCTATGGTTTCTCAAAAGATGATTGTATATTGTTTAACGTCCCTCTTGAGAATTTTTCACTCATATGGAGACGTCACCGTATGCCGGTGAAGGGCTTCAAATTTAGACCTATACTCGGCACTCAGGGCCTTTGAGCAGTGAGGGTTCTTTATCGTGCCAGCATCTACCGTGACACGGGACCTACGTTTTTAAGGTCATATCCGAATGACCCGTGACTTTCACTTCCGATGCCGAGCGCTTGGCGAAGGAACAGTCACTACGTCTACCTGTTTTTACGTCTTAGGTTTGACGCGGCGCCGGGAACGATAATCGAACCCGGACCTCCCGATCACGAAGCGAACGCTCTACCACTAGGCTACCGTGAACGGTCCTCAAAAGATGAACATCATATTGTAAAATTTTAGGTAGTACATCCCATATTCAGGAAGCACTCCGATTTTTTTTTTTTTGGACACACCAGAGAGCTACAGTGCCATCCATTGAAAAAAAAATGTGCGTGTTTCTTGAATTATCCTCAATGTTTTTAAAACTGTCCTTTCATTTTCAATATGTTACTGACTGCGTGTGTTTGTAAAATATCCTGTATAAGTGTTTGCACAACAAAAAATTCCTTATATAATTGTTTAATAGCCTTCCTGGTCCTGAAATTGACTGAAATCATCGAAAATTTCGCCTTTTTATGCTGCCATTTTGGTTTGCAAAATAATTTGGTCCAACGTAACGCGCTTCGTACAAAGCTGCAAAACAGTAGCCCCTCGGAAAAATATAATTATATTGACAGACCGGAGAGCTACAGTGCCACCCATTGAATAAATTTACATTCAATGCGCACAAAAAAGTGCGCTCGATTCTGGACTAATTTTTCCAAATCAATTCTTACTCAAATTGCAAAAAAATAAGCTTAATATTTTAAAACTCCTTATTCCTCTATCAAGCATCCCATAATTACTGTACTGGTCGAGTAACATGATTAGTATCTGAAAATTAGATGTATGAAAAATAATGAAATCTTTCGGGGGTCATAATTAAAAAAAAAGAAGCCCTTTCCTTGAAAATTTTCATTTCTCATTCAAATTTTAATCTGTTTTCATGCATTAAAAGTTCAATTATTATGATTATAAGATAGATATATAATATTTGATCTGTCATCTCATCTCCTCAGCTGCACCGCTACGCTACTTACAAACTTGTACATGCATATATTTTTTTTATTCTTTTGTCATTTACATATGATAAATTGATGTGGGTTAATGTATGATGTATAAATGATTTTTTTAAGTATTCCACATAAAACATACAGGTCCGTGCAATGTCTATGACCACATGAATTTTCCTCGGGATCGAAGTTACAAATATTCAATTCATTTCTCGTGCTTGAGGAAACGTGGTTATAATCTTTACTATTTGCAAGCAAAGGCACTGATTTCAGGCTTCATCTGACACTTCAGAATATTTGCTGAGCGTAGAATAGTTGTAAGTATAGATATTGTGTAAATCTGATGGTTTTCAAAACATGCGAAACGTGTACTGTACAACGAGTCTACAGGTGCAGCTATTGAGCCAATGTCAGCTGTATGTAGCTGTTCTGACTTCAGTTACAACTACAAATAACTTACATGTAACGTGTCGCATATATATTTGCTTTTTAGGAAACCTTGAGGTTACTTTGTAGTCAGAGCTGCACATTTGGTTTGATAAGTGGAAGAGTCGTTTGCTGTAGTTGCATCTGTGCATATTTGGTTCATTCATTAGAAGAATATTGTTTGCTGTGTCCAGTATAGATCAAAAGTTGTAAGTATTTTTCAGAAATCAGAATATATGTTTTTTCCTGCTAAGTTTTACACTGTAGCCACAGGGGCATCTTATCCACTCTGTTCTCTACTTCACATATAAAAATACACAAAGATAACTCACCCGGATGACAATAGGGTAGTACCCGAGGCCTTCCGAGTGCCATTGGAAGACTTCGGGTACTACCCTATTGTCATCCGGTGAGTTATCTTTTCTTGGGCGAAGAGTTTCACACTGTGCAGAAAGCTGGGGTTTTAGTTGGATAAAAGCTATTTTCGATGGATATATTTGGAATATTTTAGCCTGGATAAGTACTAGGACATTATTTGCGCGAGTTCCTTTCAGGATTTGTGTGACTTTTCTCAAGTAAGTTGTTTTTTGACTTTTTTTAAAAAATCGTGTGCTATTTTTGATTCTTCCCTTGTGTATTTTTATATGTAGAGTAGAGAACAGAGTGGATAAGATACCCCTGTGC
The DNA here is from genome assembly GCF_032062105.1 of Saccostrea cuccullata. Taxonomy (NCBI): domain Eukaryota; kingdom Metazoa; phylum Mollusca; class Bivalvia; order Ostreida; family Ostreidae; genus Saccostrea; species Saccostrea cuccullata. The sequence goes on along the minus strand of NW_026928702.1, from coordinate 198,522 downwards.
TGTAGCTTTATGTTTATTTGTTAAAGTTGATTAAAGAGCTTATTATCAAGCTCGTGTTATTCTGTTATATTATATTTACCGGTATATAACAATATTATCAATATAATTTACTCGACTTCACTTGAAATGGATGTTTTTAAACAATATAAATTACAAAAACAAACTAATGCCTTGTTCACTGGAAGAGTTTAATATGAAGTAAACATATGTTTACTGCAAATTAGCTTTCAATAGCATTCACAAGGAGAATTTAATGCAAATTAGTTTTATTCGGATTAATTTACTGCACATTAATAACTTCTCATTATAATACAGGACACATGATGGTGGTTAGATTTAGGTATCTGTGCTATATTTGGGTCAAAAATCAAGGAAAAGTGTGTTAATCACTAAATGTATACTTGTAACCACTATGATTCTTATAGATGAATTTCACATTCCTAAGAGTTATATCCAGTTGTCAGCATAACGCATATTTTTTCCACTTTATTCTTTGTAAGTTACCTGTTAATATTTTTAAATTTCAAACATTATAGGACAATTTCGATCTGTACCTATATTGCCAGAGTATGGGGCAACATGAAAAACATAATGAGCATATTCATAAAGATTTTATTTCTAGGATACTGTCCCATAAAATTGATAAGGTTATAAAGGGAAAACAGCGTCTTACGCCGGTTGACCCCTGATTGACCCCGAAAAGGGGAATAACTTTTGTAAATGTGAAAGTTGTCTATATCAAATGGATGGCTCTGCATACATGACGTGAATTACAAATGACGTCATACATGTAATATCCCTACTGAATAGCCTTTTTGTAGAAATAAAATTTTAATTTGCATTAGTTTACTTAAGAAATAAACAACAATATGTTAAAGTTCCCTGGGAATTGAACTTTTAGTTGGTCAAGTGATTAAATCCTGTGAAGCTCGAAGAGCTTGTCAGTAGATTTGATCACGTACCAACTTAAAGTTCATTTCCCAGTGACCTTTTCAACATTGTTGTTATTACTGATTTTTACATTTGAGACAATTTATGAATAAAACTGCATTTATTACATGAAGAGGCCGCCGTAAAGCTATGTTGTGACTAGCAATGACCTAGGAGGTCTAGAATTTGTGTGGTTTGAAAGTTCGTGTCGCTCCAACATTTGAATATTTACACTGATGTTCAGCAGTCCAGTTCAAGAATTCTGTGTTTATAATGTAAGAACAATGATCCTTACTGAGAATATCCTATGACCTCTGACCCACAAATAAAGTTAATACAGAATTGATCACATTTTCTCTTCAGTAGGTTCATCTAAGAAAGAATAATTCAAATGTAAATATTTCACTTTAGCTGTCGTGTGTACACAATTTAATTCACATTAATTTGATTCACATTAGTTTACATCGCAATAATTTACTGCAAATTAAATTCTCCATGTGAACAGGGCATTAATATACTGTGGACACTGACCTCACTAAATGAGGTGTCAAGTGGTTCCGTTTCAATTCTGTGTTCAATCCAAGTGGTTTTCGACCTCCTTATGGGTAAATAGAGGGGTACACACTATAAGGTATACACATGGATATTCGGTAGATGTATATCAGTTACCTATTGCTTCAGGGAGGGATACGTGTCAATATTGGGTTGTTTCTGTATGAGTATTAAAGTCAACATTGAAGTCATCAAAAGTAAAGAACAAAGGTGTAATTAATTTCATTTGAAATAAATGATTTATAATTGAATGAACAGTTTTTTGTAAGATCTATTCAGCTCTTTGTGGGATAATTTACAAATGTAAACTTAAAAACAGAGTACATTACTCCGAACAAGTTAAATAAACATCATAATTAGCACTATCTTTAATTTTAAACAGATATGGTCAGTTAAATATCTGAATAATTTGAACTATACCAAAGAAAAGTTAAACTATTAAAATTGTTAATCAATTATCTTTGGGACAAAACCACGAGGGTCGAAACCATGCGGGTCGAACAAGGAATCGGTTCAAAACCAAAGGGGGGAACACAGAATCTGAATGTAACCACCTGCATTCACTAAATGACACCCCCAGACTCCCAAAAGATTATAATGGCAAAGTTTTGCTCTTAGGTCTAAAAGAAAATTATGTTTGTTTCCTGTTATATGCCAAAAAATCAAGAGTTGGTATTTTTTTTTTAAATTAATAATAATATGAATAACGTGGTAAAACATCCCTGGACTAAATTATCCAAATCATTAGCAATAGAAAATAGAAATCAACATCTGTACATTGGATTAGATTTGTTTGAGTTGACTGTAAAAATGAGGCCTAAAATAAAATTAGCTTTGTTTGGCATTAGCTTGCTGACTCAGGAAAATGGCTGTGGTCCGAAGAAGTTTTTCAACTGATGCGGATCATAATTTTATTTTCCTTCTATATATTCAGATTAAGGTGTTTCTATGTTTGAGTAATAAACAGAATAGGAAAGAATCATGTAAACGGTTGATTGATGGAACAGTTTTCATTTGAAAGTGTCTATGTGATGTTGAATATGCGTAAACTCGGTTATAACTGGGCCAGAAAAGCTTAAACTTATGTGAAAGCATCCTGGTGTAGTGTAGATTCTAAATTGTTCAAATCATGACCCCCGGGGGAAGGGCGGGGCCACAATGGGGAATCAAAGTTTTATATAGTAATATATAGGAAAAATCTTTGAAAATCTTCTTCTCAAGAACCACTGGGCCAGAAAAAGTGAAACTTATGTAGAAGCATTCTGGGGTATTGTAAATTCTAAATTGTAGGAATCATGACCCCCGGGGGAAGGGCGGGGCCATTATAGGGAATCAAAGTTTTATATAGAAATATATAGGAAAAATCTTTGAAAATCTTCTTCTCAAGAACCACTGGGTCAGAAAAGCTGAATCTTATGTGGAAGCATCCTGGTGTAGTGTAGATTCTAAATTGTTCAAATCATGACCCCCGGGGGAAGGGCGGGGCCACAATGGGGAATCAAAGTTTTATATAGAAATATATAGGAAAAATCTTTGAAAATCTTCTTCTCAAGAACCACTGGGCCAGAAAAGCTGAAACTTATGTGGAAGCATCCTGGTATAATGTAGATTCTAAATTGTTCAAATAATGACCCCCGGGGGAAGGGCGGGGCCACAATGGGGAATCAAAGTTTTATATAGAAATATATAGGAAAAATCTTTGAAAATCTTCTTCTTGGGAACCACTGGGCCAAAAAAGCTGAAACATATGTGCCCATGGAAGGATCATGGGGTAGTGTAGATTTCAAAATGTCTAAATCATGATCAGTGGGGTAGGGTGGGTATGCATTATGTATAACAAGGGGAAAATCTGGTAAAGAACAGAATTGTCAAATTTTCTCAGGTGAGCGATGTGGCCCATGGGCCTCTTGTTTCCGTATGTAACTTAAACAATGTGAATAATCATCAGGGAATTTATTTATGAACTACCTGTAGTTACATCCCCCTCAAACGAAGTTTGGGGGGTATATAGGAATCACCTTGTCCATCTGTCCGTCCTGTCTAGCTGTCTGTCTAGCTGTCTGTGCAAACATGTCTGGTCCATATCTTTCTTACATAGGAACATTAGAATCTACTATTTCTCACAAAGATTGTTCATGACCAGAGGGTGTGTCAAGACCTTGACTCAAGGTTATTTACGGAACTTCAAGGTCACTGGAAGTAATATTTCATAATTCATGTCCGGCCCATATCTTTTTTATGGATAAACTTGGTAGGTTCTCATTTCATGCGAAGATTGCCTATGACCCAAGGGTTTGTCATGACCTTGATCCAAACGTTTATGACATCGCTGGTAAATCTGTTGATAAGATGAATTTTGATTTATCGCTGAACACTACATCATGCCAGGCCAACAATTGGCAAGCATTTCCGATGCAGAATTGTCAATGACGTAGAGTAAGGACATTACCTTTCAATGGATGTCAACACAATATTCCATGTTCTTTCAATCCTTGTATCACAGTTCTGGGATGATATGTCTCCCATGACACTCTGTAACTTTTTGAACATTGAAACAGACGTAAAGAACCAGTTGTGCAGATGACTTTCCTAATAGAGACATCTTGACATCTCATTTATACACATTGCTGGCCACTTCAGGGACAGTCCTGGACACTTCCTGTGGCCCAATACTTCCTCAGCAATCTTGTTATTGTGGATTGGTGAACATTGAAGCATCCATCGTCAGAAACCCACGGTCGGTCTCGCTTCTCTTACCTTATCTTAGGTAAGAGAAGCGAAACCGACTGTGGGTTTCCGACGATGTGAAGCATCGTGCTATGACACATGGTTTAACCCAGTGTCAACAAGACCAAGAATTGCATACCTTTGTTGCTCAGACAGCATAGACATTTTTAGTCAACAGTTGGAATTACGTCAACTCTTGATATTCTAACTGAAACGATGTAAGTTGCATGTATATGTGATTAGAGATGAAAGAAAAAATTACTTGCAAACAACGTGACTGGCTTTAAGTGAAGTGAGTACAGGTGAGACGGTCTGAGTAACAGATGAGTGATTTCCTTTATTGATGATATGGATACATGCTAAAGTGATTAAAACACAATACATTGGCAAAATATTAGATAGTCAAATTTGCTAATGGGTTTTAAAAGGCATTTTCGTATAAAGGTGTTTTTAAAGTCTCTGAGTATATTACAAGGGGAAATCTGGTAAAGAACAGTATGGCCAAAGTTTCTTAAGTGAGCGATGTGGCCCATGGGCCTCTTGTTTGATTTATTCATTTAGCGATTGGCTTTAAGTGAAGTGAGTACAGGTGAGACGGTCTGAGTAACAGATGAGTGATTTCCTTTATTGATGATATGGATACATGCTAAAGTGATTAAAACACAATACATTGGCAAAATATTAGATAGTCAAATTTGCTAATGGGTTTTAAAAGGCATTTTCGTATAAAGGTGTTTTTAAAGTCTCTGAGTATATTACAAGGGGAAATCTGGTAAAGAACAGTATGGCCAAAGTTTCTTAAGTGAGCGATGTGGCCCATGGGCCTCTTGTTTGATTTATTCATTTAGCGAAGTTTCAAGGTTAAATTTTCTTCTCTCCCTTTGCTAGAAAAATAATCAGTAGAGCATCATCAGCAACTTCTAGTTAGGATAATTGAGGGCATAGATAGAAGTGATAAGTTGTACATTTTATCAGAAGAGTGATTTTAGACCCTGGACCTCTTTTGTATAAACTGTCAGATATTTGATTATTGAAAAAATTAATTATTTCCTACTTCTTTTATAGATGAGGGCAAAGCGAATGTCAGCTCAGCAGAAGGCAGCAAAGGAGAAGGAAAGAAGGAGGCAGAGAGTTGCTGGGCTATCTGCTGAAGCAAAAGTGAAAACTCGGAGTTTGGTGGGCAACTCCTTAAAAAACCCAACAGCAAACAATTTGAAAACGGAAACAAAGGCCATAGCTAACATAGTTAGCGGCCAGAGGCTTGTCAAGGCCTCTTTAAAAAACCTTGACAAAACTATGAACACTGAAACAAACTATGAACTGAATACTGAACTGAAACTGAATACTGAAACAAACTATGAACTGAATACTGAAACAAACTATGAACTGAATACTGAACTGAACACTGAAACAAACTATGAACTGAATACTGAACTGAACACTGAAACAAACTATGAACTGAATACTGAAACAAACTATGAACTGAATACTGAACTGAAACTGAATACTGAAACAAACTATGAACTGAATACTGAAACAAACTATGAACTGAATACTGGAAACAAAACTGAACTGAAACTGAATATTGATCTGAACACTGAAAACAAAACTGAAATGAATACTGAAAACAAAACTAAAATGAACACCAAAAACAAAGCTGAACTGAACACTGAAACCAAACAAAAACTGAACACTGAAAACAAAACTGAAACTGAACAGAGACTGAAAACCAAAACTAAACGAAAAAAGAAAACCAAACAAAAACTAAAAAATGATAAGAAACCGAAAACAGAATTGAACACTGGACTTATCACACAAACTGCTTTAGAATTCATGAGTACAGCTGAGCTAAAGTCAAATACTGAAAAGAAAACAAAATCCACAAAATGGAAAAGAAATTCAGCAAACAAGAAATACAGGAATGAAGTTTGTTCTGAAATCAGAGAGAAAACTCAAATTCATAAAAGAAGACAAATCATTACAACTGATATTCAGAAGCAGATAGAAAGAAGGCTACAGCAACTATCAGATCCAGACTATGGAAAATGGGAAGTTAGACTGATTGATATATTGAAAGAAAAACCAAAAACCAAAATGGCTAAACCTTTGGTAAAGCAGGAAAACAATGGGCAAAACGTGAAAGAAACAGAAATGTGTGTTGAAATTGTTGATGCTGAGAAGAATGACTTTATTTTCTCCCCATTATCAATAAATTCCAAAATGAAGGTGAGGAAGCATATTGGTAGTAATGTGTCTGAAAATATGGGTCACGAATCAATTTCTTCTCCGACAAGCTTAGGAGATCCCTTAGAAACTAAAAGTATCATAGGTGATGGAAACTGTTTCTTTAGGGCACTGTCCTATGCAATATATGGAGAGGAATGTAATCATTTCACTGTGAGAAACAGAATCGTGAATCATCTTTTGGTGAATGAAGACTTGTTTTGCAGCTTTTTAAGATCAGGATACAATTCTGTTTGTGATTATCTTTTGAAAAAAGGTATGTTGAAGAATGGAACATGGGCAACGGAAGTTGAAGTTATTGCTGCAGCACATTTACTACAAACAGACATTTACATCTATGATGATGCCAATGCAAATTGGACAAAGTATAGTGGAAAACAAGTGAACCAGAAAGTAGATGTGGGCCTAGAAGCAATTTACTTGAAACATTGTTACAGAGCTCATTATGAAGTTGTACTGTCCGTTAATGAAAAACACGATAGACATTTTGAGACAATAAGTTCTACAATTCAAGAAAATAAATTGTCGGAAAAAAATGAACACCAGACAAATAAAAAAGAAGAAGAAATGAGGGACGAAATGGAACATTTAGAAATGATGGATCATGATGCATGGATTAGTCCACAAGAGATTGAAAGAAGAGCATCATTACAGGGTAATTGTCATCAGGGGCATCCAAAATTTGGTCATTCTGCTGGAAAACAATGTGTTATGAACAGTTTAGCATCTTTAATGTACTCTAAAGTTAAGCATTTGAAAGACTGGACTGTAAATGATATGGATATCATTTTAGAAACGGGAAATGAATTGTATGAATGTTTAGTTAGTAGTTCAACGATGCTTAACGATTATGTTTTGATTTCAGAAATTCCTAGACAATTAGAGTGTTTTAATAAAATGTACAACTTTGAATTTGGTGAGTCTTACTTTGGTCTGTTAAACTGTAGTTATGTGGATGAACCAGACTTTCAATCTCACACTTTTACTGAGGCATTGAGAACAAGTTTACATGAATCAGATGGTGCATTTGTTACATTTAAGGGCAATACCTATGTAGTTATTAAAGAGGGAAATTATTTTTATGTTTTTGATCCTCATGCGAGAGATATGTGTGGTCGAGTATCAGCGTTTGGGAGTAGTCTTTGTTTAAAATTAGGCACTATTCGTGAACTTGGTTTTCATTGTGAAGAGTTGGCGAATTCTATGAATGCAGGGAGACATGAACAATTTGAGGTTACTGGAGTGAACATTATTGATCATAATGTAGAAGAAATGGTACAGTTTAATGAAAACTTTAAACATGGAGAAATAATGAATTCTGGAGAAGCCACATCTATCAAAGTTGAAACTGGTAGCATTTTGACTAAAAAGAACACTTCAAATACTCTGAGACGAAAGAGAAAATTGAGTTGGGAAACTAAGAATCGTCAGCGGAGGAAAAAATTTAAAACTTCTGAATTACAAGAGAACACTGAAATGACTGTAAATCCAATTGATAAACGAAAAGATTACAGACGACGTTTCATGGCTAAACAATACTCAGAAAATGAATCGTACAAAATGCAGAAAAAAATGTCTTCAAAGTTAAAATACAAAGAAAATGAACAATTTAGAAATAGGGTTAAATTGTATTCAAAAACGAAATACAATGCAGATCAGCAACACAGAGATGCTGTGAAAGTTGCATCAAAGAGAAAGTACAATACCGATGAACTTCACAAAGCCAAAGTTCAAGAAGCCTCTGTTCGAAAATATTTAACCGACGACGTTCATAGAGCAAAAGTAAAGCGAACATCTGTGGAAAAATACAAAACAGATGACATTCATAAAGCTAAACTTAAATCTGCTTCGATTGCAAAGTACAAAACGAGCAAAAGCCACCGTGAATATGTTAAAAATTCGGTTTATAAAAAACTGGAAAATCTGAAGGAAAATCGGAAAAATTGGACAACTGTATATGAAAACTTTCAAAATGAATGAAATTGTATCCTGACCATGTATGTTCAGTTTGCTATAAACTTTTCTTCAGAAAACAAGTCCTAATTTGCGAGCCAAATGTCTACAACAAAAACACAACCTCGGAGAACATCGGATTCGGGTCATCGTATGTATCTGAAAGGTACCTAGAACGTTGTTCAGAGGACGATTCACACGTTTGTTCTAGTCGGTGCAACCTCTGGATCTGTTATACCTGCCATAGGAAACTTTTATCTGGTTCTATGCCAGGAGAATGCTTTGCAAATAAAATGGAGAATATACAGGTGCCAGCTGTTTTGCAGGAATTGAATTCCGTAGAACGACATTTAATCGCTCGCATAATACCATTCACAAAAATGATGGCTTTACCTAAGGGAGGACAATTTGGTGTTCAAGGTCCTGTCGTTTGTGTACCTAGTAATGCTTCGGAAACAATAGAATCTCTACCACGGCCTGAAAATGAAAATCAGTTAATTCAAGTCAAGTTGAAAAGAAAACTTTCGTACAAAAGCCATTGCGATTTTAAGTTTGTAAACACCCAAAAAGTCAGAAGTGCCATTGAGTATTTATGCCAGTCGAATGAATTTTATAAAGATCTCAAGTTTGATGATTCCTGGGAAAATCCTATTGAATTTTCAAATTTGGATACTCAGGATACTCATGAGCAGAAAAATCAAGAGAGAGAAAAAGATGAAGCAATAAATGAAGCAAAGGAAATTTCGATTGAACGCTCAAGTGCTGAAATTGAAAACGTCTCTGAACAAACTTCACAGGAATATGAAATACGTGAAACAATTGATGATGAGTTGAACCACCAAATGCCGCTTGATACTTGTCTCCAACCGGTTGACATAGGACAAGAAATTCTTGACCAGTATTTCGATCAGATTTTTTGTATGGCCCCTTGTGAAAGAAATAACCCTGTAAGTATTTTGTCAGAAAAGGGGTTAGAAGCAAAATGTTTTCCATGTCACTTCCCTACCGGCAAAAACGTATTTGGAGAAGAAAGAGATGTCAACTTAACATTATCCAGATACTTGTTGAACAAATTAATGAACGTTGACTCTAGATTTGCTAAAGACACCGATTTCATTTTCTTTTCTCAGTATTTGACTGAACTTCAACAGGTTATATCAAATGTATCAATTGCTTTGCGAAAAACTCACGAGAAAGGGTTTGATGGAGAAAAAATTACTTTAAAATCAATTAAAAATAAAGAATCATTGCAACAAATTATTAATTCTTTATTTTTAATTAAGTCAGATGAGGGATACAAGTTTCTGAAACCAATACGAGGGACTCCACCTTACTGGCAATCTGCTCAAAAGGATCTTTTTGCAATGATAAGGCAACTTGGCATTCCAACATGGTTTTGTTCTTTTTCCGCTGCTGAGATGAGATGGTCTGAAACGTTTGAAGCTATCCTAAAACAGCAAAATGATGAAAGGAATGTTGATGACCTGACTTTGTCAGAAAAATGGGACATTCTCAAACAGAATCCAATCACTGTATCACGGATGTTTGACTACCGTTTTCAGACCTTCTTAAAGAAAGTGATATTATCAAATGCTAATCCAATAGGGAAAGTGAAAGATTACTTTTACCGAGTAGAATTTCAACAAAGAGGGTCACCTCACACTCACTGTTTGTTTTGGATTGAAAATGCGCCAAAGTTACATGAAGATACCGACTCTGATGTTTCTGAATTTATAGACGCTTATGTTACCTGCGAGATTCCTTCTGAAGACGAAACTATATTTGAAATCGTTAACAGTGTTCAGAAACACAGCAAATCACATTCAAAGTCTTGTAAAAAGGGTTCTAAAGAATGTAGATTTAATTTTCCAAGGCCACCATCACAGAATACTTTCATTTCTCGTCCACAGCAAGAAAATATCAAAACTGTTGATCTTTGTATGTCTGAAAAAGAGTACAATGAAGTGATGATTCATAATCTGAAAGAGGCAAAACGAAAGGATACTGCAAAAGAGTTGTTATCAAAAATTTGGAATTTCATGAAAGAAAATGATTCAGAAGAAATGTCTACAAAGGAGCTTTTCGAACTTTTAAATATATCTCAGAGAGAATTTGAAGAGGCAAGCCAAATTTTGACAAAAACGACATCAGTTGTATTGAAAAGAACTCCAAATGAAGCATGGATCAATCAGTACAATCGTCATTTACTTTCCTGCTGGAATGCAAACATGGACATTCAGTATATCACAGATGCTTACGCATGTGTTGTTTACATAGTTTCATATATTTCTAAAGCAGAAAGAGAAATGAGTCAGATTTTGGATTGCACACAGCGGGAAGCTAGAGACGGAAATCTTGACGCAAAGGCTGCAATGAAGAAACTTGGAACGGCTTATTTGCACCACAGAGAAGTCAGTGCTCAAGAAGCCGCTTTCAGAGTTTGCAATTTACAACTAAAAGGCTGCTCACGAAAAGTTCAGTTTATACCTATAGGAGAGAATCCAATTCGTATGAGTCTACCATTGAAAGTCTTGGACAAGAAATCAGATACTGACGAAGAAATTTGGATGTCAAGCTTAACGGAAAAATATAGAGCAAGACCTTTGTCTGAAGAATTTCAAAGCATGTGTTTAGCTACATTCTGCTCTGAATATAGAGTTTTATCTTCATCACAAGCGTCAAATGTGAAAAATCCGAGAAGTCCGATACATGCCTTACAAAACGACCTGGGCTACATCCAGAAAAGAACTTTGACTGACTCTGCTGTTATTAGATTTCCTCGTTTCTCAGTTTCTGCTTTCCCTGAAAAATATTATTTCAGTATTTTGCAGCTGTATTTTCCACATAGATCAACAGATGAATTCAAATCAAGAAAGGGGTATGAGGAATTCTATAATTCTTCTGATGTTAAGGAAGTGGTGGACAGGAATCGTTGTTGTTTTGAGAAAGACGTTGAAGTGTTGGAAAAGGCTCAAGAAATACTAGAAAATTGTGGAATCCAGGAAAATGCGTGGTCCCAGGTTTGTCCCGAAACTGAAGTAAATAGATTAGAATGTATAAATGAAAAGGAGAAAAATGAAAATGACAGGAGTGAATTGGAAGTACCCATACCAGATTTATTGCAGAATTCTTCAAATTCGATAGAAATTTCACAAAGTTTGATTTCAAAAGAGGAAGGTACTAGAATAATGAGATCTTTAAATGAAACTCAACGAAGATTGTTTCAGGAAATGAGACATTGGTGTTTAAAAACCATAGGCGGACAAAATCCACCCCAGATACAGGTTTTCATTACTGGAGGAGCTGGAACAGGCAAGAGTCATCTGATAAAAAGTATTTACTACGAATTGTCGAGACTTTTTGCTCCACATTTGGCAAACCCTGATGATGTTTCTGTATTATTAACAGCACCGACAGGTGTGGCAGCATTCAATATAGGAGGAACAACTATTCACAGTGCATTTGCTATCCCTGGAAATAGCGCTTTGCCCTTTGAATATCAACCGCTTGGTGATGATAAATTAAATTCCTTGAGAACAAAACTTGGACAGTTAAAACTGCTCATTATTGATGAAATCTCCATGGTTGATAAAAAGATGTTGACTTACATTCACGGCCGCCTAAGGCAAATCAAACAGACTGGTGATTTTACACCATTCGGAAATGTCAGCGTGTTGGCTTTTGGCGATTTCTATCAGTTACCACCTGTTAAAGGAAAACCTCTCTTTGCGAGGGATTGCCATTTTGATCTTTGGAATGATTGTTTTAAACTTGTCACTCTAAATGAGATCATGAGACAGAAGGAAGATAAACAATTTGCTGAGCTTTTAAATAGGTGTAGAATTAAAGAAAAGAAAGAGAAACTAAGTGAAGATGACAAAGCACTGCTTTCAAGTAGAGAAAAGGATGACGTTGTTGATGCTTTGCATATATTTGCTACAAATGCTCAAGTCAATAACTTCAATGCACATGCTTTATCTGCATTATGCTTAAGCAAAGAAATAGAACCAACAGTTATCAAAGCCGAAGACTGTTTCAAAGACAATCGCCATAAAGGTAAAAGTAAACAAGATTTGCTTTACTCTGCAAAAAAACAGTTTAGATTGGTGAGTGAACTTCAAATATGTGTTGGTGCACGTATTATGCTTGTATATAATGTCGATATTGCAGATGGTTTAGTAAATGGAGCATTTGGAACTGTGACCAGGATAGTAGAAGAAAGCTGCAATGAAAAATTAGAAGTAAAATTAGTGGAAGTTTGTTTTGACAATAAAGAAATTGGCAAAAAACGCGGTAAGAAAATAGGCAACAAGATTAAAGTTCTAATAGAAAGAGTAGAAGAAATGGGAAATAATGGAAACATAATAAGAAAACAATTTCCGTTAAAGCTTGCTTGGGCTTGTTCTATTCACAAAGTGCAAGGGTTGACTGTCAGCAAAGCTGTAGTATCATTGAAAAAAATATTCCAGCCTGGACAAGCCTATGTAGCATTAAGCCGTGTCACATCTCTTGAAGGTTTAACGATCCAGGATTTCAACGAGAATGCAATATACTCAAATCCGACTATTCAAGAGTCCCTTACTTCAATGGAGCAGTTTCTTTCGGTTAGTGACGAGATCGTTCAAAAGAAACTCGGTATCTTGTATCACAATATAGAGGGTTTGCAAAACCATTTGGAAGATCTTAAAATAACAGTTATGCATCAAGATACTGATTTCATATGTTTAGTTGAGACATGGTTAACAAATGAACCGAAATACAATATAGATATTGATTGTTTCTCTTCAGAACACCAACTTAGGAAAAATTCATATGCACCTGACAATATAATACAAAGTCAAGCTAAAGGAGGAGTATGTGTTTACAGAAAAACGTCTACAGACTTACGGTACGAAAGGATCTTTCTTCCAGTTAATAATCTTGAGTATATAGCATTTAAAACAAACGGTATATTGGTTGTTACACTATACAGACCATCATCATACACAGTTGAACGTTTTTTAAATACCATGAGTAGATTGGTGAATGCTGTGAACAGAGTTTGCTTACCTTGTGTCATTTTGGGTGATTTTAATCAAAATATCAGAAATTCTGTCTCTTCTGTCAAACAATTATTAGAGAGAAATGGGTTTAAGCAGTGCGTTACAGAAATAACAACAGAAAGTGGAACAATGATAGATCATGTTTATAGCAGAGAGGTAGATGTGCGAGTTACCATGATTCCAACATACTACAGTTACCATGAAGCACTCAAAGTTGAAGTGATATAGCTTTCCATTACAGAAAAATTAAATAAAATTGACTATAGTTTTTCATAAGTATTTGTCAGAGATTGTGTGTCAATTGTAAATAATGTATTCAACCGCGTCAATAAATTTCCATATTAAACAAAATTCCAACTTTTCAATATAAACTTTAAACAACTATCGCGGGGAAATCTGTGATCGACTATTACTCTGTAAATTACAGAGTGATATTCAATCACCACCGCCTGATGAGACCCGTGGAGGGGTCGAAATAGTTGTTTGTTAAAAATAATCATAAAGCCCCTCCAATAAAAATCTAAATGTGTTTATTTCTTATTTTTGCTATACGAGTTATAACAAAATTTAATTTATAGAAAATTTTTATATTTTCTTCCCTCATAATGTTTTTATTGACTACAATGAAGCAATTAAAAATAAACGTTATGTGTATTTTCATTTTACAGTATTTTATTTAATTGTGAATTAAAAAGCAGTACTTTTTTCTTATGGTTTAAATACTTATAAAGAGTTATGTCTCTGAGAAGCCACTGATGGGCAAAGAGACTCGTTATGTTTCCAATTCAGTATTGATCTCAAAAGGGCTTTTGCAATATTGTACCATATGAGTTTTGTTACTGTGTAATATTCATTTTTCTTTTAAGATTCTTGATTTAAAAGGGATCGAAAAGCCCTCCGTTTTTGTTGAACGACAAAAATAAGGTCTAGTTATTATTATTTTTCTTCTTCTTCTTCCTGGGTACTTTTTTGTCCGGGAATGATCTTGTAAACTGTTCGTCCGATGTAGGTAAAACCTTTTTAGGGTTAGTAGACATGTTATGTAGATTTGCGGAATCAAGGTCATTTTGCGCGCACGTGCTTGCAAGAGCGTGCACGTGCAACACGTGAAATGACCAATATAATAGATATAGCCACAACTTTTCTTTTTTTATATGAAATGCTTTGAAACTCATAATGTGAGGATGTATTAGTAGTACAGACATGACAACATGGTGAAAATAGCAAGATCTCACGCGCATGCACGTGCACTTCGCTCTGATTGGCTGTAAAGAAAGTCTCAATATCTTTCTTGTTTTTTGACGAAATCCTTTGAAATTTTGAACATAGCCATGCATTGGGATATCCTACAACTTGAAATAAAGAAATTATCATGAAAACACGTGCATGCACGTGCGCTGCAATCTGATTGGCTGAAACTTAAACAGCTATAACTCCCTTGGTTTTCTACCAAACAGGATGGGATTTGGAATATAGATAGATATAATATACTTCTACAAGTAAGTATGGTCACCATGCACATGCAAACACGTGCGTGTACATGTGCTGCAATCTGATTGGCTGAAACTTTAAACAGCTATAACTCTCTTAGTTTTCACCCAAACGGGGTGGAATTTAGAACATAGATAGATGTAATGGACTTCTACAAGAAGGTATGGTCACCATGCTCATGTATGCACGTGCGTGCACGTGAAATGAGTAAAATCAATCATACACTTGAATGAGCGTATTTTTTAAATAATTTTGGATTAAATACTTTAATATTCAGTGTATTAAAAATATAGATTGTGTAGACAAGATGATATGGTCATGACGCAAATGCATTCACATGTGCACGCGTGCAAAGCTAAAGTTTAAATGATTTATGTACACTTCTTTGTAAATGTTGTTAAAATCTCAGAGGATAGAGTTTGTCTTATTTAATGAAGCTTACAGGGAATATGGCACCAAAAAGGGAGTTGGGGAGCGTTTGGGGAACATCTGTAACGGTCCCCGTTACAATTAGCACTAGTTAGATTTTGTTTATGGTAAAATTAATTTTGTTTTAAACCCGAGTGTAGCAAACACTTAAAGGCACACGTTATGTAAAACATTACATGTACCTACACTGACCTGTTTCATTCTAAACAATCATCTTTCAAAATCAAAGGACTTATTCCCGCCGTTAACAGACAAAAGATCGGGCACTTGATATGCTAAGAAATATCAAATTCCTGTTTTCATTTTGTGACATTACTGAAACCAGGAGAGCCCAACTTTTTTTTAAAAGTCGTTTCCAGTTTTTGTTTACATTCCAGGCAGCCATGTTGAGAGACTAGACAATTCAACCCCTTATCGTTTCGTGGTAGACATCTTATATTTATTCGTACTGTTTAATGGGTCAGTTTAAATTTATTTGATTATTTACAAAATTGAAAATATATCAGATACCAATATAAGAAATTATAAATGTATTCTGATAATCACGGATCGACTTTCCGGTTAGTATCGGAAACTCCCGAGATTGCTGCACGATTAATTTTTTTTAGCGTGCCTGCTGACCATTCTCTATCCAGAGTTATCTTCCGCTACGCTCACAGCAACAATCTCTCACTAAAGGACGTTTTTACTTAAAAAACTGTGCCAACGCTGTCTTGCCAACGATGGGCCAATCGTTGTTAACCAGCGTTATGTTTATTATGTTCAGTATTCAACATTAGACCAACGTAGGTCCAACTATGCAAAACCGATATTGAAGATAGTAATTTCTGTAAAAATTACAAATGTAAGCGTAGCGCGCCCTCTGGTGAGAGATTGTCACGAGGGAAGCGGGAACGACAACTCTGGATACATTAAAAGTACATACTGGTCTAAACATGCTAAAGGGAACTACTTTTATAGCCTAGTATTTATTTTTATAACATCATAATTCAAAGTTTTGTAGACAAGGGAATAGATCTACATGATAATGAATTGATATCACTTATATAGATTTTACACATGTTTGTATCAACACATATCGATGACATCGCCCCCCCCCCCCCCCCCCCCCGTGCATATGTGCAAAAATGCAGCGTTTCGCGTTGTAATGACTTAATTATTATTATATATATATTTACACATTTCTATCTTAAAGGTCAATTGTTTTGCTTTATTCCACATACCCAAAAATTTAAACCAATCATCACAATATAATAATGAGAAAAGAATATGCATACATGTACAGAATCAAATCTATGTTACGATCATTAAAAAAATTTCCTTTTCAAATACTCATGCATAAAAAAATTCAGAGATACTCGCATGTTGCTTCAACTGCTTCTATCCTCAGACCGAATTCAGTCCTTTGTCTTTGTTCTCTACATCTTGCGCGCGAAGAAAGCTGGCCTCTAAAACTCAAAAACTTAATTTATTGCCCTCCTGGGAGTGCCATCTTTCAAAGATTCAGCAGAATAGCACGTACAGCTGCAATGCTACATTGGCTTTACACTTATGTGTCTTATACAGTGTTCTCGACCCATCCGAGGATTTCTTTAACAATCCTTAAATTGATACATTTGTATGCAGTTTTACTTTTTAGCTTTCACAAAAAAAGTAATTGGTTTTTTTTTTATTTTAAGGGCATACGCAACGTACCTTACCTTCTGATAATTTTTCAAGATATTCTATATTTTAACTTATAATACCATTAAATGTTCTTAGACAAAAAATCTGCATGCGTTACCAGGGGTTTTAAAAAGATATCAAATTGTGAAAATTTTTGCATTAATCAAAGAAAAATGTACAAAAATTACAAAACATTAATTCCAGATTTTTTTTCATCAAAAATTGTTTTAGAAGAGGTGTACAGATCAATATATAGACATTAAAAATATTGCACACAGGTCCTTCATTTAGTGGGACTCTTCAACTCCAGGGAAAAAGCCAATAAAGTTCAAACCACGTTGCGTATGACATTAACACTATAAATTCGAGCACATAGCAAAGTTATACATGCAAATGTAATGTTTTTGTTTATATATGTAAATAATGCTACAGTTGTTAATAAAATAGGAATATTATTTTTTGTTTATTTGATAAGCCCTAACCATGGTACCTGATTAGCGCCCTTATCTTGGAAGTCTAATTAGTGTCCTAATTAATATGGCGCTTATCAGATGCTAAATATATTAAGTGTCTTGACACCTAACAATGGTGCAGAGGCCCTAATACTTGGAGCCGATTGCCTTAATAGGTTCCCTAATGATGGAGCCGATTGCCCTAACAGGGTGCCCTAATGAAGGAGCCGATTGTCCTAACAGGGTGCCCTAATGATGGAGCCGATTGCCCTAACTAGGTGCCCTAAATCACGTTAGGTGTCAGACAGGGTATATAAGGAGAGAGAGTTAGTGAGTTGATATACATAGCTTGGATTTGATTTGTAAAACTACTCTTGGATATTGTTAATACACTCGTTGAAACAAACTTTGTACGTACAGCTGCAATGCTACATTGGCTTTACACTTATGTGTCTTATACAGTGTTCTCGACCCATCCGAGGATTTCTTTAACAATCCTTAAATTGATACATTTGTATGCAGTTTTACTTTTTAGCTTTCACAAAAAAAGTAATTGTTTTTTTTTTATTTTAAGGACATACGCAAGGTACCTTACCTACTGATAAATTTTCAAGATATTTATTTAAACTTATAATACCATTTTATGTTCTTAGACAAAAAATCAGCATGCGTTACCAGGGGTTTTAAAAAGATATCAAATTATGAAATTTTTTGCATTATTCAAAGAAAAATGTACAAAAATTACAAAACATTAATTCCAGATTTTTTTTCATCAAAAATTGTTTTAGAAGAGGTGTACAGATCAATATATAGACATTAAAAATATTGCACACAGGTCCTTCATTTAGTGGGACTCTTCAACTCCAGGGAAAAAGCCAATAAAGTTCAAACCACGTTGCGTATGACCTTAACACTATAAATTCGAGCACATAGCAAAGTTATACATGCAAATGTAATGTTTTTGTTTATATATGTAAATAATGCTACAGTTGTTAATAAAATAGGAATATTATTTTTTGTTTATTTGATAAGCCCTAACTATGGTACCTGATTAGCGCCCTTATCTTGGAAGTCTAATTAGTGTCCTAATTAATATGGCGCTTATCAGATGCTAAATATATTAAGTGTCTTGACACCTAACAATGGTGCAGAGGCGCTAATACTTGGAGCCGATTGCCTTAAGAGGTTCCCTAATGATGGAGCCGATTGCCCTAACAGGGTGCCCTAATGAAGGAGCCGATTGTCCTAACAGGGTGCCCTAATGATGGAGCCGATTGCCCTAACTAGGTGCCCTAAATCACGTTAGGTGTCAGACAGGGTATATAAGGAGAGAGAGTTAGTGAGTTGATATACATAGCTTGGATTTGATTTGTAAAACTACTCTTGGATATTGTTAATACACTCGTTGAAACAAACTTTGTCGTTGTTTTGATGTTAGATCTATAAAGATCTAAAGTTCCTATCTTCTACACGGGATCCACAATATTTTGTGACGCGGGTGAAAACAAACACCCCAGAGAGAAAAACGTTACAGTTGGTGCAAGCGGTGGGATCCAAAGAAGTTATTCTACGTGTAACACCGGAACGGGACAGCACTGAGTTTGAAATGGAGACACCCACTGTAAGGAGGAGAATTACGCCTAGAAAGGTAGAACAGTACTTTGACAGTCCAGCTCCTCTGAATGACTCTGGAATAGAGGTCAATTCTGGGTGTACAACAGATTTGCAGCCCACAGGTCGAGTTATGCCAGACAGTCCTAACTTTCAGGAGTTCGGGCAAAACTCGCTGGGTCTTTCTGTTTTCAACGAGTACAATCCAAGACCAAGCTTAAAGAGAATCCTATTCATTTGGGTAATCTTTGCTTTGATAGGATGTTCTCTGTTGATGATGTCCTGGACCTATTTTCCAGAAAGCAAGATCGTACAGAAATCGCATGAAAATGCAGTTATTTCTCTGTTGTCTGTAACAAGTATGGTATTGCTTGTTATGGTAATCGGGGTAGCATGGAAGTACGGAGAATCAGGTCTGACAAATGCAAGTAAGAAAACGGGAATTTCTTTGACACCTACTGATACACCCTATATTAGTGGTAGTGCGCCTAACGCCCCTACAGGTACCTATCAGGAACCTAAGGTTTTTGGGCAATCTGGACGCGCTACTTCTTATTTGGGTAATCAGTCTCCTCAGGGACTTGGGTGCAATTTTGAAATTCCTATGGCTGACGGAACACCTACAAACAGTCCTATGACACCAAATGCTGGTCAACGAACTAACGAGTACCCAGTAAGGAGGACCTTCTCAGGGAGCCAATGATGATGTTTGGGATGAGTTTCTACAATATTTCGAAAACATCTCAGAATTAAACTCATGGGCACCCGAGAAATCTCGCAGAGTTCTACTTAGCACTTTGCGAGGACAGGCCGAGAGCTATGTCTTTGGAATGCCCCTTACTGTACAGAAAGACTATGATCAACTTAAGGATAAGATGAACCAAAGATTCGGGCTTTCTGCAATGAAAGAAAGATTTATTGCAGATGTCAAATTAAGGAGGAGACGACCTGGTGAGTCCCTGCGAGATTTTGGACAGGCCATTGAAGATCTTTACTGAAGGGCCTATCCAGGAAACCCAGATTTAGTGGAAGAAAACGCTATGCGATCCTTCTTAGATAAGTGTGGACAATCTGAGGCTTTTCGACTCGCAGTGAAGCGGACCAAACCCAGGACACTTCAAGAAGCAGTTCTTAATGCGATGCAAGAAGAATGCTTACGAATTGGGGAAAACGAATTAATAAAGGAGACCACACCAGGCTACAGACCTGTGTATGAGGTTGAAGATGGGGAATTAAATGATGAAATAGCAGCTGCGGATACTGCCAAACCTCCGAGCGCGGGTGACGGGTACAACAGTATCTATAAAAACATGAGAACCCCAAGTACATGTACCAGTACAGGACCAGGGAGAAGCTAGGGACGCCCTTACAACCAATGGTACCAGAGAGAAGGAGGAAGACTTCAACAAAGTGACAGTTCTCGAGACCAAAATTGTGTTGAAAAGAGAACTGTCAGGAATTATTTAAACTAAAGATGACTGATGCCGGAGGCCAGGTGTCAGTCTGTTCAAGACGGCCTAAAAACAAGAAAGAAAACCCAAAACAGAAGTTAATTGGAAAAGGAATTAAGTGCTTAAAATACGACGGGAGAAATCTCAAGACTAATACCAGTGTAAACTACATGGACTTTTGATTTAATCTGAGATACATTTTTTTTTTATTTGAAAAAAATTTCGTTGTATTACTTTTTGTCTTTTTGTTGATTTTGTTTGTTATGTGCGAATTACAAAATCATATTATTACATGTTTTAGATAATTTTCGTGTCATTTATGACTCTTACCATAATTACGTAACTTGATTTTACAAAGGATTCATGTTCATGTTTTAAATATTAATGACAATGGAAGTCATGTTTCAAAAGGAGGGACCAATGTAATGTTTTTGTTTATATATGTAAATAATGCTACAGTTGTTAATAAAATAGGAATATTATTTTTTGTTTATTTGATAAGCCCTAACCCATGGTACCTGATTAGCGCCCTTACCTTGGAAGTCTAATTAGTGTCCTAATTAATATGGCGCTTATCAGATGCTAAATATATTAAGTGTCTTGACACCTAACAATGGTGTAGAGGCCCTAATACTTGGAGCCGATTGCCTTAATAGGTGCCCTAATGATGGAGCCGATTGCCCTAGCAGGGTGCCCTAATGATGGAGCCGATTGCCCTAACAGGGTGCCCTAATGATGGAGCCGATTGCCCTAACAGGGTGCCCTAATGATGGAGCCGATTGCCCTAACAGGGTGCCCTAATGATGGAGCCGATTGCCCTAACTAGGTGCCCTAAATCACGTTAGGTGTCAGACAGGGTATATAAGGAGAGAGAGTTAGTGTGTTGATATACATAGCTTGGATTTGATTTGTAAAACTACTCTTGGATATTGTTAATACACTCGTTGAAACAAACTTTGTCGTTGATTTGATGTAAGATCTATAAAGATCTAAAGTTCCTATCTTCTACACGGGATCCACAATATTTTGTGACGCGGATGAAAACAAACACCCCAGAGAGAAAAACGTTACACAAATGTATTTTTTCTCAATATAATATAATACATTTATGATATCCAGTTAAACCTATTCGGATTTATTTAATGTAATTACTAAATTGCACAACATTATGATATATGTGCATGAGAGGGAAAGAAAAAAGATAATATATTTAACACTAGCTTGATATTATCGTTGGGACAACGTTGGCCCTGCTGTGTTAACCTTATACCTTGGCATAAAAATAAAGAGATATTTATACATGATTTACTAGTGTCTGTAACAACGTAACGAAATGTACATTTTTTTCCTATGAGTACGACTTTTAATCAATTAGTTAATAAACACAGGGACTAATATACTAATAGGTCCCTGATAAACGCATATTTACATGATTTATGCAATACATATGTGACACAGTGGGCCAAAGTTGGCCCAACCAAAAATGTATAAGTAAAGTGAGATAAATTTAAGCCACTGCTAAAATTAATTTTATAAGATACATTTAATGTATACCGATTTAGTCACACGTGTAGTGTTACGTAATCACACATGATCAACCTTTTGGTCAAATTACATGTATAAAATACACAGAGTTGCATCCTCCCAGCTGTTGCGGTATATCTGTGAAAATTATTTGCATTGGGCCAATATTGGTCCAACTACATGACACCAACAATTTTAGGCTAAGTTTTAAACATTGTGCCAACGCTGTCTTGCCAACGCTTGGCCAATCGTTGTTAACTTTAATATGTTTAGCATTCAACATTGGGCCATCGTAGGTCCAACTACGCAGCACTGTTAAGGTTACAAAAAGGAGGCGGAGCCTAATTTGTACGGGAAAACTTGACTATGACATCATCCGTGTTTGCTCTGCTCTTTTTTTGTATATTTGTTTAATGGACGTTGAGATTGAATACTGTTAGTTATTTCCATATCCTTCTCACAATATACGTCATACAACATTTCTTTAAAATACCACAAAACGAGTTTATCTGCTAATTTAACCAGTAAGAAATCATCAAACTATATAGTTACTACAGCATGTTGTTTTGTCGTTAGTTAAATCCCACATAGAAAATTATAAACAAGTCACTGATCGCAATACACTTGTCAATATGACGTCATTTCTTACAATGTGACGTAGTTTATATGCAGTGAGAGACAGATCAAGTAATATTTTCTCAACAAAATATGTATTCTCTAATTAAATAAAATATTATTTACATATATTCTATGGGTCAATAACTTGAATTTAATGTTTTCTTCACTATTTTTTAAATATATTTTCTGTACATCACGTATTTAATTGACACTGTCGTATATTTGTATGCAAGTACATCGGAGGGTAATGTGGGGGGTCTTAATAAATCGATCTAGTGCAAGGGCAAACCCTCTATGGACCAAAGTAAGCTTTTAAATTTCAACTATAGAACTATTAAGGTATCTGAAAAGTGCTGCGATCCTGATGAAATCCTAAAAACAATTTAATTATATCAATATTTCATGCCGCTGACCGGCAAAAAATATAGCATTCGGTCATACAAGTATAATTTTAACAATGAAATTGCAGAATTTAGACAGGATCGCAGCACTTTTTAGAAACTACTATGCGTATTGAAAATATTTATGTACTAAACTTTGAAATTTAACTCGGTTATGCCCTTGCACTAGTGGTATTTATATGTAACATCAATACTTCAAGTCCATGTGCTAAAATAGCGTGACTGCCGCATCACGTGACTAGTCTAACTATAAAATATAATCGTCCTCAATATGTAGTTATTAATCATAATTACAATTGTCCGATATAAATAATGTACTAAAAATAATCGCCATCACGATTACGAATACATTTTTAAATACAAAAGCTAGTCGATATTTCCATTGCGCACCTTAACTGTACTGCGTATGCAAAACCGATATTTAAGATAGTAATTTCTGTAAAAATTACATACACTGGGCCAACATTGGCCCAACTGTGTGAAACAAATGTATGTTATCACGACAACATATGTGAGATTAAGATACATTGGGCCAACATTGGCCCAACAACGAATGACTGACATATGCTAATATTGCCACTAAGAGCTTGATATCTAACATTGGCCCAATGTTGGCCCAATCATGTTATACCAACACCAACCTTGACCCAACAGACCGTTACTCTACCAACGTTGGGCCAATATATGAATGCTGACTGGGTATTGATGATGATTGTAAATTAATTTTATATGCGGATGAGAGTGCAATTTTTTATGCACACAGATATCCTGTTATTATTGCTCAAAAACTGGGCATTGTTCTTGACAAATGTTCTTCTTGGTTAGTTGACAATAGATTGTCACTCCATCTAGGTAAGGCACAATCTATTTTATTTGGTCCTCCAAGAAAGCTTAAAAGTATCACAGATTTTAAAATTGTGTGTAATGGTCACATTATTAAAGGTTCTGACAGTGTTAAATATTAAGGAATCTGTATTTACAAGTTTCTTTCATGTGAAAATATTGTATTAAGTATCATACAAAAAGTTTATGCTAGACTTAAGTTTTTATATAGAAATGCATCATGTCTTAGTACACATTCTAGAAAGACCCTATGTTCTGCCTTAATACATTGTTATTTTGACTACGCCAGTTCTTCTTGGTATTGTGGAATAAACAAGCAACTTAATCACATATTACAAGTAACCCAGAACAAAGTAGTACGGTTCATTTTAAACCTTACTCCTAGAGAGAGTATTTCTAACAATATTTTAAACTCTCTAAATATGCTAAGAGTAAAGGATAGAGCTAAACAATTAAGATTAAATCATGTTTTTAATATATATCATGGTAATGCACCAGCTTACCTCCATGAACATTTTGTATTAAATAATAATATCACAAGAAGTGCAACACATAAGAATTTTAATATACCAAAGATAAAAGGGAAAGAGTCTTCATGTTTTTTCTATAATGCTATCAAAGATTGGAATACATTGCCACTGGAGATTAAAGAGGTGAAAACAAAAACAAAGTTTTAAGAAAGCTGTAAATTCTTTTTTATCTACAAATGCTAATGTTACTACATAAAAAGCTTGTCTCATTTTATCGTTTATTTATTATTTTAGTATCATAAGCATTTTGTGATAATTATCAAGACAAAATTTGCTACTGTAAACATGTCATTTTTCAAAGCATTATGCTATACCCACAAAATTACCTGCCTAAATTCCAATGTTTATGTAATTTTGTTATTTTTTGTTTACTAACATGGCTGTTATTTGAGGACCCCATTGGAAATAAGCTTTTTTAATAAGGCTTTAATGGGGTATCCTTAGGTAATATCTATCAACTGTATGTCATGCAATGTATTTAATAATAATTACTTATATATGTTAAATTGGATCGTCCTTAATTAGCATAGTGCTGAAATAATGTGCGTGTATTTCTTTTTTCTAGTAGTATGCTAGTCTGTAATGTTTTAATTTGTGAATCATGACATTCTTTTGATATTTTTACCTGAATAAAATGAAATGAAAAAAACGTTTCCACAGATCGAATATCCGTCCCTCCACTTGACAGGTTCTCTTTCATTGTATCTTCCCCTCCGACACCATCTTCATCTGTAATTATATGTCCATCGCCTCTCTGAAAAGGACAAGAATGAGATGGTACAAGATTTTAATTCTAAAAGATAGAATTTTTTACAATACATGTATATAACTCAAATTGTAATTAATTCAAGTATTCCTAACATTTAAAAAGGCCAAAATAAATTAACTGAACGTCTTATTCACGTGTATTTTCTCTATTGAAGTAATTTACAGTGATTTCATTGATACTGTGTTGTCTTTGAACAGCTTTCCGGGAGGTAAATGCCACGCACCATATAATGAAAATTAATTAAATGAGCACAATATTAACTCTTTATACAATATATTTTTCTCAATGTCCAAAAAACAATATGCACTTGTGTAGAGAGGGTCCTTAAGCAATGATTACATAAACATGGTAACTAGTCGTGATAAGTATCAATAATTTCCTCAATATTCCTTGGGATGTTCCCAGATGGTGTAAGAGAAAAAGAAATAATAAAATGATCAGTGGAAACACTTTCCACCCAATCCTCCCGCCTTCCCTTCCTTACTGGCACTGCCCTCCTGCACGCTTTCCATGACGTTGATTTGCTCCCCGCATACCAATGGATGCTTATGGTGTTATTAGCAACTGACACATCTTTCTCTATTTGAGGCCACTCCTCCGCATATTTAGGGACATCCATGAGGGTCATGCAACCAGATGAAATACTCCTACGGTTTTCCTTCGTCGATTTCTTCTTTCCAATGATAACCTGTAAATAAAGGAAATAATTTCTTAAGATAAGCTAATTATATTTTATTTTAATGTAACTATAAATCTGACTGTAACTGACTTCGAAGAATCAATTGTATAGCAAATGTATTACGGGGGGAATGACGTCCTCTGTATCTGAAATATCCAAGTCTTCTTCGATTGTGGTGACTTGTGCTGGCTCTTTGTCTTTCTTTATTGCTAAGCTCTGTGACGATTTCCTCTTCCTCGGATTCATAATTGTCAGTGTCTGAAATTGGAAGAACATAATATATCAATCTATGTTTATTTTAAGTTTATCATAAATATTGTATTCACTCAATGCAAGGATCTAGAGGTGGTTCGGAATCTGGAGAGTTATTTTTCATACAAATGAATATGCCATCAATCAACTAAAATGAGCCTTAGATCCCCCTCCTGTTAGAAAACGCGGGCCCTGTAAGTAAAGCTGTTGTAAATCATACATCGTATCTCCCACAGGAAGAAAGAAGACCTTTCAGTTAATATATAGTCATCATAATTCTCCTTTTTGTCTTCGATTTTAGAAAGGAAACTAACTCCTCCATCAGGACTTATTAAAGTCATCGTCGATCTCACAGTGTTGGGAGGGGTAGGACTGATTGTGCTGGGGGTTGTGGCCAAGGAAGGAAGAGTGTGTCATCAAGTTGATTCCTAGACCAGCTGTCTATGGGATAAATGTTTGATTCAATTTTGCAAATGGTAGCTAGCCGATGATACAGGGGTTGAAGTTGGTGCTGGAGGAACAGAGGGGTATCAGAGGTTGATGTATTGAGGGCACGCAACTGCAACACTGGCGCTTCAACTTTGCCATGCTAGCTTTCCTACAAATATTTGACAAAAACACACACCCTAACATACTTTTGCAAACCTTGTAGCATTATTAACACGCAGATTCTATGTCAAACATTACACAGACACAATCATTGTCATCAGATGCAGACATGTATGACTTGATTCTTTTTAAATCTATTTCTGACCTGGATATATATGATACATTTTCGTTGATTAACTTGTTGCCTCCGTTTTTCTGTTTAAATTATTGAATGCAGTTTTATAGACTACGTGATATCATTATTTGAGTGTTTGAGACATCATAGTAAAAGTCATTTGAGATTTAAAATATTGTAAACATGGAATTCAAAAAAAAAAGTGGAGCTTTTAAAATTTTGCAAAATCATTTATTTACTCTTTATTATAACGGATTAGGAAATAGTATTTACTGGAACACTTTTCGTTATAGGAAGAAAAATAAAGAGTTTTAATGTATTTCTGATATTTGTAACAAATATCTTTTTAGCCTATTACACTGTGACAGAATATCAATAATAAAAATTATAGTATTTCACAGTTGAAAATGTAATAAGAAATATTTTCTGAAAAGCCACTGTGGAAGCCTGCTGGGGTATTGTAAGATTCTAAATTGTTTCAAAACACTACTATCGTTAAGTTGTGGTCATAATACGTAATTATAAGGGGGTCTGGTTAAAAAAAAAACAGCTTATGGTGTAAGTTACGTAAGTGATCGTTGTAGCCCATGGGACTCTGGTTTTTTTGGGGTGTGTGGGCACGATCATACATTTTAATTAAGTTGTAGCACAATCAAGAGACTAACAAAAATTTCACCAAACGTAATAATTGTTGGCATGAAGTTGCGTTTTGAAAGTAAGAAGGCAAGGCCTCCCTTGCCCCATCCGATTCCGACGGCCATAATATCAAACAGCCGGAAAATGACACGTACTTGAAATTTATCTGAAAATCCTTTTCAAGCAAGAGAGAAATTAAAAGAAAAAATCGTATTCTGGGGGAATAATCAAACTCTTTGAAAGAGAATATGTTATGATTTACTAGCATTGGGGTTTTCTTGACACTGCAACAAGTCATGAAAGTTGTAAATCTTTTAATGAACATGATCATTATTAATTTTGAAGCTCATTTGCACACCCTTTTCCGATATTAGTATGTTCTTCTTAACTCTGACTGAAATGCTCACTTGTCTCGGCACATTAAAAACTAAAAAATTAGTTTAAAAAGAAATTTATTGTAATTAAATGCACTGCTCTTTATTAATCTCAGAATTCTTGATATAAGGGAACAGAAATCAACATGTCTAGGAACGTCAAGACTCTCGTAGGGCTCAAAACGTCTCTCTGTCTCCTTGTTAGTCTCCTCGCCGTATCCATTTCTCTGACATTTCTTTTCTATGAAAATATTATAACTTTTCCCCAAGCCTATCGGTAAACTTAATGCCAATGAAATATCCAAATCATTTGTAAATCCAATAACTGGAATGTAAAAAACAATGTTTATTCTGCGAAACGAAAACTTAAGGGCACGTCCTTATTTGTAACAGAAGACATAACCAGGTACCGTCAAAGTATGTACATGAGTTGACAAAAGCGAAACAAGCAGAAGCTATAGACTCATTCTAAACGGACGACGGACGTATTTTTGTGAAGATCAAGAAACACCTGATCCGCACCTTTAATGACCTTGACCTTATTGCTCCAGGTGTGGAATCTGAGTATTAAAATGACTATACTGGGATGATTTTGTTTTCTTTTTTTTATTTTTTAGTTGATTCAGTTTTGGTTATCTGCTATTAATGTATTTCCTCATAAAATGGATTCTAAATGCAAGTAAGATTGTATTTTATTGCATATAAAATAATGTTTTTTTAATTTTTTACTGCATATTACTGTAACTTTATAAATTGATCTCCTTAGTTTTTGCTTTCAGAGTGTCTAAACATGCTGTTCTTACATGTAGCAGTATGTGTATCAGTGTACATATTTTTTTCAATGATGGACCAAGGAACAGGCCCAGCTACTGAATTTAAAGTGCACTCACTCCGACTTCTAGAGAAGAAGTGGATAGTAGGTTTTTTATTTCTTTATTATGTTTTTATTTTTAACCAAAGGTCATACAAATAAAATTGCATTCTTATTATATACTGACAATTTTTGTCTTAGGTGACATGTAGGCCCAAAGGGCCGGGTGTTTCTGTGCTTTTGCTGAATTTATACAAATGATTTTGTTTAACTTAACACATGTCACTATAATAAATAAATACTATATGTCTCCTTGCGGCTTGTTCAAGTATTGCCCAACACTTCTCTTTATGTCTTCATAATGGCTAATACAATCGAATAATACCGAGCCGCAATTGGACTTTTCTATTGTAAATGCAGATGTACATCAACATTTCTTCTATTATATGTTCTACGATTAAATGATTTTTTCCTCGTTTTCGTCAATACAAGTGAATTAAAACATCTATTTTTTCTTCATTTGTGAAAGCCACACATGCATCACCATTAACAGAGGTATACTGTAGAGGGGGAATATCTGTAGTAGATTTAACTTGAAGGTTTCGTCAAAGGTCAATATGTCTAAACAATTATTTTTTTCAATAGCTCCAAAACTATGTGTGATTTAAAGTCAAAATGTTTACAGTTATATCATTGATTAATTGATAGAAAGTATCACTTGCTAACAAATATACAAAAAAAAAAAATTTGAGATAAATTTTATCAGAAATTTTGCATATTTAAAGAGAAATACACCTGCTTAACTCAGTACTTTTTGTGAAAAGCATCATTGCAGAAATAACATGTTTACCATTGAAGGGCAAGTTGGACGTGAATAGTCTCTGAAAGTCTGTTATTGAAAGCATGACATGTATAAAGACTAGGCCTCTGTAGAAACCGTCATTTGCAATGTACTTTCACTTTCCAGTCTTAACATTTGGACAAAATAAACAGGGAAAACAACTTTCCAGAGGCTATCAAAGTCCAACTTGCCCTTCATTGACAAAAATATTTTTGTTTCTGCAGTGATGGTTTTCACTGAAAGCATGTAATTCTGAAAAATATGCATATTTGAATTTTTTTTTCTCAACTTAAATATTTTTTCCAAATATTTTTTATCAAGTGATACTTTCTATCTGTTAATCAATGAAAAATGTATAAAATGTTAAAGTTTTAAGTATATATCTCACATAATTTTGGAGTTAATAGAGAGGTTTAGCAAACCAACGTGTACGCGTACGTGTACGTGTAGCAGGGGATTCCCCCCGGAAGTCTGTGTATTACGTCATCATTCTTGTTAATGACGATTTTCTACACGTTTATCGAAACGTGTAAATCACCGAGTACACGTAAGTACAAACTTGTCGCTGATATTTCTTTATTTGATGTTTGTTTGAAAGAAAGATAACTAATTTCGAAAATTAGAAGATATAATGCGGATGTTGGTAGAAAAAAATCACCTGTTCTCATTGAAAAAAGTATCTTTATTGATTGTCAAATACACACCTATTTACTATCTTGTCTGTCACGACATACTATATGAATCAAGTTTATGACAACTTTTAAAAAACATTTTCTTTAGATGTTTATGCATTAGTTTGTTCAAATTAGTGATACACGATATACGTTCACAAATCATCTTTTATAATTCATACAGAGACGGTTTGGTCGAGGGAGGGGGGCATGGCAGGGTTGTTGAAATACACAGTAATAAAAAAAAGTATCACTGATTATTTTTCAGTTTCCTAACATGTCTGAGCGTAAGAAACAAATAAGATTTTCCGAGAAGGATGATTGGTACTTCTGAGAGAAGTTTTGGCAAAAAACCCGTTTAAAGATCGAGCAAAGTAGACTGACGTCAGCGACGCTATTAGCAGGGGTGGATTCACGGTAGATGGCCGGCGAGTCCGAGAGAGAACCAGCCTGCTGTTGGAACACCATAGAAAAAATGATACAGAAAGCAAGAAAAAGTATAAAAACTATGACATATTCCCAATCTGATTTTTTTAACTTTGCATATACTTTGTATATGGCTTGTGTATGGCCGGTATTACATCTAACTATATAATTTTTTAATAAGGAAAATTCAGAAGGGCAGGTATAATAATCTTAGATAAATTACAATGCTGCATGTTGAAAAAAATCTATTATCAAGATTCTAATCATAATCAGTGCGGTGACTTTTAAATGTTTTTTTAAAGAGGGGGGGGGGTACTAAAAAGTCAAAAGGGGTTTGGAAATATTTAAGAATTACATATTACGTTCAACCAGAATTTTGAACAATGTTTTATTAAATGAAATTAATTACATTGAAGCAGATCTATGACTAGAGTTCAAACATTAATTGATTTAAATTATATATTAAATGTAAGGCTATAGACTTACATGATTTTTAGATTCAGAAAAGTATCATATATTCATTTGTTTTTTTTTCCTAACTTAGATCAGGAGTTTCTGAAGAATATGACGAAAAAACAACATTATTAGACGACATATTGGAATTAAAAGAGGAGGAAGAGAGGATAAAAGAAAGTGAGAAAGAGAAGAAGTCTGCCGATGATCAAAAAGGAAAAGACATAAGAAAACGTGCTCTTGAAAATTTAAGCAAAGGTAGGCTTTCAAAACGCTATTTTTATAATTTGTTGTAAATATTCAATTTGTTTTTATTAATATGAAATTTTAAAAAAAATCATTCAAATCACTTTAAAAATCCTCCCTTGATTTTAGTGAGAGAATTCTTTTAAATTTATAAATCTACTTGATATTTGATCCATTTAGACGAAGATCAAGGTGACCAAACTCCGAAAAAAAGAAATTCTACAACTAATATTATGGAGTATCTGCAGACAAAATCTAATCAAGAAAGCGAATATAAGAAAGAGGAAATGAAACTGAGAGGAGAAGAACTTAAACTTCAGAGGGAAAGATTTGAATTAGAAAGAGAAGAAAGAAGGGAAAGAGTAGAGACTGAAAAAAAGGAAAAGGCTCTAATGTTGCAGCTTCTCCAGAAAGCTTTGAATCAAAAATAATTCTTGTGTATTTCAAATTTTAATCAATAAATATCAAAATTGAAAAACACGATAAATAAATATCAGTAAAACTAAAATCATGTCTTAAGTTTGTTTTGTACACTTTTCTTTACTCTGCGTCTTAAATTTGCATGAAAATATTTCAGAACTGTCAACGATGTAAATATTCTTCAAGGGAGGGTGGATGCAGCCCGAAAAACGACCCAGTTTCGCTCCCATACAAACATGTATGACAGTTGGTTAGTAAGGCAGCGACTTTATAGTATTTTCCAACAGGCTGAAGATAGAGTTTATGGTTTTTCTTGTAATCAAGAAAAGCGAACAGGCTCAACAGTTTCCCAAATCCCCACTCCACACTAATTCTTACAGCTGACATGCGCCTGTTAAAACGCGCTTGGTTAGCAGAAAGAAAGGCACCTTTGAAGGGTGGTACAATGAATGGCGTTAAGGGATATGCTGGATCCCCAAAAACACAATAGGCCTCATTGTTGGGCGTTGTCATATTCCTCTGCATTTCGATTTCCACACCACTCTCTCTCAGCAAACCGGCATCGTGTCGTCTGCCTTCCACTGGACCATAAAAGTGCGCAATTATTCCATTAGGGGCCATGATACTTTGGAATTTCAAGCCGTGCACTCGTTTATGGCCATTGTAAACAATTCTCTGGTTGTGCGCTGGACGACATATTGGTCGAACGGTACCATCGATGAAACCCCAGCAGTTTTCCAGAGGAGCATTTTTATCCCGAATAGCAGTAGCCATGGCTTGAAGATCACCTTGTGACAACCAGGGTCTGTCCAGTGTATCGAGAAGAAAGGCATAATTGTCGTATATGAAGTCAAGTGCTGTGTTAAATATGTTTGAAAGCTCATATTTTGTTCTACCAAATAGCGGGGATAAGTCCTCGAGACGATTAGGATAGGCAAGACGCCTAATTACAACGGATAACCCCTCCATTCCACTGCACACTGTGCGATTCGCACACCGAAAAACCTCCGGGACTCCCATTACACGTCTGATCTCATTCAACCCTGCTTTATCAAAGCGAAATAAATGCTTACATTGTTGGTCTGAAATTTCCTCTAATTGAAGTACAGATTCATATTTACATGTACTGGATTTTGTTTCCAGAAGTAATAAGTCATCATCTTCCGAAATTGCGGCCAACATCTTTAAATTTAGAGCCATTTTAGAAAAAATTGTAAAATCAAAGCTTATAAGCTAACAAATGTTTATTATTATCCAATGAAAAAAACTTTTACATTCAAAAATTTTCACGTACACGTACACGTTTTAATTGCTAAACAACAAAAGTAATAACAACTTGTACGTGTAACTCTAACTTGTAATTTACACGTACAAGTACGCGTACACGTTGATTTGCTAAACCTCTCTATTGAAAAAAGAAATTTTTGGACATGTTAATCTTTAACGAAACCTTTAAAATATCTTTCAATAACTTCCAGTAAAGTTTGGAATTATTTTTACTTGCGCCTGTTATATGAATCAGCTAGGTGTCAGTCCTTACCAACTACATGAAAATTTCCTTCCAAGGTTTTGTTATGTTGATGGTCTTCATCCAATGATAGACTTTTCACGATTTAAATCTAGAGGGAACTTCTTGTCGTTCTTCGTCAGATATTTGAAGATATTTCATTTTTTCAATAGATTTTTTAAAAAAGTATATCAGCAACACTTTCATTGTTAAGTGTAGAAGGTGGGGTCTTCGTTCGTTTTGGTTGGAAAATGTTCTTGTAGGCATCCTCAACTAAAGCCTGAAATTTTGCAAAGTCCGCACATTTTTTGCACAAACACAACATATTTTTAAGGACGAAAATGCAGATTCTTCTACTGGCTGTCCCAATACTCAGTTATATACAGTTGCACTTCGTTATCTCGAACTCCGATATCTTGAATACCCTGGATATGTCGAAGTGCTATGGAAGTCCCAACGTCAAATTCTTCAAGTATTTTACCTACGATATCCCGAATCCTTGGATATGAAGTTCTGGGACACTGCCTCATTATACACTACACTATTTCCGCTTTAATTACAGCATTGTTTTGGCCTTTAATTCATCTTCAGACTCTTCGATTTGAGTGGAACATAATTATTTTAAAGAACTTGTTTTTAGAACAAAAAAAGGAATATATGCAACTCACTTGCTGAAAGGCATCAGTATTATCAGTGTACATTTAATTACCTCTCCGATAGTCAAATAGAGTCAACAAAGGGGACACCAGTTCCGATTTGTATTTTAAATGATGATGTTCAGCAACTGCCTGTTCAAATTTTGCAATGAAGTTTTTCTTTGCGAGTCTGAAATATTTAGGAATTGCTTATTTTAGAAACACTTGTGTTATCACAGGTGTTCATGGTGCACTGTTCCTATTCAGCAAAATTGTGGACTGTGCTGAAATTCCCTACTTAATATGTAAAAAAAAAAAAACAAAGTCGATTCGAAAGGCATTTTCATGCATTTGAATGAATGTGAAATTCTAAAAATATCAAATCCGACAGAA
Organism: Saccostrea cuccullata; assembly: GCF_032062105.1. Lineage (NCBI taxonomy): Eukaryota > Metazoa > Mollusca > Bivalvia > Ostreida > Ostreidae > Saccostrea > Saccostrea cuccullata. The sequence continues at coordinate 164,222 of NW_026928702.1, read as the reverse complement.
CCAAATCCACTCGGTATCTATGATGATCCAGATACCAACAACCGGTAGACAAGAAAAACTAGTTGTTCAAAAATACAGAATTATTAATTAAAGGTTCGTCAAAGGTAAACATGTCCAAAAATTTATTTTTACAATAGCTCCAAAACTATGTGAGGTATAAAATTAAACCTTTCACGTTTTATAATTTTTTCAACGATAACAGATAGAAAGTATCACTTTATATAATACTTTGAATGATATTAATTGAGAAAAATTCTTCTTAAACATGCATATATTTTCGAAAAAATGCACCTAATTAATTCAGTGCTCTTAGTGAAAACCATCATTGCAGAAACAAAATATGTTGAAAATATCCTCTTTTTTTAGTTTAGGCACAGCGGCTTACAAATTTTGCTAAATACAAAGAAAAAGTTTTTAAAAATGTGATTCTTTTTCTTTAAATTGCGTTTCATTTAAGGTAATCACCATTAATGTGAAACTTCTGGGCAGCTGATGTTAAAGTTTTGGCTGCATCTGTGTTGTTGGTTGGTACGGTAACCGTAGTCTTGTCTGCATTATAATGAATAGCTTGTTACACATTTCTATTTTGGAAAATATTTGAAAATATCATACTTAAAGTCTAGGCACAGAGGCTAACAAATTTCTTTAAATTATCAGAAAAGGTTTAAAATGCGTTTGATTTTTTAAATTGCGTTTCATTAAATGTAATCACCATCAATGGGAAACTTCTGAGCAGTTGATATTTCGGCTGCATCTGTGGTGTTTGGTTGGTATGGTAACCACAGTCTTGTCTGCAACATAATGAATAGCTTGTTGCACATTTCTATTTTAGAAATATTTGAAAATGTATTTTTAGTCAGGCACAGGGGCTTACCAATTTCTCTAAATAATTTGAAAAGGTTAAAGTGTGTTTTTGTGGCATACCATAATTAAATACCATAAAATGATTAATTGCCTCCAAACTAAGTTAAGAACCCTCTCTACACTGCACACTAAAGAGATCTGATTCTATGGTATTTTTTGCAGTTGAGTGATATGCCCTTAGGTCTAAATTCTTAAAATTAGAAATTCACAATTTATTACACACTCGGGTATTCGAAGAATTTTAAAAGGCCAAGGTAAATAAATTTTACATGATATTAACATATATTTTCTCTATGGAAGTAAACAACATTGATTACATATATTTTCTCTGTGGAAGTAAACAACAGTAATTTCTATTCACTGATACTGTATTGTGTTTGATTAATCATTATTTTTCCTGGGGGTAAATGCCATGCAGCATACATTGAAAATCATATAAATCAGCTCAATACTAACACCTTTATAGAATATATTTTTCTCAATATCCAAAAACATTTTGTGCTGGCGTAGAACGAGTCCTTGTTGTGTGTGTAATCTGGAACTGTGCATGTCCGTTTATATTGTATAGTAATTGATGTTGTGTACTACGTCATCGTTATGTGTAATTCTTTGTGTAGTTTGAATAAATGGAGTAGCCTAACATGTGCTCTTGTGTTTCCCATTCCTAACAGATATTGTGGCCTCCACAATACATCTAAAAAGCTGGCGACGAGGATTTCTCGGTAGTTCAAGATTACAACAACGAATCCTTAACGTAATTACGATGGCGATCTTCGCAATCGGCAAGATTGGAAACTTTGATGATGGCATTGAAACGTGGGAGGCCTATGTTGAACGCCTGCAACAGTATTTTCTGGCCAACGGGGTAATAAATGACAATTAGGTACCAGCCTTACTCAGTTAAATAGGTCCAAAGACATATGCATTACTAAAGACATTAGTAGCTCCAGATAAACCGTCTGAAAAAACATTTGAAGTGCTGATTGATCATCTCAATAAACACTTGAATCCTAAACCCCTGGTAATTGCAGAACGTTTACGGTTTCATAAGCGGTACCAAAATCAAGGTGAAACAATTCTACAGTACATAGCTGAGCTTCGAAATCTTGCAATACACAGAATTTTGGTAACAATCAAGTTGATACTCTACGTGATAGATTTGTGTGCGGCCTACGTAATGAACATATCCAGAAAAACCTTTTGTTAAAGGAAGATCTGAACCTGGACAAAGCTGTTAAGATCGCAGTAGCTATGGAGACAGCGATCAATGACGGAATTGAATTGCAGGGACAACGTGGGCAACAACAGATCAACAAAGTACTGGAACACAATTGATATCCACAGCCGTGTTTAATTACTTTGATAAGCATAGTCGAGTATTAGTGCTTTAATTAAATAAGACAAGCAAGTGTTTATATAGGGCATAATAATCCATAGGCTTGTCTTAAGAATCTGTAGATTCCTTATTATAAATAGTAGTACTGTAAATAGTAAAGTAAAAATGTCAGATAATAATTTAATCAGTCAAATTAGAGACTATCGCAAATTAACTTTCTTACATTATAAAACTTTCTATCTTCACCAACAAAACAAGAAGAATGGAACCAAAATAAACATATCCCCGTTGAGGAGCATTTCCAATTACTAGGAGATAAAAGACCAAAACAATGGACAAACAACTCCAAACAACTCAAGTATAAAAAGGAGGAACCAGGAGAGCCCAGAGAGACGGCTACAGAGATACCATGAGAGTCACTGGACCTCGTAATTCCTCCCCTGGACTGGACCAGACATTCGAGATAGGTTTATGGAAATTCCGAACTTTTAACTTTGAAAGACTTTAATTTTAATTCCGAATTGCTACTTTGTAGACTTTGATTTTTATTTTACGAACTTTATTTAAAAGCTATACGATCACTGTTGTTTTTGATGACTTGTACATGTATGTAACGTAATAAAATTTAGTAGAGAGTTTAATCATCTTGTCTTGATTCTAGCTCTGCTCCGTTACAGTACACATGAAAACATTCATACCTAAAACACCGTCAAAACAAAAGACTGTACCTACTCAACCTTGTTTTCGATGTGAGGATGACCATTAACCAGATAAGTGTAAACATATCAACACCGTGTTTCGTTTTTGTTCAATTAAGGGACACACACTTTTTGGGAGAGATTGGCTAGATAAACTACACCTTACCTGGATTGATATCAAGTCACTTCACCTAGAAGGAATTACTACTGATCACGTCACAAACTTAGATCAGCTACTAAACAACACAAGATTGTGTTCGAAGAGGGCATAGGAAAACTTAATGACATTACAGCCCACCTTACCCTTACGAAAACCACACATCCTAAGTTCCTAAAGACGCGAAGCATACCATACGCAATGCGTCCAAAGATTGAGAAGGAGTTAGATCAACTCCAAAACGAGGGAATAATAAGACCTGTGGCGCACAGTGATTGGGCAACACCCATTGTCCAAGCCCTGAAAAAGAATGGTGACATTTGCATATGTGGGGATTACAGAATCACTGTCAACCCGGTATTGAAGGTTGATCAATACCCGTTGCCTAAAATCGACGACATCTTCGGAAAACTCTCTGGAGGAAAGAAGTTTACCTAAATCGACCTTACACAAGCATACCACCAGATGGAGCTTATGAAGCATCGAAACAACTTCTCGTGATCAACACTCACAAAGGGATGTATTTGTACAACCGACTGGTATTTGGAATTCCTTCAGCCCCGGCTATGTGGCAGCGAGCCATAGAACAAGCACCTGATCCCACCCTATGTTTCGGAGGTCCGTGTTTGCTCTGCTCTTATTTTGTATATTGTTTAATGGACGTTGAGATTGAATACTGTTCGTTATCTCCATATCCTTCTTCTACAGGGCATTCCACACACTCAGTGCATCTGGGCAAGCAAGTTAATGAAACAAGAATATCAGAAGTCTCGTTTAAAGTCACCATTTCGTAAGTTTATTGGTCAATACAATCACCTTAGCAGCAAATACAATTTATCATCAAGTCAAATGCTGGCTGAAGTTTTTCATACTTATTGTTAGTCAATTATTTATACATTGAATTGACCACAGATTTTTCCCGTTATTTCCCGAACATAACTGGTCTGCAGGGGATGCTCACTCTTGCGTTGTAAATTAGTGCGTTTCTGATTGATTATTTTTTAACGCCGAGTCGGCAATATTTCAGCCATATTTCGGCGGAGAAATTTAAATATTTCATGAACGGTTTCGAAAGTTTTGGGTATCCCTGGAGGCCCCCAATGAGCCTACTCTTTTTTCGAATTCCAGAGAAACAATCTTTTACGTGCCACGCGGGTTATTATCCTTGACACGGGGCACAATTCAAAGTCCGTCGGATGGGACATCCGACGGACTTTGAATTTGAAAATAAAAAGAGTTAAGAACATACGCAACGTACCTTACCTACTGATAACTTTTCAAGATATTTTTAATTTCAGATTACTTCATTCAGAGTAACCTCTTCTTTGTCCCAGTCTTTCTGAAATACCTTTGTAGAGAAGACATATCCTCTCCTATGAAGTTCCTTTTTATTTGTTCTCTTGAAAATCACATTTACATTGCCCAGTTAAGAATGTAGCGATTTGACAGATCGATTAATAGTTTTATAAAGAATTAACTTTCCCTCATTAATGTAATATCCTAGTCACATTCTTATCCCGGTTTCCTCAAATTGGAAGTTGTTATACAAGTTGATTTCAGGAATGGAACATTTATTCATATTCTGGCAATCAAAATTGATTTCAGCTGTATACACATGTGTGTTTTGAATTCCACCATAACTCTCAAGTGCTACTTTTAACTCTTCGGTGTTGTTATATCATGTTCTTCATAGCCATATCGTTTAAAATGGATTTTCATAGGAGCTGTTTCTCTATCACAAATGGCCTTCCCACTTTGGGCTTCACTGAAATCATGACATACGTGTATTCCTGTTCTCTCTGATATTCCTTATATGGAGGCAATCAAGGACTACAGTGATAACAAGCAGCATTGTCACTTCTTAGATTTACTGTTCTGTGTTTTGATGCATTGTTTTACGTTCTCTTGTATAGAAGCAACAGCAAACCATCCTTTGGGTATACAATTGAACAGAACACGTAGCAGTCAGTAATTATCTGAGATTCTTCATACGCATCGTGTTATGAAACAACACTGACATGCCTTTGTATCGCTTAAACAATTTGTCTGTAAATTAAGTGCCGCGCCACAGCATGATACGCCCGTCAAAAAATTACCATTTTCTTGAACAGTTTAGTTGCAAGAAAATCATGTCAACCTTGATTCGAAAACTTTAATGATTTTTACATTCCTTATAATATTTATCCACCCCCAGTCATGTAGGTATTAATTATAATAAGTATTACATCACTGATAGATTTCTATGCTGGTTGTGTTAGATCTCGTCAAATGCCCATCATATTAAACAATATCAATTTAGTCTTAACACCTTAATCTATACAAAATTAATTTTGAAAAGAAGAGGCTGGCCATCAGATGACATATGCTATAAACTGACCAGCAGTTTAGTCTAATCCCCAAAGGATAGATGAGATTGCTTGATCAGAGTGATTTAGACAGCTAGTCTTCCTACATTGAATTCATTAATTAATCTTAAACTGGATGCTTCTCTTCTCATTACTTTCAAGAGGTGAATGGTTCTGCACTATCTACCATCAATTTATTTTAAACATATAAAATACTCAAAGATTTTCTTTTTGGTTGAGATTTAATGTCTGACAGGTTTTAATGTGTAATTCATGTGGAAATTGTACTGACTATCATCAAGTAAGTTCATAGAGAAGTTAACTCCCTTTGTAAATGCACATCGTTTATTTCCAGTCTTTAATTTCTTGTTTTGTGTTTTAAATACAATTTGTATTGTCATTATTTTTTGGTGTTTTCTCTCGACAATCATAGCCCTAAATTCACTGAGTCTACATTCCATTGATATGGTAAATCACGCCTCTGCTCCAAATAGGTTACCATTTCTATGGAACTTAAAGTCAGTGAATTCAGGGCTATGATTGGTCGAGAAGTAAGGCTTGTCCTCTAAATTCAATGGAAGAATTTTACACAGGGTAGATTTAAACGAATAGTTTTATGTCGGAGTGACATAGCACGTCTGTGAATTTTAAAATTAACTCATGAGGTCTTTCCACCTTTCTGTGGAAAGACCTCTTGAAATGCTTCAGTTTTTTATTATTTTATTTATTATTTTATTTCTCACCTGATGTTTTGACATCGTAAGACTTATCGAAAAACTTTATAGTTCATGATACTGGATATTTAAAGTTATTCCAAAAAATAACCCCCCCCCCCATGTTTTAACTTAGACCCCTTATGCAGTTATTGCCTCTTTCACCGTAAAGCTTGTTATCGCTACTCCTCTGAAACCGTACATCGTAGAGATGCAGAACCTTCACTGACGTCTTCAACTAATTTAGAAGACTTTTCCATCTATTCATTGCAAAAGTTTTCTTTGACCCCTTCAATGAGTAACTACCCCTGAAAGTTTATAAATTTTATAAAAAACTAAAAAATTTCACAACGAGAAGTCGTAGAGACATGAAACCAACTGCATAAGTTTTATTGACCTTTGACCTTCAAATTCATTTCAAGCTTAAAGGCCAAGGTCATCCCAAATATGAGGAATAAATTTCTTTTAATAGCTCTTATATCCTTAAACATATACTATCTATCTTCTGATTGTGATATGCACCTCTTTATACTCTTTCAAAGATTTCATTGTTGTCCCCTAAGATTGCCCTTTGTGCAAAAAACCTTGTTATCGCTACTTCTCGGAAACCATAAACCGTAGAGACACCAAATCTTCACTACTGTCTATAGGGTCTTCAGGTTTAACTTCATTGTATAAGTACCAAAGGATCTGATGACCCCTCATATGAATTATTGCCCTCTAACGTTTTTGTACTTGCTATTAAACCTTATAACTTGAGAAGTATGTCACAGAGGCATGGGGTCAACTGCATTGTGACCCTTGACCTTGAACATTTTTAAAGGTCAAGGTCATTTCAATTTTTTTTTTTAATTTTGATTTATCCTTTTAGGACAATTTTGATTGCTTAAATTCATGGAATTTAATTTTAAGGTGTCAGATAAAACGAAATTAGACTTCAAAGAAGGAGAAAAGACCTCTTATTGTTCGTTGAACAATAAGTCTCCTAGTTCTTTAAACTACTCGTGTGAGCTAAAGAAAAAGACAAGCACAGATAGCTAAGGAACAAACAACGGTATTTATGTCCCTATATACCAGAATTGTCTTGGAAAGGGATCCTAACTTAATTATAAAAAACCATCCTAACTTTAATATCATAAATTGCTGGCTTGATCAGTACGTGCTTAATGAAACCTATAATGCCGTGTACCTTGAGGTTTGCATAAAATCAGAGACAATGAGCCATGAGGCTGTTTATTCGTTGTTGTCCGTCGCAAACGTGATCATTTACAATCATTATAAAAAATATAAAACAATGATACTCTGTATAATTAAAATGTGAATGTAAGATAATGCCACAAACAAGAACATGTGTTAATTAAACGTCATCTGATAAACACACAATTCATTACAGGTATTATAACATGTCTACTGAATATCTTCATTATAAAAATAAATGAGTTAAAATAAAAATATATAATTAATATCAATTGGGAGAATTAGTTTGTAAAACATTCACTTGGCTATGAGAGGGATATAAAGGAATACACCAAAAATAGAAAATTCACATGTTATTGTTTACATTGAATGTACTTCCGGTATAGAGACTGACTTCCAGTCATACAATCAAAGTACTGAAAGTACTGGGAAGCGCTAAGTATATTGATTTGAAATTCATCAGAATTATTTTGAATTTAAATTTCCTGTTGTATTGATTTTAAGCAATAGGTTGACAGTGCGACAGCGCTAAGGCGAGCTCAGTTGTTTGATAATTATGTGAGTTCTGAAAACTCCCCATTTGATTATGAAATTCAACATTGTCTAATGCCTTTTTATTTTAAGCATTTTACTTTTTTTTTTCTTTTCCTCTGTCAAAAAATCAATCAATATTACAAACATGAAATTGCAATAATAATAATAATCATATTGAACAATATGCATATATTTCATCGTCGAAAAATAATACAAATATGCATTGAACGTAAATTCGTAAATGCCTTTGTTTTCGAAAACTATTAAGATGGAATACATGTTTTCACTTGTATATGACTTGAAGAGAAAGGCCATCATTCAGAATCAGTTCGCACATGTCCACAAATCGGATTATTGATTATAATTACATGTAACAATTCCTAAAGATTATTAAGGATTACCATAGAACATACAAATGTTTTAAAAATATATGCTTACAAAAACATAAAACAGATAAAAAGAAAACTCAACGCTTATACATGTAATATAGAAATCAAACTGTATTTATGGATGAAACAAAAAAATGGCCATTAATTTTACTTTTTAAGTTTTTGGTTTATAGTTTTTGCCAAATGGAGAAATTTTTTAGACATCTGACCAGTGTACGGCACATTCATCGTGTATTCTTGGATAAGACTTAAAAATTGAGAGTATGGGCGGGGATATGCGAGATCAAAGATGTAGTATACGGCAAAAAGGGCGATAACAGAATCCAAAAAGGTCTCGGCCTGTGTAAAAATTTCAGTTTCATCCCAAACGAATGAAATTTTTCCTAGTTGTCCTCTATCCAAAAACACCAATAGTCTTGGTAACTTCAACTCTTTTGTCTGGGATATTATCTTTTTTTCCGTATCAGAAAGAACCTATAAGAAATAAAACAAGATGTGTTTGTGAAACACTATGCGCCCGGCGGCAACAAAGTTCAAAATATCTATTTTTAGCATATAGGTCACAGTCAAGGTCACAAGGTCATTGGCCATGGTGTCATTTAAAAGAACTTAATCGGTGGAGTAAGCATACTAAACATGAAGTCCCTATCTCCTATGGTTCAAAAGTTATGGCAAAAAGTGTAAAAAGCTATTTTTAGCATATAGGTCACAAGATGATTGACCTTGCTGTCGTTTGAAAGGACTTTATCGGTGGAGTATGCATACCAAATATGAAGTCCCTATCTCCTATGGTTCAAAAGTTATGACAAACAGTGGAAAAATCTATTTTTAGCATATAAGTCACAGTCAAGGTCACAAGGTCATTGACCATGGTGTCATTTGAAAGAACTTAATCGGTGGAGTATGCATACTAAATATGAAGTCCCTATCTCCTATGGTTCAAAAATTATGGCAAAAAGTGTAAAAAGCTATTTTTAGACATATACTAGTAGGTCACAGTCAAGGTCACAAGATCATTGACCTTGCTGTCGTTTGAAAGGACTTTATCGGTGGAGTATGCATACCAAATATGAAGTCCCTCTCTCCTATGGTTCAAAAGTTATGGCAAAAAGTGTTAAAAGCTATTTTTAGCATATAGGTCACAGTCAAGGTCACAAGATGATTGACCTTGCCGTCGTTTGAAAGGACTTTATCGGCAAAGTATGCATACCAAATATGAAGTCCCTATCTCCTATGGTTCAAAAGTTATGACAAACAGTGGAAAAAGCTATTTTTAGCATATAGGTCACAGTCAAGGTCACAAGGTCATTGACCTTGATGTCATTTGAAAGGACTCTATTAGTGGAGTATGCATACCAAATATGAAGTCTCTATCTCTTATTGTTCAAAAGTTATGGCCAAGGTTAAAGTTGACAACAGACAAACAGATAAACAACAAACAAACAGACAGGACAAAAACAATATACGCCCGGGATCTATCGATCCGGGCGCATAAAAAATTGAGAATTTTCAATACTCGCTATGCTGTAAGCTTTTAAGATATATCGGGTTCAGAAAATGAAATCGGGCTCGTTATTTGTTAATTTCCCGCCAGGAAGTCATCGTTACAATCTGCAATCCTCGACTGACTCCATTGTGCGTGGTACAAGCCATCCGAAGAGCTCCGAGTATCATCGCAGACGTCAATGTTGAAAGCCATACTAAAGCAAAAATCCCAAGGTTTGTACTTATTTATGCTTTTCAAGGTTTTTAATAAAATCAGTTAAATACTAAAAAACCCACTCATTTAGGGACTTTTACGAGAAGCGCTGACTTTTACAATCGACGCCACGGTTACATTTACATTGAAACCTGCCTTATGTAAGGAGGCACAGAATTGATAATATTCGTTTATTCTGTGTATGTAATTAAATCTAAAATAAATGTCAGATCGAAAAGGACTTTTAAAGTTGACGACCATGAGATGAAAATTATTGTATGGTTGGTTGATTGCATGTTCTTTACACCCAGTTTAATAATTTTTCCCTCATACAGAGACGTTACCATATACCGATTAAAATTTCTTTAAGAAAAAATTTGATTTAACTTTTCAGTTAACAAAAGACATTAGCCAAAGGTGATTGAAATTCTATAATATAGTAACTAGTATTTCAAATAAAATAATCTATAAGATATACCAACCTAAGCATCAACTTTAATCTAAAAATAACTTTAAAGGAGATTCTTCTGCTTCGTTAGTATCAAGTGTATCCCTGCTCATGGGCTAAGAATTGAATATATTATAATTAAGGGAAAAAAACACCACCTCCTAGAAGCGGCCCAGAAAATGATATGAAGTTCTAGCTCCCAACAGCTAAAAAACCGACACATCTATTCATGGTTTTTACTTACAGAAAGGAGATACATGTACAAAAAATAAAAGAGCATGAAAAAAGCTATTTAAGGAATCTCAGAAAGATACGCGAGAGGAAATCCTCCAAACACTTTCTGGCGATGATGGCGCCTGTTAACTTTCTTCCAACACAGGCATCACCCAAGGGACAAGCACTACCATCAAATGCAGTATCAAAAAAGTCGAGAAAAAGACCACTTTTCGATTTTGTGAAGGCACACCAGGAAGCATACGACGATTTTATTACTAAAAAAGTGCCAAAGCTTTTGAGAGCTTTGGGTGTAAGCTCTGACCCCGATTACTGCAATTGTTATATCAAACTTTTCATTTTTTTATTTCAAATTATCTATATTTAAATACATAAGTTTTGATCAATAAATTTTAAACTTTCAATGTCAGAAAATTATACAAATACAAAGATAAAGATTTAATGTGTTTTATGTGTTTATTTTTACAAGTTAAGAATAAATGACTGTCGAAAGGTCGTACACGGTTCATTCGTTAAGTATTCGGGGTATGAAATGCCGATAAATAGATTTTATTAAATAGTAGCATACATAATTTCAAAATGAAAATGTTAAAATGTAATTTTTTTGATTTTAAGTTATTTAACGCATTTTTTATTTGAAGTGAAACAGAATGTGTAAATAAAAGCTGTTATCTAGAAATCAATGAAATTATGGATTATGTAGTCAATTGCATTATCCTCCAACATATAATATAGCCATAGAAATCTTTAAAAGTAAAAATTTGTATTCAGAGCACTTACATGGAATACAATATGCTTATGTAGAACCAAAATAAAACCCAATTTGTGGATGGTGTAATGGTTTAAAAAAAAAACGGTCGCAACTATAATAAAACTTGTCTATAGTTAACTATAATTTACTTTGAAACACTAGAAAATTGCTTGTTAGATATGTAGGGTACTTAACACAAACAAAATTTGATGCATGGATTGATGTATATATTTTTTGCCTGGTTTTGATTTGAAATGACAAAAATAATAAATCCCTGAAATGTAAAGAAATCGTAAATTTTCCTCGGTGCTTAAATTTGAGACTTTGTTTTGCTCTCTGTATAATTCCATACAAAATTTTGCACAAATTTTTAACCTCATGACAAAATCTTGTACCCCCCATTTTACTTGGTAAACATCGTTCAGGTTACCAATTCAAATTAAAATCTATAAGAAATATTGCTGATTTCTGAAAAAGTGTGTTTGTGTTATTCATCCTTAAGATAATAAAATATTATCTATCAGAAATTAATAGTAAAAATGCTTTGATTTACTTTAGTTAATTAAAAATAAGTATATTGGCCTATCGTAACTACATGTATAATTAATTAAGAGTTAACTAATGTTAACTATATTTAGCTCAAGTACATTTTAGGCTGGGAATTCTTTTTCTGAACAACGAAATATCTTCTTTAAATGGCCAAATTAATCGTATTTCATTATCAAATTTTTATTTCAATTTATATCAATATTTATATTGAAAACAGCTCCCGTACATTTTACCTGTGTAAAAGTAAGCGTCGATTGTGAAAATCGGCGCTTCTCGTAAAAGTCCAAGAGTATGACGTAAACGTTAAAAGATTTCATGTGTATTGTATGCTTTAACATTTTGAAATTTGTGTAGAAGTGCCAGGGAGGGGGATCCTAAACAGAAAGTCTACGAGAATAAAGAGTTATGTGCCATTTATTTTGACCTGATCAGATATAAGTTGACATTGATGGCGAAGGCAGAAATTTACATTTACCAATTTGAATGTGTTTGAGCTCTTATTCGACTGAGGACGTATAAGTTAATGATTTGAGAAATTAGGCTTTAGAGAGTTCACCTACTTTTCTTGTATTTATTTAATATTCAAGTGTTGCTTCATCACTTAATCGTCGGTAAATTCGACTGATAGTCAAATAGTCGACTAGTCGTTGACATCCCTAGTTTTTACTGATTATTTTGTCTTTAATATCTTCACCGGTGAATGTTTGATTTTCTATTCTGGCATCTCCTTCCTTACCCCTGAAGGCCAAATTGGTTGAAATTAGTCAATTGGTTTTGGAGATCAAATAAAGGTTTAGAGACATACCAGCTACAAAACTTACCTTACAAGGCAGAATTAAAAATTCCAAGCATGCATTAACACGTAACTTTATTTCAGTCAAATTAACTTTGTTTTGAAAAACCCTTGAAGGTCAAATAAATTAGTCTAAATTTTATTATGTGTGCAAGTAAATGCACTGGGAAATACAGATTACAAAGGATTACTAAAAAGTAACTTCAGGCATATAGCAACAGGGGTGGGGGACTAGCCCAGACTTTTTTCTACAATTGAAAATTTTATTAAAAGGCTGGTTCCCCCTTACTTTTACAGTAAAGTCAAATTAGCCTAGGGTAATGTAGTATTGTAGCAATAAAATTTGGTACACCGAAAGATGTGGGAATCTACCCCTAACCCCTCTTTTCAGGAAAGTTTGTTCTCGGCCCCCCCCCCCCCCCCCCCCAATGATGCTCTGGCACTGAACGTCTTGGGAAAAAAACACTTAAAGACAATATGACTGTATCATAAAGTCAAACCTCCTTTCTCTTGATCTTCTTTCCGAAGACTTGCAATAAAGAAACATATAATGATGTATGCATACTTGATTGCGCCCATGAGAAAAGGGTGCTTATGACATTTTTTATGCATTTTGAGTTTTTCACGGATTTTGATAGAGTAAGGTTAGAAGTTGTCAAATATGAATTTTTATGGTCGTAAGTCTACTCTAAGTAGGTATTTTCTTCATTTATATCAAAGATACTTTAACAGGTCCATAATGACGTCATGTTTTTCAACAACTTCAAACGTTTTCAGAGTGAACGTAAAATGATTTTCTTCTGTAATTTTACATTAATTACCCTTGCACATTATTTTTGTCTCATTGTCTCTTTTAATTATTAATAGTTATATATATTATGGATTCATCAGTGGTGTATAGTATTATGAGTGTGTGTTTGTTTTACATTTCACGTTTCTATGACACCAGGGGGAGACCGGAAGAGCGGGCGACATCCATTCAGTTTTTAGTTTTAAATAATGATTTTCTCAAACAAAATATTTACTAGTAATCCATGCAAGAGTCATCTGATAAGCCTGTAGAATTTATTAGAAAATTATTTTAATTTAAACATTGATCTCAATAGGTCAAGATGTAATTTTTTTGCCTGAATTCGGGATAAAACGGTATTTCTTAAGTTACCATGGGTGGCCTACTACTTGGACGACTATTGCTTGTTGGATTAATAGCGGAGGGAATATCATCAGAACTTGCATGATGATCTGAGTCATGAAGTTGTCTTGACCATTAAAATCAACCCTTAGGTTATCAGTTTCAGCATTCATTATGTCGTCATTTTCGCCTGATAGAACTTGCATACGCTTTTTGCGCATTCTATCTACATGTTTGACTTGATCTGAACCCCTTGGTCCACAATTTACAAGGTATGTCAAATCTGACATCTTTTTCTTAACCTTGTAAGGGCCCTGCCAGTAACTGGTCAACTTCGGCGATGTTCCAGGTTTTCTCCTTGGGAAATAAACATACACCTCCTCGCCGGATTCAAACTTTTTCCACATCAACTTGCGGTCATGATAATGCTTTTGTCTCATCATTGACTGATTCATTTTGGTCCTAACAAAGTAGTGAGCCTTCTCTAGACGTTCCTGCAACTCCCATACCCATTTATTGCTTGGCATGTCCTTTATTTGAGGTGGCATCTCATACTGGAGATCCAGTGGTGTACCAACCTCCCTTCCAAACATCATGTTCGGTGTCATGCCAATAGTTTCATGTACTGATTAGCGGTAGGCTATCATAATGAAAGGAAAGTGCACATCCCAGTCATTATGACGATCATTTACAAACGCACTGAGCATTGTTGTGAGCGTTCTGTAAAATCGCTCAACCATCCCGTCTGAGTGGAGACTTGTATAGAAGATGGTGGTAAACGGACAGTGTCCAGTGACAAGACTTGTAGAGAAGATGGTAGTAAACGGACAGTGTCCGGTGACAAGATTCGTATAGAAGATGGGGATAAACAGTGTCCGGTGAAAAGACTTGTAGAGAAGATGGTGGTAAACCGACAGTGTCCGGTGACAAGACGTGTAGAGAAGATGGTGGTGAGCAGAGAGTGTCCGGTGACAAGACTTGTAAAGAAGATGGTGGTAAACGGACAGTGTCCGGTGACAAGATTCGTAGAGAAGATGGTAGTAAACGGACAGTGTCCGGTGACTAGATTCGTATAGAAGATGGGGATAATCAGACGGTGTCCGGTGACAAGATTCGTATAGAAGATGGTGGTGAACAGAGAGTGTCCGGTACCAAGATTCTGAAAGAAGATGGTGGTAAAGGGACATTCTTCAGTGACAAAACTCGTAAAGAAGATGGTGGTAAACGGACAGTGTCCGGTGACAACATTCGTATAGAAGATGGGGGTAAACAGACAGTGTCCGGTGACAAGATTCGTTTAGAAGATGGTGGTTAACGGACAGTGTCCGGTGACAAGACGTGTAGAGAAGATGGTGGTAAACGGACAGTGTCCGGTGACAAGACTTGTAGAGAAGATGGTGGTGAACAGAGAGTGTCCGATGACAAGACTTGTAGAGAAGATGGTGGTAAACCGACAATGTCCCGTGACAAGACGTGTAGAAAAGATGGTGGTGAGCAGAGAGTGTCCGGTGACAAGACTTGTAAAGAAGATGGTGGTAAACGGACAGTGTCCGGTGACAAGACTTGTAGAGAAGATGGTGGTAAACGGACAGTGTCCGGTGACAAGATTGGTATAGAAGATGGGGGTAAACAGACGGTGTCCGGTGACAAGATTCGTATAGAAGATGGTGGTAAACGGTCAGTGTCCGGTGAAAAGACGTGTAGATAAGAGGGTGGTAAACGGACAGATATAAACGAATATGAAATTAAACGAATGTTGAGTGCTAAATGGGCGGAGGGGATTAAAAGTAAAGATGAGCAGGCAGTTAATGACAGTAAGTCATTCCTGAAGTTAATGAAGTTTGAATGGTCCACCAAAGTTACAAAACTAGCAATAGTCACACTTCAGATTCGTAGCTTCAACAAGGAAAAATGTCTCCCTGAGCCAGAGGACATTATTAAGATTCAAGAAAAGATTCGTAATGACATCAAAAACTTTGATGAAAAGGACACAACACCACAGAACTTCAGATTTGCTGCAGAAGTCTCTCAGGCTAGATTGTTGCTGTATAACAAACGTCGATCTGGTGAAATAGAGGGCATCAGGTATGTACAACTTCACTTCCTGGTTTATCATTTTATAGAAATATAAGGTCAAGGTTTATTATTTTTATCGAATATTGAAATATGGAAAGGAGAAAAATTATGCACTATGCATTAAACATTGTACAAAATGAAATGTTCTTGTAAAGCTAAGGTTATTTTTTTTAAACAGGGTTAAAGACTATGTAAGAAGGCAGCAAAGTGTTACAAATGTGGAGAGGTCAATGAGAGCAGAACTCTCAGCACTAGAACAAAAACTACTGGAATCTCAAGATCAGATAGAAGTTCGTGGCAAGGTATATATATATATGATCAATAGAGAATTAAAGGCATACATTCTGGTAGATTACTGGTATATTACTAAATTTAAATTTCATATAATTAATTAGGAATTTTTATTGTTAACATATTGTTCTAACATCTTGGAAAATTACGCAATTTAGATCCACTTAATTAAAAAGATATCGAAACCTTTATATAATTATATAATTTCTTTCGGGCAGCTTGTAAATCCTTCCATTAAATAAGACCGTACCACGTGACCTCGCGTCGAGAAAGCGAGGAAGACCATTTGGAAGTCGATTATCACTGTCTGCACGGAAAGAAAGGGAAAAAAATGATGGATAGAGAAAGAGGCAAAGAAAGGATTTTTATCGGAGATCATGTTGAGAGGTGGAACCGTGTAAAGGACGAGTTAAAGTTGATGTACAACCATGAAGTTGCGGGTTTCTTACTTGACAGGTCTGTGGCATAGTTTTTTTTCCTGTATATGTTTGAAATCATGCTTAAGAATTAACACTTTTTTATAATTATGTAACACTAATTTATCGGAAAAGTCAAGGATAAAACTTTTGTTATAATTATGCATTCTATAGACTTCAATGGAACTTATACTACAAGAAGCACTTCACCACGACGTCACCACGTGACGTCTATAGTTAAAAAATATGCCTTAATGAAAAAGTGAAAAGTTCAACATTACCCCGGGGATAATTAATTTCAATTTGTAATAATAAAAACATATCTGTACCATGAAAAGTGCTGCTAGAATCCTACTGTCCTATCACAGAAATAATTATTCTACACTTTCGGACGAAAGCATCCCAAAATTTTTACATTTGGTTCATATCATCGAAAAAAATGCATTAATTCCCGTAAACCATACGATTCTAGCAGCACTTTCCTAAAACAATAGAATAAGAACTTTTGATAGAAACAAAAATTAAGTTTCAAAGTGTGCGGCGTAGTGTTGAACTTTTGCATCTTATTTGTTACGAACGACAGAGGAAAGGCTGATCGGCAAGTAAACACCCCCCTGGTTTAATTTTACGAAGAAATTGTAAAAGTATATTACCATACCTTATTCATAAACTTTGTTCCCACATGAATCACACATGATATTCATTCTAAATACTTTTAAACTCCGATTTCTTGTGTTTGTTTACATGAATTCTCGTTACGTTTCACTTTCACTCTGCTACTGCATGATCAACAGTTATGACGTCACGTGTTTGGTATTTAACCCCTGTGATAACTACAGAGACCCAGAAACGACAAAATTCCGTTTCTATTATGCCTCTGCATATTTTGATTAATTTTTACGACCTAAAATCAATCTTAGAAATCGATTATAAGAAATTGTTATCTCTAAACCTCACGTCATATAGCTTACTATGGCGTCATATCATATAGGCAAGTAGAATATTTGGTTGTAACCTTAACCCACCTGCGAAGTCATTATCAAATTATAAAAGAACAACTATGTATAAGTGTTTTTGCAGTTAGATATATCTGTGTAGGCAGCCAAACGAAGGAACTACAAGTATTTTTCTCCGTTTCGATTTATTCGACGTGCGCGAGGGGCCTTCTAAGGGGGTACTAAATTAGTTTAAAACAAATCTGAAAATGTAAGGCACAGCTTTGTGTTTTTGTCATTTTTCTTGTAAAATGAAAAACAACATATATATTTTAGTGCATGATTTTATTTTTAGTCGTAAAATTTTGAAATTTTAAAGTTGTTTTACAAGATTTCAACCTATTTTCAATAAAAAAAATTTCTCGCAATTTAGATAGGCCTATAGCATCACTAAATGTCTTGTACATTAACTTTTATAACTAGAAAAGTCAGACAGTGCTAAATCAAATCTACGCTAACTTCTTGAAAATAAAATTTCTCCCAAATATTGTACATGCTAAATTTAATACAATTACAGTACATGTATATATGCCACATGTATTTGATATTAAATGTCAAGATTAAGTTTACCCATGAGTGTGTTCAAAGTTTTAAAAATGTAACGTGAAGCAGTCACCCATCCAAGGGTTAAACAGGCTTGCCGTTGCTTAACTTGCCTGAAATAGAAGGAGACTCTACCGCATCACCAGAAAAGCTAGCTCACTAGCGAGGCAGTATAAGTTCCCTATATACTGTCCGCTACAAAACCTCCAATCTACTCTGTTCTGTTAAGAGCCTGAATGTTCATCAGCTGTGGATTGCTCAGCCTCAGGATTAAGGCAATCCCAAGCATGTTGAGGAGGTCCATTAACACCAAAGTTTCTCAAAGCATCTTCCACCAGATCACTGTGATGCTCAAGGCGGGCTTTAGTTTGAAGTATTTCATCTCTTCTTATTTCAAACATTGCCTCTAATGGAAACTCACTATCATTATCCCTCAAGTCTGTTGCTTCATCTCGCCATGGTATGAACAGCATCAGTTGCTGGTGATAAAATTTTTCACTCTCCTTATTTACGGAAAACATATGATATCGTGGAATAGCCGGTTTGTGGTATTTTTTCATTATGCCTCTTCCATCCTTGAGCTTGATTACTTGAGGACGGGTATTAGTGTCATGAGCACAATCAAGATCGCTGTTTTTGGACTGAGATGAAGGACCATACCAGACAGCAAATTCCCAAAGACAAAGTTCATTTAGGAGTGGACTATCTGGTCTTTTTTGGTATTTTTCTACAATACCTAAGGCATATATATCCGTATCATCATCATCCAGTTCATCCAGCAAGGACTGAGGTTTTAAAATACCAATTCTGTCATCATGAAGATCTGTTGGTATCCATACCATTTTTGAACTGCATCTCTTTAAAGGTATACTCAGTAGCCTATAAGCAGCTTCTTGAGCACTTATTTCCCGATTGCAGTCTAGACTTTATATCTGCATCCCTTAATTCTTTTGCTGCCTCTTTTAACATCTGTGACAGTTCTTGTTCATCTTTGGTTACATAAGATGCTATGTAAGTTATGCATGCGTATGGATCACACACAAACTGCAAGTCCATGTTTGCCTTCCAAACTTGTAGAATGTCTCTGTTATAACAGTTTATGTTCAGACTGCTTGGATTTCTTCTTAGTACGACAGATTTTCCTGCTTTCGAGTATCTAAGGGCATTATAATAATTTTCTTCTGATACTCCAGCAATGCACAGGACTTGTTGAAGAGAAAAATCTGAGATTTTTACTGTATCATCAGTCAGGACGTCATTGACCTTTGATACAGTGGCTGGAACGTTATTGTTGACAAACCAATCGTGTAGAAACGTTCGTGTATCGTGAGTGATCGTTCGTTTAACGTGAGAGATCGTTCGTGTATCAGACTCAATCGTGTGCGTTTTTAATCGTGCGAGATCGTGCGTTTAGAATCGTGTAAATTTCGTTTTGTTAGTTTTTATCGGAATGCTATTTCTAAAATAAGCATTTTCCTTGTTTGGTTTTCTTAATTTATTAACTAAAATCAAAATAAAATGAAAAAGCGCAATTTACATAATAGAATGCAGAACGAACTAATTATTGCTTATAAACAAGCAATATAGTAAGTCGTACAATATTAAGTTTTCGTCAAATAGCGCAATCAATTCTGTGATAAACCGTACTTAGATTTCTTACGCCTTTCTGAAAAATGATTTAATTATTATTTACTTCTAATTGTGGTCAAGATAATCTTGAAATCAATTTATTGAAAATAAATTTTATTTTTACAAAGAAATAAACATTTCTCAATGCTTACATAGCTAGTTAGTAGACAAATCTACATGCACACGAAATGATTTTCGGGAGTTTTGATTATCTGTGTTTATCTCTTGAGCTTATTTGTAACTAATTAATTTTTAATTTCTGCAAATAAAAAAGTTCAATAATTCGCAAGTTTATCAGGCATTGAATAAATGGAAACGTAAGGATACAATTTGTAATTATAATCTCAGTCATTCAATGCTGCCATTTTTGTTGAATTGTATCCCCTTTCTGCATTGCATGATACCCAATTCAATCAAATTATACGACCCACATACATGTACATCGTCTAATAGAACGAACAAAATCCGTTTTCTTTGATCGGAGAATTACCTTAAAAATAATTATTTTTAATCTGAAATATTAAGTCTTGCATTTATTTAGTTACAGGAAATCATTTTCCTTTTTTTTTCAAAGTCTATGAAATAATATTGATAATTCTTTGAAATCTTAAATAGGTATTAAGCTTTATTTCGTTTTGAAAATATTAATTCCTAAATATGTTGAACTATTTTGAGTGAAGAAACGTGCGTTTGCGTTAACAATCGTGTAAGATCGTGTAACGTGTAGAATCGTGAACGTGAAAGATCGTTCGTGTAACAGGTTTAATCGTGCGTTTATCGTGCGGAATCGTTCGTGTAACGTGATCGTTCGTGTAAGTTGTCAACAATAACGTTCCAGCCACTGTAATACTTCTTTTGCAGCAGCAGCTGAAACATCGATGATGGAGACATCAGCTTCAGGATTGGACAATAAAGTTTTGTCACTTGGTGGCTTTGGATAATGAAATCTACATGAAGTGCCATGTTTCCTGCAGGCAACAGAATGAGTGTGCTGCTGTTTACTCAGTACCTCATCGTGTAACGGATCATCTGGAGGGGGAATTTCACAGGTGATATAATTGTCAATCCAGTTACATATTTCATCTGCAGAAGATGTTTTCATATCCGGTGCATTTTCAACCCATAAGACTGCATGACAGTGGGGTGATCCACGAAGCTGGAACTCAGTTCTTTGATAAAAGTGTGTTACTTTGCCAAGTGGAGCTGCTGTTGACTGGATAACATCTCGAAAAAATGACTGTAATCTGTGGTCAAACTGTCTAGCTGCCATAACTGGGTTTTGTCGCAACCATTTGCACTTTTCCTCATAGGACATACTTTGAATATCTTCTTCACTAAACTTGTGCCCATGCTGTAAAGCAATAGCTTGGATTGTTTCTGGCCACTGAAGATCTGCACAAGACAATGTTAGAAACCAAGTAAAGACACCCTTTGCACGAACCATTGCTAAAAGTTCATACTGTGCACGCTGCCAGTATGATGGTGAGCCTCGCACCTGTTGAAGAAACTGGAAAGCTTGGTCCTTGACAAAAATCTCATGTATTCTTGCAGGATTCCTCAACTCACCAACAGTTATGTCCATTCGTCTCGCTTTTCGCAATGCAATATTTAGTGAATTCCGTACTTGTTGTTTTTCACAGACATTTAGAGCATAAAACAGATATGGAATTGAAGATGCAAATCTACATTATTCTTTGTATGAAGTACTTTTTGGCAGTTAGTGCAACATCTCTGGAGTTTCCATTATCATCTTCAAAAAATGTAGATTTCCCAGTAGGAAATAAATGTGGAAAGGCCAAGGCTTCACATTTTGTGTCAAGAAAAGGATCCAACGGACTTTTTCCCTCGCCAGGTGCAATACAGTATTCCTTCTCTGCTAAGTGAGTAAAATTACTTGGATGTAAGCAAGTATCAAACTGTACTCCTCGGACTCTCTCCTGAATGTCTGAACCATTCTCATCTATATCATCGTTATTTCTTCTGGGACATTCTGAGTCTTTTGAAATAACCTCATGCAGTTCTTCTTCATCCTCATCGCGAGAATTCGGTAAAGTGCTGCAAAGACTTTCTTGATGATTCTGCTCTTCTTCATTGCCTATATTTCCTGTGAATAAACTGTTCCACATGTCTTCATCCTCCTGACACTGTTGTACCCATTCATCTGTGATACAAATATTACTGTACAGGGGATTGTTTTGTATAAGCCAGATAAGAGCCTTCATAACACAGTCAGGTCGTATGTTTTGGTGTATGTGGTGTCCTTTGTAGGCTAGTTTCCTTTTCAGTTTGAAAGGAATGATTCCAGATTCTTCAGGAGTCCCAGGAAGTGATGAACACACACTCTCAGTATCAACAGGAATATTTACAAAAGAACCAACCATGCCTTTCTGTCCTCCTCTAGGAAGGTTCAGCATTTTGAAGAAAATTATCCTTTGTGAAATGAGGATGCACTCTAACTCCCTTAAATCCTTCAATTCATCAGGGATTTCCTCTGTGATTAAATCATTTGCTACTGCAGTGGCTGGCATTTTGTTTTTCATTAATACTGCATGACATCCATTACAAATATATCTCTTTTCATCAAGTGAGTGCTTTCCTGTTAGACATTTATCCAGTAGCTGACTTTCAGTATTTATATACTTTTCTTCAGACAAAAGCTGTACAAGACTTCTGTAATACATTTTATGGCAACAGCAGCATATAAACTCAGGAAATTCCTTAATTGGCATCCTGAATTTGAGTTCAAAATCTGAAGCAGCTGCTCTACGTTTATTCTGTTTTGATTCAGCATCTCTTTGTCGAATAGAGTTTAAAGATTCTTCAGTTAAGTCTTGCCGCTTTTCCCTTCTGGAGCTTGTTTCTTTTTGTCTTATTTTGTTGCGACCTTCTTCACTTTAACTTTTTCTCTTCTCTCTTCTGGAGCTTGTGTCTTTCTGCTTAATTTTGTCTGAATCTTTTTTGTTCATGCACTCTCTTTTCTTTTTTCTGGAGCTTGTCTCCTTTCGTTTGATTTTATCAGAATCTTCTTTACTCATTATTTGCCTTTTTTCCTTTCTGGCGCTTGTATCCTTTTGCTTGATTAAACTCAGTTTTTCGACACTCATTTTCTCTCTCCTTTTCTTTCGTAAACCTTTCTCTTTTTCTCTCACTTTCCTGATTGCATCTTTATCTAATTTTCTTCTTTTTTCTCTCTTGTTTGTTGCCTCTTTATTCTTCAACAGATGATAATCTTAATCACTTAATGACATTTGCCTCATCTTTCTTTTTTGGTCTCTTTTTCATTTACTTTACTCTTCTCAACCTGTCTGATTTTGCCTTTGCTTCCTTTTAACACATTTGGAATAATATTTCCGGTGATGACTTTGAGTGGTAATGTCAATGCTAACTGCTACAATCTCATAATAATCAGCACTAACTGCTTTGGATAGGTCAGATAAATACTGATGAAGGGAATGGAAATTGTTATAACGAAGAAGGACTGCAGATCCATTAGGTGAGGGAAGGCCTTTCTGATTTCTTGAATGTGGATCAAATGCAAAAATTGTGTTATTTCCTGCATGATATATGGCACTGGTATATGATACTCTGTGAACATCCCCAAATAGAAAATATATAAATGGAGAAATACCAAAAGCAATATCCATTGCATTTTTGAATTCTTCATTTGAACTGCACAGTCCTGTGTGTTCAGAGAGGATTGTTGTCTGGTAATATTGCTTCTGGAATAATGATGTCCCCTCAAGCTCTTTAACCATTATGTATTCCTGCCCATGCATTTTTGAAGTTTTACTGTATAAACATGATCCATCTTTAAGTATGTTGTCTAATGATCTTGCATTTACATTTTGCAAATTGGTTGTATAAGCGAATATCAGAAAGATTAAACAATTGCATGTACACTGTTTTCCCGCATTTTCATGAAAAATTGGGTCTCCTTGGTGAATATTGGCTTTCAATACATGGAGGCTCCGACGACGTTCTTCCTGATCCTTAAAATATTCTCCAAGTGGTTGTGCAGACATCTATAATATAAAGAAAAGACAATAAATGTGATAGTCAGTAAAATCAAAATATAAATAACATTTTAATTATTCAATATACTTTTACCTTTAATCGGGACAGATTGTCATAGCAAGTTTTTCCTGTCTCTGAACATCTTCTCCAGCTTCTTGATCTTTACCCCTGAAACAGATATTTTAGCTTTTATACACAGTACCTTTAAATTCCCATGAAGCAGAATAAAAAAAAAATCCATGACTTATAGACATATTGTTTATTGCATCTCTTGTCAGGAGAATTATTTTCTATAATATAGAAAAAGATAATAAATGTGATAGTTAGTAAAATTTAAATAAAAAAACATTTTAATTATTCAATATTCTTTTACCTTTAATTAGGACAGATTGTCATAGCAATTTTTCTCCCATCTCTGAACATCTTCTACACCTTCTTGATCTTTACCCTTGAAACAAATTACACAGTACCTTTAAATTCCCATGAAGCAGAATAAAAAAAAATCTATGACTTATAGAAATATTGTTTATTGCATCTCTTGTCAGGAGAATTATTTTACAGCATATCCTAAAGAATGAAAATAGCTCTAAATAAAAAAAAGCAATACACTAAATATTACATTTTTACTTTAGAGTTATGCCCCTTTCCACATTTGCATGAGTCTGGACACTTGTATCATAATGCAAAACATCATTTTAAAAGAGATCACCTCAAAAAAATATTCATTGTTTTTAGTTTGTTTTATATAAATGAAAGTTTGTGTGTGCACTGTTTTTTATATACTTGATATGACATAAAATGTTTACAAAATTATTCAGTGTCTCGTAAAATTGTGCATGCAACACTTGTACGATTAGTCAATGAAAAGCTGCACTACCAATGTATGTACATCTTCTTTATATTGTATTCAAAGTTTGAGATATTTTAGAGCTACATACTAAGAAACTTGAAAGAACCATTCGTTCTTTTTTGCATGAGACTCGGAGCTTCCATTCTCTGTAAAAAATTTCCTTTAAGAATCCAGGTATTGGAAAAAAGGCAGTGTAAAATTGCACTTTCTTTAATTTTGCAGAAAAGAGATGTATTTGAGCATTCTCAATTAAAAACAAACATCCAAAAGTAATATATATATTTTTTTAAACTTCAGAAGCACTTCTTTCATTATAAAATTGCACAATTTGAAACATAGGTTGTGCTCATGTACACTAAATATTGAAGAACTTTTGGCCATTCCTCAAGAAATAGTCATGATATTAGGAAAATGATGCAATAGTATTGTCATAATGCATTCACAAATGGAAAAAGTATGTCATTTAAAATACTGCATATAGGGTTATTTTCACCCAGTTTTATTGTTGCCCTTTTATGCTTGCAAATAATTTTGCCCTATTTAAATTCCTCCAATCATTGTTTTGTTTAAAAAATGATGGTAAGGGTAAAAAAAGTAAAAATAAAATAGAGGCAAAAATTTCCCTGAATACATGAGATATGCAGTCACCAAGAATTCAAATAATATCTTCTTAGTAATGCACATTAAGCAGTTTTGATTTATATATAGGTCAATTCATTCATAATAAGACACAATATGGAATGCAAAAAAATATGAATCCTGCTGAGTAATAAGTACACTCATATTAAGCAACCATACTGTATAGCAGTATAGTTTTAACTTAAGTTAATTTCAGCAAAGTTGTAGCAGCTTCATATTAATTGCTTAATTTGCAACTTCATGAATGCAAGAAAGATAACTTCAATCAGTTTATTGCTAAAGAATATAGTTGATTTATCTTTCTTTTTCCCTATCATAGCTCTGGATAAGATTTTAAAAAAAAAACAACAACAACAAATTTTGCAACTGATAAAAAATACTAAAAATTAAGTATCTTCAGATACTTAATTATGTTCCCCAAACGAAGTTGGGGAACATATTGTTTTTACTCTGTTTCTTATTATGTTCCCCAAACGAACCCAAACGAAGTTGGGGAACATATTGTTTTTACTCTGTTTCTTATTATGTTCCCCAAACGAAGTTTGGGAACATATTGTTTTTACTTTTTCTGAATTTTTTCTTTGTTCTCCGGTACTTTTTTGTCCGCGAGTGTTCTCGTAAACTACTCATCCGATCTAGGTGAAACCTTTTTAGGGTCACTAGGTATGTTATGTAGATGTGCGGAACGAAGGTCATTTTGCGCGCACGTGCGTGCATGTGCGCGCACCTGTAACACGTGAAATGACCAATATAATAGATTTAGCCGTAACTTTTTAAATATTGGATGAAATGCTTTGAAACTCATAATATAAGGATATAATAGTAGTATAGACATGATGACATGGTCAAAATAGCAAGATCTCACGCGCATGCAGGTGTCCTTCGCTGCGATTGGCTGAAACTAAAAGTCTAAATATCTATTTTGTTTTCTGACAAAATCCTTTGAAATTTTGAACATAGTCCTACATTATGAAGATCTACAGCATGATATATAAGAATAATCATGAACGCACGCACATGCACGTGTGCTGCAATCTGATTGGCTAAAACTTTAAATGTCTACAACTTTCTTGGTTCTCAATAATACAGGGTGAAATTTCAAATATGAATAGATATAATGATTGCCTACATTATACTACTATCAAAAGTAAATGCATGGACGTGCATGCACATGCGACCGCACACAATGTATTAAAAGACAGTATACTTGAGTGTTTGATGTTCATGCAGAATTAAGAACTTCTAAATGTCAAGACATGTAACATACTGAAGCATGCAGATCTTTTTACCCTTGACCTTGAAACTTAGGTCAAGGTCACTGGTAACCTGAATAAAATGTTGATATTAGCTATTTACCAAAATCACCTTGACCTATGAACTTGAAATCGACCTTAACCTTTGTCCTTGACCCAAGGGTAAAAAGAAACATGAAGTACATGTACATGTATCTAGAAACACCTTTCAGAGTTTATTTCGGTTGACAGGTTAGAAGTTAAAGAGGTGGTGGTTTTTAATGACCTTGACCTTTCATTCAAATGTCACAATCAATCTTAAGTTCTTGGAATAAGATACAAGATTCAACTCCAATGTTAAATAGGTTAAGAATAAAAATAACCCCCACCCCCACCCCCCACCCCCACACACAAACAAATCAAATTAATGGCAACGTAGAGAATCACTGTTAAACTCAAATAACACCTCGGACCCACATAAAATTTCAGGAAAACTGCAGAAAAGAACTTGAGGAAAGTGTATTAAAATATTTCATTTGAGTTTCCAAAGTATATAGAAATTATTAATTTATACAGAAAAAATTACAAATCCTGTCGTGTTTAAAATTAAAGTGCAGATGACCAAAGTTGGCATATAAGCCTTTTATAGCCTATTTATTCAGATGTCGTTAATAGCATTCTTTTTTACTGATTTGAAATAATATTTTAATACCAAGCATCCTTTGTTTAATTTACCTTTGAAATTTATTTGAATTTTTTTTTAGAATTACGCAATCCCCAGAAATAGCGATTTTAGGTATATTAAAAAATCAATATACATGTACGCTCCTTCGTGAAATAATCAGATATTTGCATTCATGAAAAAAATATTAATAAGAAGGTGTTAAACAATATAGGTCATATTAGCTGACACGAATGTCTTTTTAAACATCTCTTGTAAAACCCAGAGAGTAGCCCCCTATGCATTGGAAAAAATGAATAGTTCCGGTCAAAAAACCTTTATATATTTATTTACAAAGTATATAAAATTTACCAGGCACAGGTATCAGAGTTGTCAAAATGGCCTGAGAGGAAATATTAAAAAAAATTCTGAACAGAAAGGAAAATCCCTTTTCCATGTATGGAACTACTATTGAATAAGTTCATTTTGATTGGTTAGGTATTGGCGTGATACCCTTAGTCGACTTTAACCCTGCCTTGTCGTCGGAATAAAACCAACTTTGAGCCCGAGGTTAAAATAAGTAGAGAAATAAAATGTGAATCGATATATTAAAAATATGACATATGCTTGAAAAATGGTAAATTTATATATGTATTTTTTTCTTTGATTCGCGGGATAGAAAGATATGTTAATCGCTTAATCAACATGCCATAATCATCTTGCATATGCATGTACATGTACGTGTGCGCGCATGCAAAACGTTAAACAATATATCGTTGATAGTTGATATCATTGTAACCTTTATATTCTTAAATGAAATCCTGGGATACTTAGCATATTTATAAAAGGTCTTAGAGGAATAAGGCACGATAAGGGACATGGGGAGCGTTTGGGGAACATCTGTAACGGTCCCCGTTACAATTAGCACTAGTTCTTATTATTATGTTCCCCAAACGAAGTTGGGGAACATATTGTTTTTACTCTGTTTTTTATTATTATTATGTTCCCCAAACGAAGTTGGGGAACATATTGTTTTTACTCTGTTTCTTATTATGTTCCCCAAACGGAGTTTGGGAACATATTGTTTTTACTCGGTTTCTTATTATTATTATTATTATTATTTTTTTTCTTATTTGTTCTCCGGTACTTTTTTGTCCGCGAGTGTTCTCAGAAACTGTTCACCAAACTAAGTTAAAACCTTTTTAGGGTTAATGGGTGTGTAGTGTAGGTGTGCGGAACGAAGGTCATTTTGCGCGCATACGCCTGCACGTGCGGGCGCGTGAAATGAGTGAAATGACTGATATATTTAATATAGTCATAACTTTTACATTTTTTGATGAAATGCTTTGAAACTCATTATATAAGGATATATTAATAGTGTTAATAATATGACACTGTCAAATTAGCACGAGCTCACGCGCATGCACGTGCGCTTTGCTCTGATTGGCTGAAACAAAAACCTCAATATCTTTTCTGTTTTTTGACAAAATGCTATGAAATTTAAAACATAGGCATACTTTAGGACGTCCTACAAAATGATATATAACAATTGCATGAAAACATGCGCATGCGCGTGCGCTGCAATCTGATTGGCTTAAACTTTAAATAGCTATAACTCCCTTGTTTTTCAACCAAACAAGATGGGGTTTAGAACATAGACATACATAATGGACTGCTACAAGAAGGTATGGTCGTCATGCACATGCGTGCACGTGCGCTTTGATCTGATTGGCTGAAACAAAAATATCAATAACTTTTTCGTTTTTTGACAAAATGCTATAAAATCTTGGACATAGGCATGCATTAAGATATCCTACAATATGATATGTAACAATTTTCATAAATGCATGCACATGCACGTGCGCTGCAATCTGATTGGCTTAAAATTTAAATGGCTGTAACTCCCTTGTTTTTCAACCAAACAGGATGGGATTTGGACCTTACACAGACATAATAGACTCCTACAAGAGGGTATGGTCATCATGCACATGCATGCACGTGCGTGCACGTGAAATTGGTAAAATTAAGAATACACCTGAATGATCGTATTTTTAATGCTTTTGGATTAAACGCTTCAATATTTAGTATATCAAGATTTCTAAATAGTGGAGACAAGATGTTATCGTCATTATGCATATGCATTCACATGCGCACGCGTGCTATGCTAAAATTTGAATATACTTGGTATACTTCTGGGAAAACGTTGATAAAATCTTAAATGCATAGAGTTTGCCTTTTTTAATAAAGCTTACAGGGAATATGGCACGAAAAGGGATTTGGGGAGCGTTTGGGGAACATCTGTAACGGTTCCCGTTACAATTAGCACTAGTTATTATTATTCTTATTATTTTTCTTCCTGGGAAAATCTTGTCCGCGAGTGATCTTGTAAACTACACATCCGACTTAGGTGAAACCTTTTTAGGGTAAGTAGGCATGTTATGTAGATTTGCGGAATCAAGGTCATTTTGCGCGCACGTGCTTGCAAGAGCGCGCACGTGCAAAACTTGAAATGACCAATTTATAATGGATATAACCGTAACTTTTCTATTTTTTGACGAAATGTTTTGAAACTCATAATGTAAGGATATATGAGTAGTATGCACAAGATGACATGGTCAAAATAGCAAGATCGCACGCGCATGCACGTGCGCTTCGCTCTGATTGGCTGAAACTAGAGTCTCAATATCTTTCTTGTTTTTTGATAAAATTATTTGAAATTTTGAACATAGTCATACATTAGGGAGGTCTACAGCCTGTTATATAAGAAATGTCATGAAAGCATGTGCATGCACGTGTGCTTGCAAGAGCTGGCACGTGCAACACGAGGAATGTCCAATATAATTGATACAAACGTAACTATTTAAATTATTGATGAAATGCTTTGAAACTCATATAATAAGTATATATTAGAAGCATAGACAAGATGACATGGTAAAAAAAGCAAGATCTCACGTGCATGCACGTGCGCTTCGCTCTGATTGGCTGAAACTAAAGTCTCAATATCTTTCTTGTTTTTTGACGAAAACCTTTGAAATTTTAAACATAGACATGTATTAGGATATCCTACAAAAAAATATATAGCAATTATCATGAAATTGCGTGCATGCACGTGCGCTGCAATCTGATTGGCTTAAACTTTAAATAGCTATAACTCCCTTGATTTTCAACCAAACAGGATGGGATTTGGAACATAGATAGATATACTGGACTACTACAAGAAAATATGGTCACCATGCACATGCATACACGTGCATGTATGTGCGCTGCAATCTGATTGGCTGAAACTTTAAACAGCTATAACTCCCTTGGTTTTCAACCAAACGGGGTGGGATTTAGAACATAGATAGATGTAACGGACATTTACAAGAATGTATGGTCACCATGCTCATGTATGCACGTGCCTGCACGTGAAATGAGCAAAATCAAAAAAACACTTGAATGAGCGTATCTTTTTAATACTTTTGGATTAAATACTTTAATATTAAGTATATTAAAATATATAGATTGTGTAGACAAGATGATATGGTCATTACGCACATGCATTCACATGCGCACGTGTGCAATTCAAAAGTTTGAATGAACTTGGTACACTTTTGGGAAAAGGTTGCTAAAATCTCAAATGCATAGAGTTTGTCTTATTTAATGAAGCTTCCAGGGAATATGGCACCAAAAGGGAGTTGGGGAGCGTTTGGGGAACATCTGTAACGGTCCCCGTTACAATTAGCACTAGTTATGTTCCCCAAACGAAGTTGGGGAACATATTGTTTTTACTCTGTTTCTTATTATTATTATTTTTCTTCTTCCTGGGCACTTTTTTGTCCGCGAATGATCTCGTAAACTACACATCCAACTAAGGTGAAATGTTTTTAGGGTCAATAGACATGTTATGTAGATTTGCCGAACGAAGGTCAATTTGCGCGCACGTGCTTGCAAGAGCGAGCACGTGCAACACGTTAAATGGCCAGTATAATGTATATTGCCTTAACTTTTCTATTTTTTGATGAAATGCTTTGAAACTCATAATTTAAAGATATATTAGTACTATAGACAAGATAACATGGTCAAAATAGCAAGGTCTCACGCGCATGCATGTGCGCTTTGCTCTGATTGGCTGAAACTAAAGTCTCAATATCTTTCTTGTTTTTTAACTAAATCCTTTGAAATTTTGAACATAGCCACGCATTAGGATATCCTACAAAATGATATATAGCAATTATCATGAAAACACGTGCATGCACGTGCGCTGCAATCTGATTGGCTGAAACTTTAAATAGGTATAACTCCCTTGGTTTTCAACCAAGTAGGATGGGATTTGGAACATAGATATATACAATGGACTTCTACAAGAAGGTATGATCACCATGCACATGCATACACGTGCGTGTACGTGCGCTGCAACCTGATTGGCTGAAACTTTAAACAGCTATAACTCCCTTGGTTTTCAACCAAACAGGATGGGATTTGGAACATAGATATATATAATGGACTTCTACAAGAAGGTATGGTCACCATGCACATGCATACATGTGCGTGTACGTGCGCTGCAACCTGATTGGCTGAAACTTTAAACAGCTATAACTCCCTTGGTTTTCAACCAAACAGGATGGGATTTGGAACATAGATATATATAATGGACTTCTATAAGAAGGTATGGTCACCATGCACATGCATACATGTGCGTGTACGTGCGCTGCAATCTGATTGGCTGAAACTTTAAACAGCTATAACTCCCTTGGTTTTCAACCAAACGGGGTGGGATTTAGAACATATATAGATGTAATGGACTTCAACAAGAAGGTATGGTCACCATGCTCATGTATGCACGTGCGTGCACGTGAAATGAGTAAAATCAAAAATGCACTTGAATTTAGCGTTTTTTTTAATACTTTTGGATTAAATACTTTAATATTTAGCATATTAAAATATATAGATTGTGTAGACAATATGATATGGTCATTACGCACATGCATTCACATGCGCAAGTGTGCAATGATAAAATTTGAATGAACATGGTACACTTCTGGGTAAACGTTGTTAAAGTCTCAAATGCATAGAGTTTGTCTTATTTAATTACGCTTACAGGGAATATGACTATAAAAGGGAGTTGGGGAGCGTTTGGGGAACATCTGTAACGGTCCCCGTTACAATTAGCACTAGTTATTAAGGTCTTCCGACTTCCTTCGGAAGACCTTATTGTTTTCCTTCTGTTTTTTATTATTATTATTATTATTCTTTTTTCATAGTACAACCGATTTCTCAGCTATGCGTAAACAGATTTCAAAGATTTTCTCAGGGAAGATGCTTCATGAGAAAATCTCCAGACGTGTTTTTCATTTTTTCAAAATTCACTTCCGTTCGCGATTTTTGGGGATTTTTGTATTTTTTAAAAGGCATTTTGTCCAGCAGTTTTCTCGAGAATGGCTAAAGATAAAAAAATGAAACTCACTGATGTAATAGAACATCGAACTCCATTATGGGGAACGACCTTTATTTTTCGTCGTCGGCACTTCCGGTCGTAAACGGAAGTGAATTCAAAAAGTCACATTTCTCAACTTTTTTGTTTTCCAATATTTTTCTTTAGTATTTACAGGGTTTATAGGGTGTCTTATGAGAATACTAAATATGTATTTAGTATCTTGATGGGTGCATCTATTGTAGAGATATGACCAAACCAAACTTTGTCCTACTGGCGTGGGTTCGAATCCCGCTGTGGGCGTTGACATTTTTTTTCTTTGTTTCTGTCTTTTTTCAGTTACAAATAACTTTTCTCTCTTTTTTAACATGTATGGAAGATTTCGCTGATTTTTAAAAGCTATTTTTGAAATATTTTGAGGAATACCTGGAATAATCATGAGATATGTTAAGAGGCTGCTGTAAATGAACGTAAACCAAATAAATACATTCTGAAATTTTTTGGGATGACGCAGCATAGAATTCTAACGAAAATCGATCGGAAGACCTGCTTGTTGCACCAGCAACAAGAACGCATCTAGTTATGTTCCCCAAACGAAGTTGGGGAACATATTGTTTTTACTCTGTTTCTTATTATTATTATTATTATTATTTTTCTTCTCGGGAAAATTTTGTCCGCGAATGATCTTGTAAAGTACACATCCGATTAAGGGGAAACCTTTTTAGGGTAAGTAGGCATGTTGTGTAGATTTGCGGAACGAAGGTCATTTTGCGCGCACGTGCTTGCAAGAGCGCGCACGTGCAACACGTGAAATGACCAATATGCTTGAAATTGCCGTAACTTTTACATTTTTCGATGTAATGCTTTGATATTTAGAATATTTAAACATATTATAAATGTAGATAAGATGACATTGTCAACATGCAATTTTGTGTGCACGTGCTTCAAGAGCGCGCACGAGCAACACGTGAAATGACTGATTTAATTGATAAAGGCGTAAATTTTTACCTTTTTAATGAAATGCTTTGAAACTCATAATATAAGGATATAGTAGTAGCATAGACAATATGACATGGTCAAAATAGCAAGATCTCACACGCATGCGCGTGCGCTTCGCTCTGATTGGCTGAAACTAAAGTCTCAATATCTTTCTTGTTTTTTGATGAAATCCTTTGAAATTTTGTACATAGCCATGCATTAGGATATCCTACAACATGATATATAACAATTTTCATGAAAACACGTGCATGCACGTGCGCTGTAATCTGATTGGCTGAAACTTTAAATAGCTATAACTCCCTTGGTTTTCAATCAAACAGGATGGGATTTGGAACATAGATAGATATAATAGACTTCTACAAGAAGGTATGGTCACCATGCACATCCATACACGTGCGTGTACGTGCGCTGCAATCTGATTGGCTGAAACTTTAAATAGCTATAACTCCCTTAGTTTTCAACCAAACAGGATGAGATTTGGAACATAGATAGATATAATGGACTTCTACAAGAAGGTATGGTCACCATGCACATCCATACACGTGCGTGAACGTACGCTGCAATCTGATTGGCTGAAATTTTAATCAGCTATAACTCCCTTGGTTTTCAACCAAACGGAGTGGGATTTAGAACATAGATAGATGTAATGAACTTCTACAAGAAGGTATGCCACCATGCTCATAAATGCACGTGCGTGCACGTGAAATGAGTAAAATCAAAAATACACTTGAATAGAGCGTATGTTTTAATACTTTTAGATTAAATACTTTAATATTTAGTATATTAAAGTATATAGATTGTGTAGACAAGATGATATGGTCATTACGCACATGCATTCACATGCGCACGCGTGCAATGCTAAAATTTGAATGAACTTGGTACCCTTCTGGGTAAACGTTGTTAAAGTTTCAAATGCATAGAGTTTGTCTTATTTAATGAAGCTTACAGGGAATATGGCACCAAAAGGGAGATGGGGAGCGTTTGGGGAACATCTGTAACGGTCCCCGTTACAATTAGCACTAGTTATTCTTATTTTTCTTCCTGGGAAAATTTTGTCCGCGAGTGATCTTGTAAACTACACATCAGACTAAGGTGAAATGTTTTTAGGGTCAGTAGACATGTAATGTAGATTTGCGGAACGAAGGTCATTTTGCGCGCACGTGCTTGCAAGAGCGCGCACGTGCAACATGATAAATGACCGATTACATTGATATAGATGTAACTTTTTAAATTTTTGATGAAATGCTTTAGAACTCATAACATAAGGATACATTAGAAGTATAGACAATATGACATGGTCAAAATAGCAAGATCTCACGCGCATGCACGTGCGCTGCACTCTGATTGGCTGAAACAAAAATCTCAATATCTTTTTTGTCTTTTGACGAAATGCTTTGAAATTTTGATTATAGCCATGCATTAGGATATCCTACAATATGATATATAGCAATTATCATGAAAACACGTGCATGCACGTGCGCTGCAATCTGATTGGCTTAAACTTTAAATAGCTATTATATTCATTTGGATTTCAACCAAAGACGATGGGATTTGAAATATAGATAGATATTATGAACTACTACAAGAAGGTATGGTCAACATGCACATGGATACACGTGCATGTACGTGCGCTGCAATCTGATTGGCTGAAACTTTAAACAACTATAACTCCCTTGGTTTCCAACCAAACAGGATGGGATTTGGAACATAGATAGATATAATGGACTACTACAAGATAGGTATGGTCACCATGCACATGCGCACGTGCGTGTACGTGCACTGCAATCTAATTGGCTGAAACTTTTAACAGGTATAACGCCCTTGGTTTTCAACCATATGGGGTGGGATTTAGAACATAGATAGATGTAATGATCTTCTACAAGAAGGTATGGTCACCGTGCTCATGTATGCACGTGCGTGCACGTGAAATGAACAAAATCAAAAATACACTTGAATGAGCGTATTTTTATTACTTTTGGGTTAAATACTTTAATTTTTAGTTTATTAAAATATATGGATTGTGTAGACAAAATGATATGGTCATTACGCACAGGCATTCGCATGCACACGCATGCAATGCTAAAATTTTAATGAACTTCGTACACTTCCAGGTAAATGTTAAAGTCTCAAAAACATAGAGTTTGTCTTATTTAATGAAGCTTACAGGTAATATGGCACAAAAAGAGAGTTGGGGAGCGTTTGGGGAACATCTGTAACGGTCCCCGTTACAATTAGCACTAGATATGTTCCCCAAACGAAGTTGGGGAACATATTGTTTTTACTCTGTTTCTTATTATTATTATTATTATTTTTCTTCTTCCTGGGAAAATCTTTTCCGCGAATGATCTTGTAAAGTACACGTCCGACTTAGGTGAAACCTTTTTAGGGTCAGTAGGCATGTTATGTAGATCTGCGGAACAAAGGTCATTTTGCGCGCACGTGCTTGCAAGAGCGCGCACGTGCAACGCGTGAAATGACCAAAATAATAGATACAGCCGTAACTTTTCTATTTTTTGATTATATGCTTTGATACTCATAATATAAGTATATATTAGTAGTATAGACGTGTTGACATGGTCAAAATAGCAAGTTCTTACGCGCATGCACGTGCGCTTCGCTCTGATTGGCTGAAACTAAAGTCTCAATATCTTTCTTGTTTTTCGTCAGAATCCTTTGAAATTTTGAAATTAGTCACACAATATGAAGATCTACAGCATGATATATAATAATTTTCATGGAAGCACGTACATGCGCGTGTGCTGGCAAGAGCGCGCACGTGCAACATGTGAAATTACCATGATAATGGATGAAGCCGTAACTTTTCTATTTCTTGATGGAATTTTTTGAAACTCACAATGCATGAATATAGTAGTACTATCAACAAGATGACATGGTCAAAATTGCAAGATCTTATGCGCATGCACGTGCGCTTTGCTCTGATTGGCTGAAACTAAAGTCTCAAAATATCTCTTGTTTTACGTCCTATTCCTTTGAAATTTTGAACTTAGTCACAGATCTACAGCATGATATATAATAATTATCATAAAAGCACATAAATCCACGTGTGCTGCAATCTGATTGGCTGAAACTTTACATGCCTATATCTTTCTTTTTTCTCAACAAAACAGGATTAAGTTTAGAATATGAATAGGTATTATGGATTCCTACATGATATTGATATTAAGTTTGAATGCAAGGACGTGCTTGCATGCACATGCGCACACGCAATGCGTAAAATGAACTACATGTTTGTAAAACGGTAAAATTTACATTTTTATGACTTTTTATTGATTTCTGGAATATAAAGATATGTTAATGGTTTAGACAACATGCCATGATCACCTTGCATGTGCATGCACGTGTGTTTGCGAACAATGCGTCAAATGACAAAAAGTTGATATCATTGTAGCTTTTAAATTCTTTTATGAAATCCTGCGATACTAAGCATATTGAAAAAAGTTTAAAGGAAATTTGCACAAAAAGGGAGTTGGGGAGCATTTGGGGAACATCTGTAACGGTCCCCGTTACAATTAGAACTAGTTCTTATTATTATTATTATTATTTTTCTTCCTGGGAAAATCTTTTCCGCGAGTGATCTTGTAAACTACACATCCGACTTAGGTGAAACCTTTTTAGGGTAAGTAGGCATGTTATGTAGATTTGCGGAATCAAGGTCATTTTGCGCGCACGTGCTTGCAAGAGCGCGCACGTGCAAAACTTAAAATAACCAACATATAATGGATATAACCGTAACTTTTCTATTTTGTGACGAAATGTTTTGAAACTTATAATCCACGGATATATTAGTAGTATGCACAAGATGACATGGTCAAAATAGCAAGATCGCACGCGCATGCACGTGCGCTTCGCTCTGATTGGCTGAAACTAAAGTCTCAATATCTTTTTTGTTTTTTGATAAAATCATTTGAAATTTTGAACATAGTCATACATTAGGGAGATCTACAGCCTGTAATATAAGATTTATCATGAAAGCATGTGCATGCACATGTGCTTGCAAGAGCTCGCACGTGCAACACGAGAAATGTCCAATATAATTGATACAGACGTAACTATTTAAATTATTGATGAAATGCTTTGAAATTCATATTATAAGTATATATTAGAAGGATAGACAAAATGACATGATCAAAAAAGTAAGATCTCACGCGCATGCACGTGCGCTTCGCTCTGATTGGCTGAAACTAAAGTCTCAATATCTTTCTTGTTTCTTGTTATAATCCTTTGAAATTTTGAACATAGACCTACATTATGAAGATCTACAGCGTGATATATAAGAATTTTCATGAAAGCATGCGCATGCCCGCGTGCTGCAATCTGATTGGCTGAAACTTTAAATGGCTATATCTCCTTTGTTTTTTGACGAAATGCTTTGAAATTTAAAACATAGTCATGCATTAGGATATGCTACAATATGATGCAGAAAAAAATCATGAAATCACGCGCATGCACTTGTGCTGCAATCTGATTGGCTTAAACTTGAAATGGCTATAACTCCCTTGTTTTTCAACCAAACAGGATGGAATTTAGAATATAGATAGATATAAGGGACTCCTACAAGAAGGTATGGTCATCATGCACGTGCACGCACGTGCGTGCATTTGGAACGAGTGAAATTAAAAAATACGTTTGAAAGAGTGATTTTTCATACTTTTGGACTGAATGCTTTAATATATTGTATATTCAGATATGTAGATAGTATAGACAAGATGATATGATCATAACGCACATGCATTCACATGCGCACGGGTGCAATGCTAAAATTTGAATATAATTGGTATCCTTCTGAGAAAACGTTGTTAAAGTCAAAAATGCACAGAGTTTGTCTTATTTAATGAAGCTTACAGGGAATATGGCACCAAAACGGGAGTTGGGGAGCGTTTGGGGAACATCTGTAACGGTTCCCGTTACAATTAGCACTAGTTATGTTCCCCAAACGAAGTTGGGGAACATATTGTTTTTACTCTGTTTCTTATTATGTTCCCCAAACGAAGTTGGGGAACATATTGTTTTTACTCTGTTTCTTATTATTATTATTTTTCTTCTCGGGAAAATTTTGTCCGCGAATGATCTTGTAAAGTACACATCCGATTAAGGGGAAACCTTTTTAGGGTAAGTAGGCATGTTATGTAGATTTGCGGAACGAAGGTCATTTTGCGCGCACGTGCTTGCAAGAGCGCGCACGTGCAACACGTGAAATGACCAATATGCTTGAAATTGCCGTAACTTTTACATTTTTCGATGTAATGCTTTGATATTTAGAATATATAGACATATTATAAATGTAGATAAGATGACATTGTCAACATGCAATTTTGTGTGCACGTGCTTGCAAGAGCGCGCACGAGCAACACGTGAAATGACCCATTTAATTGATATAGGCGTAAATTTTTACCTTTTTAATGAAATGCTTTGAGACTCATAATATAAGGATGTAGTAGTAGCATAGACAATATGACATGGTCAAAATAGCATTATCTCACGCGCATGCACGTGCGCTTCGCTCTGATTGGCTGAAACTAAAGTCTCAATATCTTTTTTGTTTTTTGATGAAATCCTTTGAAATTTTGTACATAGCCATGCATTAGGATATCCAACAACATGATATATAACAATTTTCATGAAAACACGTGCATGCACGTGCGCTGCAATCTGATTGGCTGAAACTTTAAATAGCTATAATTCCCTTAGTTTTCAACCAAATAGGATTTGGAACATAGATAGATATAATGGACTTCTACAAGAAGGTATGGTCACCATGCACATCCATACACGTGTGTGAACGTACGCTGCAATCTGATTGGCTGAAATTTTAATCAGCTATAACTCCCTTGGTTTTCAACCAAACGGAGTGGGATTTAGAACATATATAGATGTAATGAATTTATACAAGAAGGTATGCCACCATGCTCATGTATGCACGTGCGTGCAAGTGAAACGAGTAAAATCAAAAATAAACTTGAATGAGCGTATTTTTTAATACTTTTAGATTAAATACTTTAATATTTAGTATATTAAAGTATATAGATTGTGTAGACAAGATGATATGGTCATTACGCACATGCATTCACATGCGCATGCGTGCAATGCTAACATTTGAATGAACTTGGTACCCTTCTGGGTAAAACGTTGTTAAAGTCTCAAATGCATAAAGTTTGTCTTATTTAATGAAGCTTACAGGGAATATGGCACCAAAAGGGAGATGGGGAGCGTTTGGGGAACATCTGTAACGGTCCCCGTTACAATTAGCACTAGTTATTATTATTATTATTTTTCTTCTTCCTGGGAAAATCTTTTCCGCGAATGATCTTGTAAACTACACGTCCGACTTAGGTGAAACCTTTTTAGGGTCAGTAGGCATGTTATGTAGATTTGCGGAACGAAGGTCATTTTGCGCGCACGTGCTTGCAAGAGCTCGCACGTGCAATGCGTGAAATGACCAAAATAATACATACAGCCGTAACTTTTCTATTTTTTGATTATATGCTTTGATACTCATAATATAAGTATATATAAGTAGTATAGACGTGTTGACATGGTCAAAATAGAAAGATCTCACGTGCATTTCGCTCTGATTGGCTAAAGCTTAAGTCTGAATATCTTTCTTGTTTTTCGTCATAATCCTTTGAAATTTTGAACTAAGTCACACAATATGAAGATCTGCAGCATGATATATAATAATTTTCATGAAAGCACGTACATGCACGTGTGCTGGCAAGAGCGCGCACGTGCAACATGTGAAATTACCAAGATAATGGATGAAGCCGAAACTTTTCTATTTCTTGATGGAATTTTTTGAAACTCACAATGCATGAATATAGTAGTAGTATGGACAAGATGACATGGCCAAATTTGCAAGATCTTACGCGTATGCACGTGCGCTTTGCTCTGATTGGCTGAAACTAAAGTCTCAAAATCTTTCTTGTTTTACGTCGTAATCCTTTGAAATTTTGAACTTAGTCACATATTATGAAGATCTACCGCATGATATATAAGTATTGTCATGAAAGCACATAAATCCACGTGTGCTGCAATCTGATTGGCTGAAACTTTACATGCCTATATCTTTCTTGTTTCTTAACAAAACAGTATGAAGTTTAGAATATGAATAGGTATTATGGATTCCTACATGATATTGCTATCAAAATTGAATGCAAGGACGTGCTTGCATGCACATGCGCACACGCAATGCGTAAAATGAACAATATGTTTGAAAAACGGTAAAATTTATATTTTTATGACTTTTTATTGATTAGATATGTTAAAGGTTTAGACACCATGTCATGATCACCTTGCATGTGCATGCACGTGCGTTTGCAAACAATGCGTTAAATGTCAAAAAGTTGATATCATTGTAGCTCTTAAAATTCTTTTATGAAATCTTGCGATACTAGGCATATAAGTTTTAAAGGAAATTTGCACAAAAAGGGAGTTGGGGAGCGTTTGGGGAACATCTGTAACGGTCCCCGTTACAATTAGAACTAGTTATTATTATTATTATTATTATTTTTCTTCTTCCTGGGAAAATCTTTTCCGCGAATGATCTTGTAAACTACACGTCCGACTTAGATGAAACCTTTTTAGGGTCAGTAGGCATGTTGTGTAGATTTGCGGAACGAAGGTCATTTTGCGCGCACGTGCTTGCAAGAGCGCGCACATGCAACGCGTGAAATGACCAAAATAATAGAAACAGCCGTAACTTTTCTATTTTTTGATTAAATGCTTTGATACTCATAATAAAAGTATGTATTAGTAGTATAGACGTGTTGACATGGTCGAAATAGCAAGATCTCACGCGTATGCACGTGCGCTTCGCTCTGATTGGCTGAAACTAAAGTCTCAATATCTTTCTTGTTTTTCGTCATAATCCTTTGAAATTTTGAACTTAGTCACACAATATGAAGATCTACAGCTTGATATATAATAATTTTCATGAACTCACGTACATGCGCGTGTGCTGGCAAGAGCGTGCACGTGCAACATGTGAAATTACCAAGATAATGGATAAAGCCGTAACTTTTCTATTTCTTGATGGAATTTTTGGAAACCCACAATGCATGAATATAGTAGTAGTATGGACAAGATGACATGGTCAGAATTGCAAGATCTTTCGCGCATGCATGTGCGCTTTGCTCTGATTGGCTGAAACTAAAGTCTCAATATCTTTCTTGTTTTATGTCATAATCCTTTGAAATTTTGAACTTAGTCATATATTATGAAGATCTACCGCATGATATATAAGAATTATCATGAAAGCACATAAATCCACGTGTGCTGCAATCTGATTGGCTGAACTTTTACATGCCTATATCTTTCTTGTATCTCAACAAAACAGGATAAAGTTAAGAATA
The DNA here is from genome assembly GCF_032062105.1 of Saccostrea cuccullata. Classification (NCBI taxonomy): domain Eukaryota; kingdom Metazoa; phylum Mollusca; class Bivalvia; order Ostreida; family Ostreidae; genus Saccostrea; species Saccostrea cuccullata. Next base: position 122,256 of record NW_026928702.1, on the reverse strand, counting down.
TGAATAGGTATTATGGATTCCTACATGATATTGCTATCAAAATTGAATAAAAGGACGTGCTTGCATGCACATGCGCACACGAAATGCGTAAAATGAAAATATGTTTGAAAAACGGTAAAATTTATATTTTTAGGAGTTTTTATTGATTTCTGTAATATAAAGATATGTTTATGGTTTAGACAACATGTCATGATCACCTTGCATGTGCATGCACGCGCGTTTGCGAACAATGCGTTAAATGACAAAAAGTTGATATCATTGTAGCTTTTAAAATTCTTTTATGAAATCCTGCGATACTAAGCATATTGAAAAAAGTTTTAAAGGAAATTTGCATAAAAGGGATTTGGGGAGCGTTTGGGGAACATCTGTAACGGTCCCCGTTACAATTAGAACTAGTTTTTAGTATTTTTTATCAGTTGAAAAATTTGTTGGTTTATTATTATTATTATTTTTGGACAGTAAGTGATTTAAACCACAATACCATCATGTGCAACTTCTAATTCTGTCTAAAATAAAGAATTTCCTCTATAATTCAAAATATGTCAAATTAATAAACTTGTATTTTTAATTACACAAAATACACGTTTATATATATTCTTTATATATGTTGTGCCTAGAAATTTATGTTTCAATATAAACTATACTTCCAAACATCTTGCGAACTTGATACATTATCTAAATCTGTATGTGAATCTGGCATTTGATCTCAACTAAAATAAATAAAAAAAAATACTGTTTATTACTTAATATGTGGTCAAATGAAGCATTCGTGACACTTTAATAGGCCAAGAAAAATAGATTAAACACTTTATTTGAAGTGTATTTTGCCTACTTAAATAAACAACCATGATTTCTTCATCTATGATTTTTTTTTTTCATGGAATTAAATGCCAGGTTCCCTAGGTTGAAAATGTAATAGATAAGCTCAATATTTACACATTATATTTTTTTCTATGTCCAAAACACCCTATTATTGAAGAGAGGGACCTTAGTAGCACATGATTATAAACTTCTAACAAATAATAACAATTAATCAACCTTTGATATGACTTTTATTTTAATAATCATTTTATTATCATTTTTTCCATTAGTTTCATATTCTGATCAAGACCATGATTAAATTTACACTTAAATTGTAAAAAGCACAAACAGTGCTCATTAAAAAAACATTTATTGTAAGAATTTCACAGTGAATGAGGAATATGTCAGTTATTACATTTCTTCATTTTGTTTATCCTCCACTTTCTGTTTTTTTGGGCTCTGAAATCTCACTGTCTGTTTCCAGAAGGGAACTGTCTAGCTCAGACAGTTCTTTATCCTCGTAACTACTCACAGTCTTTTTCAAGTCAAAAATCTCCTTGTTGAGGGAGGAAAACACTGTTTATGGTATTCAGTACACAACGGAACAGTTGTCGGCTGAACAAAGCAAAGACCAAGATTTGCATCTGATTCTTCATTGGCTTAAGGACAGAGAGGAACCAGCTGAAACGGACCTGTTTCTAGCGGATCAGGCAGCTAAGAAATACTTTGTTAACAGAGAACAATTTTTCTTAGATAGTGAAGGAGTCCTTAGAAATACATCTAAAAACAACCTTATCAGATTAGTTGTGCCAAAGTCCCTCATACAGGAAGTTCTCTCCTTGAATCATGATATACCAATGACAGGTCATCAGGGAGTGGATAGGACAAGAGCAAGGATTAAAGAGAAATACTACTGGTACAAAATGAATGAGACAATTAAGGCTTATGTTCAGTCCTGTGACACCTGTAACAAGAATAAGAAAGCTACCAGGAAGGCGAGATGTCCCTTTTCACAGTACCATGCAGGCGTCCCGTTTGAACGGGTGCACATCGATTTCATGGGACCACTTCCTGAGACAGCAAAGGGAAATACTAATATTCTGGTATTAGTAGACCAATTCACTAAGTGGGTAGAAGTCTTACCACTGCCGTCTCAGACAGCAGAGGAAACGGCAAGGGCCATGGTCAACGAAGTCTTCACTCGGTTTGGATGCCCCCTTACTATTCATAGCGATCAAGGGAGGAACTTTGAAAGCTCTTTGTTTAAATCTATTTGCCAAGCTTTCAAAATCCACAAAACAAGAACCACACCATACAGACCCTCTGCAAATGGGCAGGTGGAAAGATTCAATCGCACGATTATGGATGCTGTCCGTTGTTTTGTTAGCAAGGCGCAAACGGATTGGGACATTTATCTCCCTCAACTCGCCAGTGCAATAAGATCATCAGTCAACAGAATGACGGGACTAACCCCCAATATGATGATGCTGGGGCGGGAGATCAACATGCCAGCCGACTTGGTTTTCCAGTCCCCTATGGAAGAGACTAGTACAGATGAGACAGAATATGTCAGCAAATTGAAGGCAGCCATTACAGAAGCTCATGAAATTGCAAGACAAAAATTGAAGTCGTCTCAGGCATACATGAAAAGAGACTATGATGTTCGCATACTGAAAACAGCCTACAAGCCAGGAGATTTAGTTTACATATTGGATATGGCTCATTTAAAAGGAAGAAACAAAAAATTAGAATCTCCTTGGAAGGGTCCGGGTGTGGTACTGGATAAGATAACATCGTATGTCTACAAAGTGCAACTCGAGAAGACGATCACTATCATCAATCACGACAGAATGAAAAAATGCAATGATAGAAAAACACCTAACTGGGTTCAAAAGAAACAGAAAGAGGTGTTAGATGGTACAACAGGTACTCTGGGTACAGGTGAACTTGATGTTTTCTGTTTTTGCAGAAAAGGGGATAATGGGTCATTCATGATCCAATGCGATGGTTGCGATGAGTGGTATCATGGGAATTGTGTTGGGGTTTGTTCAGAAATAGCTGACAAAGGGACAGAATACTTCTGCCCCCTTTGTCAGAAGAAACGTCAAGTTTAGAGTACATGTAAGAAAGAGAAGGGATGTAGATATATTATTTGTAAATATGTTTATTATTTTCTTTTTCAGGTCAAGATTTCCAGATTTGTTTTTGTATGATAACCGTGTGTACGGTTTCATTGATATTTTTGTAAGAAAATGTCCAGTGATGGTGAGTTGTTGGAAGAGGACAATACCTATGTCCAGTATGGGGACTTGGGTGAGCTGATTTTCAGTCGAGAGGAGGAGAAGCCACAACCCATTAACATCAAAGAGCTCTTAGCAGAAACAGAAGAAATAACATCTGAATCAGACTGGTCAGAGCACTCCTCCCCAACGAAGAAGGCAGTCGAAGTTAAAGAGGATAGACACAATAGGATGACGGACAGAGGAAGGGATGTTCGCTCCCGAGATTCTAGTTGCCCAGTTCAGGAGTGCGACTTTGTGGGGCGTAAATTAAAATTTCATGTCCAGTGTCAACACCTGCCTAGGATTTTGTGGGATAATCCCCAGCCACCCATTAAAGATGAAAAGGTAAATGAGTGGACGGAGTGGAGGTACTAACTCCTGCTCTTCCTTGCAAGATGTCTTGTGAAGTCTGAGTCAGTGGAAGATTTGGCGAGATGGACTGAGGAATTTGCATCCCCTTTGGTACCTGTCCAGTCACAGATTATTGCTCGTTCTCAGGATCAGATGAGAAAGTTATCCAGGTGGATGAGATGGGTTGACCCTTGTACCTTCCAGCTGACACCGATCAATTCTCTGAGCGTGTTGATTCACTGGAGGTACCAGGTCATATACTATCATTACCTGCAAGCTGCTCAAAAACTTCAATATTTAAAATTTGGCCATGAATTTATGTCATGTGTGGAAAATGTGCGTGAACCTGATTTTCCTTATGCACTGTCACATTCCAGAATATTGTCGGACAGAGCTCGTGAAGATGTGACTTCCGAGGAACCTTCACAAAAAGTCCCTCGGCTATCTAAGTAAATTATGAAGGATAAGGTTGTGTGTTTGAAGCTACGTGTATGTATATGTACATAATAATTTTTCCCCCAAGCATAGTTCAGATAGGAAACTGAGCTAACGTGGTGTTGACAATTTTTTTTTCTCTGTTGTTCTTTCCCTAGAGATATTCCCGGTTATGCGGGAAGAGTTTAGATTTTTCAATATAATATGTTAAATGAAAAGTATTTTCTAGCTAGGATGCAGGGGCATCCCAAATTTTTAAAAGGGGGGAGAATGTAGTAGGTTAAGCTATTCGACAGACATGACTGACGTACGACCTATCTATTTCCGATGTACCCGGCCATATGAGAACTAGTTGACAGAACCAGTTTCAGAGAGTTACGAGGATAGACGATCGACACCAGACGACGGTTTCACACAGACTTCTACGAACCTGGTAATTGTACATGTAATATTTTAAGGTCAATAAATATTACCACACATAGAAATATTAGCAATTATGGCTTTGCTGTTCTTAAGAAGAAGATTTTTAAAGAATTTTCCTATATATTTCTATATAAAACTTTGGTCGGCCATTGTGGCCCCGCCCTATCCCCAGGGGTCATGATTTGAACAAACTTGAATCTACACTACCTGGGGATGCTTCCATATAATTATGAGCAATCATGGCTTTGCTGTTCTTAAAAAGAAGATTTTTAAAGAATTTTCCTATATATTTCTATATAAAAACTTGGTCCGCCATGGTGACCCCGCCCTACCCCCGGGGGACATGATTTGAACAAACTTGAATCTACACTACCTGGGGATGCTTCGATATAAATATTAGCAATTATGGTTTTGCTGTTCTTAAGAAGAAGATTTTCAAAGAATTTTCCTATATATTTCTGTATAAAACTTTGGTCGGTCATTTCGGCCCCGCCCTACCCCCGAGGGTCATGATTGGAACAAACTTGAATCTACACTACCTGGGGATGCTTCCATATAAATATGAGCAATCATGGCTTTGCTGTTCTTGAGAAGAAGATTTTTAAAGAATTTTCCTATATATTTCTATATAAAACTTTGGTCGGCCATTGTGGCCCCGCCCTACCCCCGAGGGACATGATTTGAACAAACTTGAATCTACACTACCTGGGGATGCTTCCATATAAATATGAGCAATCATGGCTTTGCTGTTCTTGAGAAGAAGATTTTTAAAGAATTTTCCTATATATTTCTATATAAAACTTTGGCTGGCCATTGTGGCCCCGCCCTACCCCCGGAGGTCATGATTTGAACAAACTTGAATCTACACTACCTGGGGATGCTTCCATATAAATATGAGCAATTAGCTTTGCTGTTCTTGAGAAGAAGATTTTAAAGAATTTTCCTATATATTTCTATATAAAACTTTGGTCGGCCATTGTGGCCCCGCCCTACCCCCGGGGGACATGATTTGAACAAACTTGAATCTACACTACCTGAGGATGTTTCCCCATAAGTTTCATCTTTCCTGGCACAGTGGTTCTTGAGAAGAAGATTTTTAAAACATACCACCAAATTTTCACTAATTCTCAATTATCTCCCCTTGAATGAGGGCGTTACCCTTCATTTGAACAAACTTGGATCCCCTTCACCCAAGGATGCTTTGTGGCAAGTTTAGTTGAAATTGGCCCAGCGGTTCTTGAGAAGAAGTCGAAAATGTGAAAAGTTTACGGACAGACAGACAGACAGACGGACGCCGGACAAAATGTGATCAGAAAAGCTCACTTGAGCCTTCGGCTCAGGTGAGCTAAAAACCGATACACAGAATTATGTATCTTAGTGAAGACTACTTGTGTGCCAAGTTATATTGAAATCAGACCAAAACTGTAGGAGCAGTAGCATTTTGAAAGAATTTCATAGTAATTTCTATTTTTAGTAACCACGCAACACCGTTCATCGAAATCAAAAACCGATACCCAGAATTATGTATCTTAGTGTAGTCTACTTGTTTGCCAAGTTATATTGAAATCAGACCAAAACTGTAGGATGAGTAGTATTTTGAAAGAATTTCACAAAAATTTCTATTTTCAGTAACCACGGCAACACCGTTCATCAAAATCAAAAACCGATATACAGAATTATGTATCTTAGTATAGTCTACTTGTGTGCCAAGTTATATTGAAATCAGGCCAAAACTGTAGGAGGAGTAGCATTTTGAAAAATTGTTTACAGACGGACAGACAGACGGACGACGGACGCATTACTATCGCATAAGCTCTTCTGGTCTCTGACCAGTAGAGCTAACTAGAACGGTCCAATAGGAACAAATACCCCCGTTGGGTTTTTCAGAGAAGGTGCCAATTCAAAAATACTTTATGAATCTAGAGGTGCTTACAATTTACTTACAAAAATTTGTAGTGAAATATAATTGTTCATCATGTTTCTGAATGAATGAAACAAAGGTGCAACCAAATGAATCATCAATACTTATACATTGCAATTCCATTGTAACGTTATTTTTTTTATTTTATTTTTTTTATACTGTATATAGGCCTTTCAACTAATTTTTCAAGTTGCACATATGGTAAAAAACATTGTATAGATAGATTTATAGGTACATGAAATTATCAAAAAAGATATTAACTTATGCATACTTTTAATTACATCATTAAAAAGTTTAATCATTTATAATTGACTTTTCCGATGTTGTGTTTAAGGACAGGTAACTCAGGTGTGAAAAATGACCAACTTAGTGCCGATTTATGAGTTATCGTTCATAGGAATGACATATAGGCTGCTTCAGCATTGGTATTGTTATATACACAAAAGGGTTCCTTACATTGTTTTGTACACAAAAAGTTTTGACCAAGAGAAAGAGAATGCCTTCACTCTACCTGAAATAACAGGGTCAAATGAATGGGGAACAGACTATATTCAATAGTTTTAACTCTCTTTGAAGATTATTATGAAGAAGAAAATTTAATGTCATGTTTTTTGTGTTCGCGCTTTTTCGCTTCCTGTGTAAATATATATATTTTTACAAGTAAATGCAACAATTGATCATCTTACTTGTGTTACTAAGCACGAAGGGGAACGACCGAGTATAAAAATTTAAGGTCAGACGACACGTTCCTAAAAATATATGTTTTGTATCTCTTGGTATTATATAAAAAATTATTCATATTAGCCATTCTCTTCTGATTTCTACATTTTTTTCAAAATGTTTTTTAATATAAGTACACAAAAATTTGAGTTATAGTCCATTTAGAAGATTACCCATAAGGGAGGGATATATAAGAAATTTGACCCAATGGTATCTTGGTCAAATGCCTGGTAAGGTACCCTAATTTTTTGTGAGGAAACTTGTTTAAGTACCCATACTTCAATGACAAATTCTTAGAAAAAATTATATATTTTTGAGGAACGTGTCGTCTGACCTTAATTAGGTTAGAACTGAGAAGGAGGGTAGATTTCACTTTTTATTTTAATTAAAAATTTTAATCATATGCAGTAAACCGGTGTCTGCAACTATACAGTAAATAAGTTTAATAATGGTGCTAAATTTTAAAACCACTGGATTTTACTGAGAGCAAAGAAATACTTGGGAAATGCTAAAAACTGCCTTGCGTGTAAACAGTTAGATACCCCGAGCCTGCTCTAAACAAGTTTCAGCAGTGAGTTATCGTTCATAACACCGACCCCTAGCGGCAGTTGAAAGGCCTACTGTATATACTGTTTTACCCTTGTGTGTCTGTCTGTCTGTGTGTCCGTTCGAAACAAATTTTCGTCACAGTTTTCTCAGCAACTACTCACCGTAGATGCTTGAAATTTTAATACAATCTTCTCTGAGGCATGCCAGATGTTGGGATACATTTTTGTTAAAATCCGACATCAACGTCCTGTTTGTCTGTGCGTCTGTCAGTTTCATATATTACGAATATTTGTTGCAGTTTTCTCAGCAACTACTCATCCTATATGCTTGGAATTTTTAAACAATCTTCTCTGAGGCATGCCATATGGTGGGATATATTTTCGTTTAAATAAGATGTCAACTTCCTGTTTGTCTGTTCGTTTCATACATAACAAATTTTCGACAGTTTTCTCAGCAATTATTCATCACAGATGCTTGAAATTTTAACACAATCTTCTCAGAGGCATGCCATATTGTGGGATACATTTTTGTTTAAATTCGATAACAACTTCCTGTTTGTCTGTGCGTCTGTCCATTTCATACATGACAAATTTTTGTAGCAGTTTTCTCATTAGCTATTCATAGCAGATGCTTGAAATTTTATTACCGTCTTTGTTGAGGCATGCCATATGGTGGGTTTAATTTTGATATGAATCTGATGTCAACTTCATTTGCCTGTAATTGAACTTGTATAAACAGTATATAAGAATGATAGTGCTTATTTACATCAGAGCGAAGGTACTACTAGTGAGCACTGGCTCACAGATTTCTTGTTATTTCTGCATTAAAAAAATATATTGCAATTATGATTGATTGATTGATTGTATATTGTTTAACGTCCCTCTTGAGAATTTTTCACTCATATGGAGAGGTCTATTGCAAAGTTATAAAGTTTTTACATCCTCTTCAAAGTTTATTTTCAAGTTCCTTACTTTCTTTTTTGTGAATTCTTAAAATTATGAATAATAGAAATCACATAATAAGAACTTAACATGTAAGTACTACAAGTAATTAATATAGTATGTAAACAAATAGATTAATAGCTCTAAAAAATACATGCATGTCTCTATTTACAGCATGATTCAATCATTTTAACAATAAAGATCGACCTTTGGTATGACATCGATAGATGTCCAACTGTGTTGCGTTTTGTAACAATGTAATTTTTCATATATGCGGAATTCTAAATTCTAGAGGAGTTCCGACCGAGTATTCGGCTGAAATGGTAATTAGTAAGCAGCGAAATAGGTACAAATGCCCCGCTGTTACATATATGTATTCACCTTTTTTCAACAGTGATAGCACCAAACAGATTTATAAGATCGGGAAGATATTTTACGTTCTAAATAGATTTTTTAAATGAATTACAAATACAGAGGAGTGCAAATAACTTCGCTTTTGTAATAATTTACGGTGAATATTTTAAAATTGCAAAAATTATACTTCAGGTAAAATACCAGTTCTTAGGGAGTTGCAATCGTGTTAAAAGTGTTATATTTAGATTTTATAATTCCATCTGGTCAGCCAGGCCCGATCATTATCTTGTTATTTTGCTATAGAGTTTAATTCATACCACGTACATGCTGAGCACAAGTTAACAAGGAAAAATTTATAGAATTTCTTTGCTTTTACTTTTAGGGTCCATTGCAAATCACTATCTATGTGGTTTAGGATGTCTTGAAACGCAAGTACGGCAATGGTGGTGTTTATGACACTACGTATGCTACAACCTTTGCGAGTGATTTCAGAAGTATAACAGCTCTGATCTCTCATGAGAAGCACCTTCCATTGCTCAAGTGTGGGAAGACTTATATTGCGCTAAAGTTCATGTCCCTACAACACGGAACGATTAAACTGGGACAGCAAACTGTTGTAAGTATCTGAACAAGTATTACTAAAAGTGCTAAAATATGAACTATAGCATTTAATTTGATTGACAACAAGGTGAATCATACCTTGACTTCATGAATATTGCTTTTATGTATGTGTCAATGAACATTCATATGCGCATCGTACAACTTCACAACATTCGGACAGCGGTTTTTTATTTCGATGAACGGTGTTGCCATTGTTACTAAAAATAGAAAATTTTGTGAAAAATATTCAAAATACTACTCCTCTTACAGTTTTGGTCGGATTTCAATATAACTTGGCACACAAGTAGACTACACTAAGATACATAATTCTTTATATCGGTTTTTGATTTTGATGAACGGTGTTGCCGTTGTTACTAAAAATAGAAATTTTTGTGAAAATCATTCAAAATGCTACTCCTCCTACAGTTTTGGTCTGATTTAAATATAACTTGGCACACAAGTAAACTACACTAAGATGCATAATTCTGTGTATCGGTTTTTGATTTGGATGAACGGTGTTGCCGTCGTTATTAAAAATAGAAATTTTGTGAAAATCATTCAAAATGCTACTCCTCTTACACTTTTGGTCTGATTTCAATAACTTGGCACACATGTAGACTACACTAAGATACATAGTTCAGTATATTGGTTTTTAGCCGGGCTTATTGCTCAAAGAGCAATTGCCGGCTTATGTGATCCTGTTCAAGGCAGGATGTTGACCCCATAGTCGCCATTTTAAAGTTACGTGCAAAAATATAGTTCTTACTCTCAACCCCTTTTGAAATAATACAAACGCTAGATAAAGCAACAAAAATAAAACGAAGTTTTATCTATATAAAATAAACATTAGTAGTAATGACTTTGAAAACTTCATAAGTCAAAGAACATAGTTCATTAGCGTAAGGAATTTTGATAATCAGTGTTACCGTAGTTCTCTACACATACGAGGTAAAGCAGGAGAGGGAACCAGACTGGCCTGTTTGTTTACATTCAGCTTCGGTACCAGATTAATTCTGATTCTGACAAAATCGGACCGTGGTATTAGGATTGAAAACTCACTGTCAGTGTCTTATCATTTATATTGATAGTTTTAAAATATTTTTTTTTCATCAGAATATAAACGGGATTCATGTAAGAAATCCATTCTACTATGTAAATGAGCCCGGCTCTCTGTACTTCTGAGTACTTTGATTGATTTTGATGAACGGGGTTGCGGTTGTTACTAAAAATAGAAAAAATTGTGAAAATTATTCAAAATACTACTCCTCTTACAGTTTTGGTCTGATTTCAATATAACTTGGCACACAAGTAGACTACACCAAGATACATAATTCTTTGTATCGGTTTTTGATTTTGATGAACGGTGTTGCCGTTGTTACTAGAAATAGAAATTTTTGAGAAAATCATCCAAAATGCTACTCCTCCTAAAGTTTTGGTCTGATTTTATTATAACTTGGCACACAAGTAGACTACACAAAGATGCATAATTCTATGTGGCCGTTCTTGATTTCGATGAACGGTGTTGCCATTGTTACTAAAAATTGAATTAAAAAATACTTTCTAAATGCTACTCCTCCTACAGTTTTTGTCCGATTTTATTATAACTTGGCACACATAGACTACACTAAGATACATAATTCTATTTATTGGTTTTTGATTCCAAAGAACGGTGTTGCCGTTGTTACTAAAAATAGATTTTTTAAAAAATCCATTCAAAATGCTACTCCTCTTACAGTTTTGGTCTGATTTCAATATAACTTGGCACACAAGTAGACTACACTAAGATACATAAGTCTTTGTGGTCGGTTTTTGTAATTATTCTATTTATTGCTTTTGTAAAGTTTTATATCTGCTACTTTTCTCTTTCTTTATTATAAGTACAAACCAGTAGAGCTTCAGTCTCGACAGAGACTTCTGGTTTTATTCTCTGGATTAAATGTTCATACATGTATCAAAATAAAACACGACAAGAAGCATGTCTTGATCACCATTATCATGTATATTTAGATGCAAACAACTTAGTTAAACTTAACGATAGTTCATCATGGTATATTCAGATATATGATCATTTAAAAATGATGTAGAGATTCAAGGTCAAATGGGGGTGTTTGTAAAAACAATGGTGTGACTTCATTTGTATACAAAAAAGGTACTGCTGTTGACAGATTATGTTTTGAGTCTGAAATGTATGAAAAATTGTCAAGACTTTTGAAAGATCAAAAAGATTCTATGGAAAGTACATTGTAAAAGCACTAATGGACAAAAAATAAATGATGACAAAAAAAAACCCCAGTTTGATTATTTTATTTTTTTTTTACAAGTGATGTCTGTAAATTACATCTGAAAGCGCACACTTTCACTATCTGATTTGACAATGGCTTCAATGACAAATGCATGGTATTACTTAAGATATTTACATTTTTAAATCCTTCTGTCGCACGTTCAACATGAGTTCGAAGACGAGCTATACATCTAGTCTTAATGATATCATTTTGCAGCAATCCTTTTCTTTTACCCCAGTTACATTTCTTGGTAAAGGTGGAATTACAAGCTTTGAATGTCTTTCTAACAATAAATCTCTCATCAAAAATCCTCATTACCTGGTCTTTCATAATCAAGAAAACCACAGTTCTTAGTAATATATCTGTCAGATGTATTACCTCCCCATAAATCTGATAAAAAAAAAATATGATGGCACCAGATGGCATAATACTTATTAAAGCTTTGTAAGTGTTCTGGACTGTGCAGATGGAGATCTGAGAACCAAAGAAATCACCAAGGAACAAGGAGGAAACCTCACCTACCAGTGCCAAGAAACCAGCGCTTTCAGCCCATTTGCAGCAGATAAAAGTAAGTCTGAAAGAAATGTAGCAGCATTACCATCTTTGGAGAAGTCGCTCCAAAACAGACAGTTCTAGTGTCATATATTTTATTCTAAAAGAACCTGTTGCTGTTGGTGTGTTCTGCTAGACAGTAGACAGAAGTTATAGTAATTTTTTTTCAATTTCAAAGATGTCTATGAAAGACTAAATATGCCTGAATAGCAGACTTCCGAGTTACTGCCGGAACAACGTTTCTCTCCGAATTTTATACATGCCTTTAAACAAAAAACGACCTCTTAACTTCCGGTTTCTCGCAAGGCCATACTAAACGGTAGAATACAAACCATTGATTGTTTGAATTATGACGGATTTCTATTCTCTGAAGGTTCCAGAACACAATTTCTCTGAGAGCGAGGCGTTACTTGTACGTTACTTCGGAAGATAGATCTTGCAGTGAGACTATGTGAACTCGCAACGGAGATGAATCTTGTAATAATACCAACCGATGACGGGGTAGATTACAATTGATGGTCAAGAAGAGGATTACAGTGCAGGTAAATGGTGACGATATCGTTATACCGTCCCCAACTGACGTGTGCTCGTGGCAGACAGCTCAACAACATGCCAGACATACAAACGTGTGATATTCTCATTTTTATTAACTTATTGCAAGTGGTAAACCCTTGTCTACAGACATACAAAAATGACAACGGTTTTTGATTTTTGAAAACCCCAGTTACAATGTTCAGATTTCGCCGGTTCTTGAACATGACTATTTGTACACAAAGGCAACACGTGTATTAGAGACCAGGCACAATTCTTTTCCATATACTTATTTATTTTTCCTAGTTTGAATAAAAGAAAAAGAAATCTCCAACTATAAACATTTTATTTCTTTTAAAACATTAATGCCTTTAATTCATGTTTTTTTTATGGTCAAATAAAAACTTGTGTCTACCAATCAACACCCAGGACCCTGGGGGAAGGGGGGGGGAGCATATATATACATGTAAAAACTTGTGTCTTGTATTGAAACAACACTGTATCAGACCGTTTATAGACATATATTGATCAGAGAATTTTGATCCAAATTTTGTATTATAATCAACGTGCTTGCAATAGCGTTGTATCATACCCTATATAAATCGAATAGTTTATTTACTGGGACATTATATTGGTGCAACATCACTTTTAGTTTTAAAAGTTTGTATAAGTTCATTTCCGTTTCTTACCTTCAAAGAGATTGTTCCTCCTAGTGTCATTATCTCAAACACATTCCACATTTGTGGCGGGAAAGTCTCATCCATGTAGGAGTCTTAGGAAGCCTTTGGTGCTATGTTTGCTGCTCTAGGCGAGTCTAAGGAAGCCCTTGGTGCTACAGTGAATGCTGTTGGACACTCCAAGAGGACCTTGGTGCTACATTGCAATGGATGCTGTAGCCGAGTCGAAGGAAGCTGTTGATGTTACATTGGAATCGGTAGGCGACTCTAAGGAAGCCCTTGGAGCTACATAGGATGCTGTGCGCCAGTCGAATGAAGCCCTTGGTGCTACAATGGATGCTGTAGTCCACTCGAAGGAAAAGTTGGTGATAAATTGGATGCTGTAGGCCAGTCGAAGGAGAACCTTGGGTGTACATTGCATTAATTGTGGGATGTAGACCACTTGAAGGAGTGTTTGTTTTTGTTTATTACTTAAGATATGTATAGATATTGTCCAACAAGGTATAAATAAAGTACATACTATGGAGTTACTTTTAAAGTCATATCCGTAAATTTCCGAATATGCAGCCTTGAGAATTTTAAATTGTGCACTCATCTTCAGTTTCCTTGCCATGTTTTCCTTGAAAGTTGACAATGTTTTAATTTCTCCGTCTGCAAGGACGGAGAAAAAATACTTAATTGTCTTTCCGGAAGGGGAATATCTCGACTTCATCGGTCAATAACTTGATCGGTCTCTTGTCCCTGAAAGACGTTACCCTGCCCATGTCCACTGACAACCACTAAAATTAATGCAATCTTTAAAAATCTTCTTCTTTACTCCTGGACATCAAGCAGTCAAACTGTTTGCATGATTGTAATCAGCAATGAGTCCTCTACCAAAATTGTGAAATTCATGGCCCCAGGGTCAGGGGTTCTAGTGCTAGGGCAGGGCTAAATAAGTAGGTAGTGAAAATGCATTATTTCTTTGAAAATCTTCTTCTCTGCTCCTGGTCATTAAATAAACAAACTAAGTACATAGTTATGGTGAGCAAGAGTGCCTCTACTAAAATTGTGAATTTTATGGCCCCAGGGTCAGGGGTTCTGGTGATAGGGTGGGGCTCTATTGATTATATAGTGAGAATACATTTATTCTTTGAAAATCTTGTTCTCTGCTCCTGGGTATTAAATAAACTAACTAAGTACATATTTATGATAAGCAAGATTGCCTCTACCAAAATTGTGAATGTTATGGTCCCAGGGTCAGGGGTTCTTGTTTTAGGGTGGGGCTCTAATGATTATATAGTGAAATGTATGAATTCTTTGAACATCTTATCCTTTGCTCTTGGTTAATATGCTAATGATATAATTACATATATAAGGCCAGGATTTATTTTATTATCAGTTTTACAATTCCTCCGCTCAAGGTTTTGAACTTTTAAAAAAAAATAAAAACATTTTTTTCTTTCCGATGTCAAATTTGAGTCGGGATCGAGATTTCAAATTTACGAACTCGCACTTCCGGTTTTTGAATAAAACGGCAGGTAAATAAAGCTAGATCCAAGAATTTTGCATGGTTTAATGTAAAATTCATCGATAAGAGTGCCATTCAAAACGTTTCACCCGTTAAAAGGACAAATAAAATGCTGACGACTTTGTTGCACAATGACATGCTGGAGAGATAATTATGTATTCGTTTCAAAAGTAACTGTAAATTATTTTCCTCCCCCAGGTTTTAAACTGCCCTTGGTAGCTATTGCATATTGACAGGGACATTGTTTAGATCTCTGTTATAGCTTACAGTCTAAGCATCATTATTCAGAAAATGGTTGCTTATGCATCAGATGTAATGAATAAAACTATGGGAGAAGTGAAGTCCATTTGAGGAAGAAATAAACAATAACCTGAAGTGAAGAAATAAAAAAAAATCAACTATTAAAAGGCCAGAATATACAAATATATGTAGTATCATTTGTATCAGCCAGAAAAATTACTTGACACTTAATTGAAAAAATGTTGACCCTACTCCCCAATACTTCCTGTCTGTTTTATGATAGGAATTATAATTTTCGGCATCAAGTAAATTTTAGAACAATGTCTACTCATTCACCTAACACATATTAAGAAAATGAAGACGTATTGAAAGACTTTTAAAGAATTGATTTTTTAAAAATATATTTTGATCAACATCACAAAATTTATATAACTGGCCCAAACTGGCAGATAATGAAATAACTTCAAATAAGCAATTAAATATTCTACTTTCCTATTTGTAAGCATTACGTGTCCAGTGGTAAGGAGCCTATTAGGATAGCATAAAAAAAAGAATGTGCAAATGTTAATAATTGATTTATCAAAAAAATTTATTTTCTTTTGCTTCGGGACTTTTTTATTTGCATGTTCATAACTAAACTTAAACATAAAAAAAAAATGCTGGCCTTATAATGAAGAAAGGGTCCTCTTTCAAAATAGATAATTTCAGGGCTGCTGGGTCAGGGGTACCAGGGGGTACTTTGACTAAAAATAAATTAATGCTTTGAAATCTGCTCTTTGATAAGCAATGGTGCCTCTTTCAAAATTCGTGAATTTCATGGCTTTTGGCTTAAAACATGAACCAAATACAATCGCTGGAAAGTTGTTACATGATACTCAGGTGACCTATAAGGCCCGTGGGCCTCTTGTTTAATTTACAGAAGAATCATCTTTACACTGCGTACTGAAGAGTTGTTATTTTGTTTGAGGTGGGGTGGGGATGTCTGCAAGTGGAGTGATTGATTGTACATGTATATTGTTTAACGTTCCTCTCGAGAATTTTTCACTCATATGGAAACGCCTGCAAGTGGAATGATCTCCCCTTGGATGAAAAATTGAAAGCTGTATTATACCTGTTCAGAGTTGTTATTCCTGTTGGGGAAGGTGGGGGTTTGGGGGTCTGCAAGTGAAGTGATTTGCCATTGGATCCATTACACCTCTTAAATAACATCTGTTATGAAATCATGTATTGTAAACAATCTAAAAGATGGATATAATTAAAAATACACATTTTGTCGAAGTGTTTTTATTCCACTGAAGTAAACAGTGGTAAAATGTGTTTATATTTTTTTTTCTTGAAAAAGGGTGGTGGTGTCAATATCATTAATAGAGGATGAAATAAGAAAGTTCGATATTTATAGGCTTTTTTGATAAGAAAAAATCCAAAATGTTGTACTGGTTTCTTATCTATTGTGTGCATCTGAAACAGGAAACAAATATTCCATGACTTAATTGTTGAACTGCGATGTTTAATAATGGACTATGTCCATAAATATAGTGATCAAACCGCGGGATCGGGAAAAGCAGAAAAAATCATTGCTCTAGTGTTGCATGTCCATATACCGATATATACGATATGTTACTTAAAAGAATGAGATAAAATTTGTAAATAGAATTTCTGAAGTATTAGAAGGCGGTTAAAACAAAAAAAATCATTTTATTCCATAGACTATATAGGTTCCTGCATAGACGTACTTAAGCACACCCATTCACACAATAGAACAATCCAAGGAAAAGGCACGAGCTTATTTTGACATTTGGCGCGAAAAGAGCGATTCACTCCTTTTGTAGAGTATAAATGGACTGATCCAGTAGTATAGAAATGCAGAAAAAATGTACACGGACATGTTGAAACGGCGAATCA
The DNA here is from genome assembly GCF_032062105.1 of Saccostrea cuccullata. NCBI lineage: Eukaryota > Metazoa > Mollusca > Bivalvia > Ostreida > Ostreidae > Saccostrea > Saccostrea cuccullata. Next base: position 105,185 of record NW_026928702.1, on the reverse strand, counting down.
CTTGGGATAAATGTTCCAAGCAAAAAGATTAAAGGAAGTAAACACTACAATATTTTGCATCAGTAATATCATTCTTTTTGCTGAAAACTGATTCTTATAAAATGCAGGTAAATAATTCCAATGAAAAGCAGCTTGCACAAAATCTAGCTCTCTAGGTATGATCTATTACTTTCGGATCTTGCAAATATCAATCCTTCTACAGCCTGACGCCGTGACTTCAGGCAATAAACATGATTACACGCCCGTGCACAGGGACCTAGCTGTAGCTGTGACCATGCATATTTGCCGCCAAAAAAACCCAGAGAAACAGAGTTCATAGACATTATCACATTTATGAATGCAACCAATATGTATTTTTTTTTTAAATAAACTTACTGTTATCGTCAGCAAATCCTCCTGGCAGTTTCACTCTTCTTTTGGACATATTCGATCAATTCAAAATTCAATATATTCAGCTGTTGGACGATGGCTTCGATTCGATCTTCGAATGTTGATGAATTCCGATTGGTCAAAAAAATCTTCAGTATTTAGATTGTATTTTCGACAAAACGAAATAAGTTAAAGCATGTTGTTATGCTTTGTTTTTATCAAATTTGTTTTACAAAAAAGGAAAGCTATATTTAACAAGAGGCCCATGAGCCTTATAGGTCACCTGAGCATTATGCAACAACTTTCCAGTGATTGAATTTGATTCATGTTTTAAGCCAGATGCTATGTTATTCACAATTTTGAAAGAGGCACCATTGATCATCATAACAATACACTTAGCAGTTGCTTAGTTTGTTTACTTAATACCCATAGGCAGGGTAGGGGAACAAAAAATGCATTTCATGTAATCAGTAATATTCCAGCAATAATCAGTAATGCCCCTATCACACATGAACCCCTGACCCTTTAAGCCTAGATACACACATTGCACAATTTTTGAAAAGGCACCCTTGCTTACCAAAAATATTTGATTAATATCAAGGAGCAGATTTCAAACAATTCATCCAGTTTCAGTATACAAGTACAGTCCCCCTCTATGGTACCTCTGACCCTGGGGCCTTGAAATTCACAATTCTGGAAGATTAGCACCCTTGCTCATCATAACTATATACTATTAGGTAGTTCATGCACCCAGGAGCAGAGACGAATACATTCAAAGATTCAATGTATTTTCACTCACTATATAATCAATAGAGCCCCGCCCTATCACTAGATTCCCTGACCCTAGGGCCATAAAATCAAAATTTTGGAAGAGGTATTCTTGCTCATCATAACTATGTAATTAATTTATATCATTCCTAGGAGCAGAGAAGAATTTTTTTTTTCAAAGAATTCATGTATTTTCATTATATAACCAAAAGAGCCCCACCCTAACACCAGTACCCCTGACCTTGGGGCCATAAAATTCACAATTTTGGAAGAAACACTCCTGCTCATTATACTTTTGTACTTAGTTAGTTTATTCAATACCCAGGAGCAGAGAAGAAGATTTTCAAAGAATTCATGTATTTTCACTATAGAATCTATAGAGCCCCGCCCTAACACCAGAACCCCTGACCTTGTGGCCATAAAATTCACAATTTTGGTTGAAGCACTCTTGCTCATCATAACTATGCACTTAGTTAGCTTATTTAACACCCAGGAGCAGAGAAGAAGATTTTCAAAGAATTCATGTACTTTCACTATATAATCAATAGAGTTCCGCCCTAACACCAGAAACCCTTACCCTGGGGCCATAAAATTCACAATTTTGGTAGAGGCACTCTTGCTCATCAACACTATGCACTTAGTTAGCTTATTTAATACCCAGGAGCAGAGAAGAAGATTTTTAAAGAGTTCATGAATTTTCACTGTATAATCTATAGAGCCCCGCCCTAACACCATAACCCCTGACCCTGGGGCCATAAAATTCACAATTTTGGTAGAAGCACTCTTGCTCATCATAACTATGTAGTTAGTTGGTTTATTTAATACCCAGTAGCAGAGAAGATTTTAAAAGAAATAATGCATTTTCACTATATACTTATTTAGCCCCGCCCTAGCACTAGAACCCCTGACCCAGGGGCCATGAATTTCACGATTTTGGTAGAGGACTCAATGCTGATTACGATCATGCAAACAGTTTGACTGCTTGATGTCCAGGAGTAAAGAAGAAGATTTTTAAAGATGCATTAATTTTAGTGGTTTTTGCCCCACCCCCCAGGCCCCAGGGGGGGCAGGGACCATGAAATTCACAATTTTTGTTCCCCTTCACCCATAGATGCTTTGTGCCAAATTTGGTTGAAATTGGTTCAGTGGTTGCAGAGAAGAAGATGAAAATGTTCAAATGTTAACGCACGACACACAACACACGACGCACGACGACGGACGAAAACGGATAGCAATAGGTCACCTGAGTTTACTCAGGTGACCTAATAAATAATTGCCTTAAATTTTGTTTCATTACTCAAAAACAAAGAGTATTTAAAGTATTCGGTTTACAACTTTAAGAATTCTTCGCTTAGGTTTACTTCCGGTTTCAGGTTTCACTTTACAAATAACGGAAAATTTTGTGCATGAAAAAAAGTTATTGCAAGACAATAAAGAACGAGAATGGACGATTCATTGCAAGGTACGTATAGAATTTTCTTATATTTATTTATTTTAATAATTTACTGCTCGAATCCATATATTAGTAGCGCTGCAGCTGGTGAGAGGGTTATTGATGTGCAATCAGCTGTATACGTAGTATGCTAAAGCTGAGTGCAGGTTAGAAGTTGCTATATATACTGCATATGGACTAAACAATAGTACTTTTTGTCATCTAATTTTCATATGAATACAATAAAACTGCAGTATTCAAGAAAAAGAAATCCTCTTGCAATGGATTAAGGGGAAGCTGATAAAAAATAGTTTAACCAGTCTGTGATGATTTTTCTAAAACGTATATTTTTGTAGACAATGGTGATAGTGACAAGCAGTTAGGGGGAAAAAAGAAGACAAGCTTGGAAGAGTCAGGCCGAGATCATACTCACAAAAGAAAAATCCACGAAAGAAAGCAAAATGTGTGACCCTATCAGCTGATGTACCAGAATTTAATGAAGGTCAATCTCTGGAAAAGTCAGATGATGATGATATAAATGTTGGATGTAATGAAGAATGCATGGATGAAGAAGAAAACATTTCCGTGAATATTGATGACACAATTCAACATTTGATTGAGGAGGCAATATTTAACGATGCTGAAAAGGACGACAATGATTTAATTTCAGACGAAAAATGGCATAACTTAAGGTACCTTCCAGAAATGAAGGCGGAAGATGATTCGAAAATGAATGAATCAGATGATGAAAATGTAAATCCTGAAAAAGAAGAATCTGATGTCTTTGACAGTAATTCTACGATTTACCATGGTCAACATATGACAGTATATACAAGCATGGTATTGATTCTACTCTACTCTATTTGTCACAGCATCAGTTGTGTTGAAGCTTGAGATGTTTTGTTTCCTCTTTGGATTGTAAGTTGCTTGGTTGTTTCATATTGAGTTGGTAGTAACAAATTTCAGTTTTGTTTTTTAATCATTACTTGCATTTTCACGAGTGTCTTATTTGTGGTATATGATGTTTTCCATTTGTACCTCCATGATAGAAATGATTTAAATTCTATCCTATATTCTTTACTATATTTTAAGCTAACACATAGATATTGCGATGAACAATATATGTTTACATGTAACTGCTACAGAAATTGAATTGAATAAATAATAAAATAGAGAAAATGTTTTAGGGAAGATAGGATCCATATTTATAAACATGCTTTACATCAATTTCAGACTTTCAAACAAAATGGCCTGTCACCAGGACATTTCAATGCCAAGTATTCTGCGAAGCTAGACTCATATAGGGCCAAGAAGAGGGCAAAAGCCAAGCTTCCAGAGACAAAACGTAGACGATTAATCCTAAAGCAGGAGAGGCAGGCGGATAAAGGGGCCTTTGAGGCTACTGAGGGCTCAACATACCAATCGGAAATACTGAAATACATGTACATAACCAAGTTTTAATTATGATGCATTTGCATAGAAACAGAAAATTCATAATCAATTGTAATCATCTATTACAGAGATTGGACTGAGCATTGATGTGAGCATAACCAGAGTGCCTAATGCCACTATAAAGCCTTCCTTTTCTCCCGTACAGCTTAGTAAATAAAAAAATGTAGTCATCAATTTGGAGACAATAGGACTAAGTAAGAATTTGTTAATAATTCACAATCTCTACCAATTTAAAAAATTATGAAGTTGTATATATTTTGATAAAAGCACTGGTTAACATAATGGAATGACTGTTGATAATATTTCTTTTTCCAGTATCAAGATACAGCATGCCTCACATCACACAAATTGCTTGCCATGATGTAGAGAGTAAGGAACAATTTTCTGCATGTTCTTCCCAAACAACAATTTGATGCCAATGCCGAGAGAGCAACAGGTATTGTCTTCGATGGAACGTCTCTATATATGAGGGGAAAGAGGGTAGGTGCAATCCCCATCAAAGAAGCCTTGGACAACTTCCTGCAGTGGCTGAAGAAATTCAGGGATGTCGTGTTGGTGGCACATAACGGAAGGGTTTTTGATTCCCGTGCTTTATATAGTGCTATTAACAAGTGTAACCTACAGAAAGTATTCCGAGAAACTGTTACTGCATTTGTTGACTCTCTTAGTGTCATGAGAAAAAATGTTCCAAAGCTTCCAAGTTACAAGCAGAAGTGCCTTGCAAGACATTTTAGTCTTCCAGACTACAATGCACACGATGCAATCGATGATGTTCTTATGTTAGAGAGGATTATCTGTGCTGCAAACTTAAGTAGCTCAACTGTCATGAAGCACTCATACAGTAGTGATTGCCATTTTCAGGAAGAAATATTTAATGCTGAAAAATCTAAAAACATTGGATCGCTACATGTGTTGGTCGGTAAAGGTGTCCTGAAGACAAAATTAGCAGAGAAAATCGCTGGATCTGGTCTTGGCCTCTCACACCTAAAGCTCATCTACGACAGAGATGGAGAAGATGGATTGACCTGTGTTTTGTCCCCCAAAAACTGAGGGCAAACCCAGAGTAACTGCGACATCTTAAGTGTTACAAACGGTCATCCCTAAGTTATGTAATTTTTTTGCTTCAACATGATTTATTCAGTACTGTTATAAGTTGATATGTTTATATCATATTCATTTTTGTGTAGATGTACAATCATGCAGTCATCGAGATATTACATATATATGTATAGATATATTCTTTTCTGCTTCATGATTTATTCAGTTGTACCAAAATGAATTGATATACATGTACTGTGGAATGATTGAGTCAATTTTATGTCTGTACATATGATAATCATACAGACATTTATAGATTATTTACATGTATGCATATTTAGTTGTACCAAAATCATTGATATGCTTTGTGGTATGTTTGAAAGCTTGATTCAAGCAGCTTTAATTCTACTAGTGAAAATTTATGTTTTATATGAATCATTTATTGACTGAATTGTAGATGTATATCCATGCATATAATAAAAAAAGCACCTTCAGAATTATGAACGCAAATGAAATGCATTATTTTTTATGCCGTACTAAAAAAAGAAAATTCACCAGTAAAATATTTTCATTAATAATTTAATTTGCATATATTTAAAATTTTCAAAACAGTATTGTTTCATTGTGAAATAATTCATAAATATAATAATAATTTAGTATGTACACATTTTCTACACCATGGACACATTTTTTGGCTTAATTTTTAAAAAAATTCTTGTGTATAAGTTCACATTAAACATCTTATTATTACTATTAGATTTATTTTAATAAATTTTTATGAAAGGAAATGATTATTGTATGACTTTGAAAAAAAAAATTCTTAAAAAAATCATTTTTGTTTTTACATAAATTTGTTTTGGTCAAGAGTTATCTCCCCAAAAGAGTTGTTGCCCCTGATGACCTAATTTTTTTTATCTGTCATGACCCATATATTAATTTTAGAACATTAAAAAATGGGGTCATCAGGCTCTTATTATTACCTATTTGTACATCTGATACCTACCACACTGTAAAAATAATTTTATACTGTTCCTGTCTGGGTTCTCTATAATTTCTAAACGGTCTGTCATACAAAATTTCCTTTGTAAGGTTTTCCTGGCAGCTGAATTTGCTGTGGCAGTCATTAGAATTACAGGACATTCCACAAGGCTTCGCAGTTCCCTTAATCGACCATACCGACGTCTGAAAGGGTCTTCCTCGCTCGCAGACTCTCCCCTAAAAATGAGGGGAATAATTTTAACCCTGTTTGAATTGCTCAAATTTTGATAGATTGTAACAATCATTGCATCATTTCCCCCCTTCAGAAAAAAACTTACCAATGTAACACTGTGTAGGGTTCATCTACAGCTATTAATCTAATGGTTGAATTGTTTGTCACCCAGTCTCTCCTCTTTCCGTTTAGCACACTTTCAGGTGAGGTGGAAATGAATTGCATTTCATTTCTTAATATGGAATTGTCGTTTTCACTACCTTTATCACGAAGGAATAGTTAAATTAACAATATTGTGAATATACTAATACATTACTTGGGAAAAAGTTTGTTGTGATATAATTTTTAATTAATAAAAGTGTCAGATAAAATCAACGTTCATGTTTCCTGAAAGTCAGTATTATTGAGTGCTATGTCTTCTGTATTCAGTAACCGACTCATTAGGCAGATTAGCTGGTTTTCGTAGTTTTTCAAATGAGTTTTTGACACATGTCTGTCTAGCACTTGGAAAAAGTTCGCTGGACATGTTCTTATAAGTAGCTTTGAAATATATAAGGATGGATTCTTCTCATATTTCTTATATTCACAGAATCTTGATTTTCTGAATACTCAATATTCAGACTGTGTACACTTATTAAACATCCAAACGAACCGGTGTAATCAGCATTGATTTTCGGTCAAGGTCGTTTGAAAGTCAGTCCTAAAAATAGTACTTTTACACAGAGAAATTTTGAAATTTATGCATAGGATATAATTTTGCTGACAGAAAAAAATATCTTGCTCAATAAAATTGAAGTTGTAACTCATTTTTGATCACTAACTAACATGAATTGAGATGGTGGGAAAAAAACATCAAATCTTCAATATTCAATAAAAACATTTAATCCGAATTTCCTCGACAATTTCTTTCAAATTTCTCAGTTTTCATAAATTTACATGAAATTTCATCTCAATTTTTACAATTGATCATATATTGTCAAATATTTAGATTTCTGTCAGATGAGTGTTCAAATGTTGAAGATTAATTTCAAAGGTAGAAAAGATATGGTATTCATGCTAATTATAGAACAAATTTAGCCCGAATTTACTCAACAGTTTCTGAAATCTTCCATTTTACAGAGTGGTGTTCAAATCTATAAGAGAGATTCTTAACCCCCCAAAATAGGCAATTTGGTGTAATTGTGACACATATATACATTCAATTCTTCCATTTATACGTTTCATTTTATGATAGTTTGTACAAATAATATTTAAAACATTTATTTCGAATTTCCTCTGTCATTGTATTCCTAGGAGTAAGTTAAGTTTGACAATTTTATTAAATACAATCTGGATTCTTTTCCTATTTTATATATTCAGAAAATAATGCAACTATGCATGGAAACATTTCAAGATATTCACAATTAAATGACAAGAAAAAGATGTGGGTCATCATCGTTGATTTTGCTTTAAGGTCATTTGAAAAGTTGATGCTAAAAATAGATTTTTTCCTCCTGTGGAATTGAGAAAATCCAACGTGGTATTTTAAAATTGATGTTTTGAAAAAAAGGAGATGTTTAGATATGAAAAAACAATTTAAGGCTCAAGTTTTATGCTAAAGCAATGTACTAAGGTAAAAAAAAATAACAAACTTTTGATCACAAATGACACAAAATATTTATTCCGAATTTCCTCTGTACTCTTTATAAAGTGATATTTTAGTCTTTGACAATCAATCTTTTTTATTCATTTTTTTTTTTACTTAAATCATATATTCAGAAAAATATATTTTTACAATAATAGGAAAGATATATGTTAAATGAATCATTTACAACAAAAAAATAAAGGGGTATCCATATTTATTAAATTGCCAGGTTAGCTCGAATTTCCTCATTTTAAAAATTATCATTGAAAAGGAAAATGCTTTCAATATATCATATAGGCTAATAATTTAAGAGACAGGACAGGCGTTTAGATAATAAATTTTCTCTAAAATATGATATGGTGTATTATTTTGGAAATAATTGCTGAAATTATTGCCATGATTCCTAAAAACTTTAAAAATTCAATCCGAATTTCCTCTGTTATAAAATATACTGGTTTCATTATTTACAAAGAAAAAGGAAAGGTTTGCGAACAAAATACATGTATATTTTTGCTGAGTTAAAGGCCAAAACTTTATGCTATATTATAGAATCTTCATATGTTTTATACATGAACTAATGACATTTATCAGTGCCAACACAATTACAATAATTATCAAGGGTGCAACATACTAGTATAAGAATCACCAATTGTTCATACAATTTTATACAATACATTGCATCTAGATTCTGAGGCTATACATAAATCACACAATAATAATTTACACAATAAATATGTATTACAATGATTTCTAAATATATGGCATTTCTTAATAAATAAGTGTTATTTTCAGTATTTTTGTACATTGACTTACAAAGGTATATGAGACAAATTTGATACTTTTCCTTTCAAGAAAAATTTTAAAAAATACATCAACATCCTTTCAAAAGTTAACTTATAATTGTTGTATTTTCGGTGGGTAAATAACAACAAAATAAATCTTAAATCTCTCCTGTGTAACAAATAAACTACAAAATCTTTCATTAGGGAATGTTTGTTGGCAAATCCCCTTTTCTGTGGCAAGGTTATGTGCACCAAGTCTCAAGCTGTTAATGATTGGTCTCTCTGTTCTTTTTTTTGGGGGGGGGGGGGGGATATCAGTGTAATTCACAGCATCTGAAATCATCAAAAACAATAACTTGATAACATTTTAGTTTGGTGAATTATGAACCTTTTCTCTTTTGAATATTGATCTGATATTATATGTTTAAATGCTTATCTGATATGATTTTTAATGAATTTGAGGAAATCTTAACTGGCTGAAAAATGAGAAAATCTTAAATTTAGTTCACCACTCACTTGATGTGCGAATTTCTTGCTGAACATCTGTTCACCTCCTGAGAGTCGAATTTTTTTGCCTACAATTATTAAAAAAAGGATTAAATATATGCATAGCAGTAAAAATTCTGTATTACATGTTACAGTGTATTATACTTTCAAGTTAAATACTAAAATCTGATTAGTTTAGATGCATCTAACAATCCTTATTGTTATACTTTTAAAAATTTGTTCCTATACAAATCTATACATTTCTAATGATTTGCTGAGCGGGCATAAAACAATTGATATTAATTAAACCACTGAGTGAGAAGTTGGACCGGTAGATGATATGTTGGACCGCTTACATGTACATCACACAATTGGTGGAGCTTAATCTAATTTGGATTTGTTGATATTTAGCAGTGACGGACGTGAAGTTCAAGACAGCACTACAAGATACATATACATCTAAATGAATATTAAAATGAAAGGTATCACAAAACATTTACTGACTGTGTTCTCAAGCAAATAAATTTTGCCGATCCTCAAACCAAATTGTATGCCTTTGGCCTATCTGTCTCAGGTAGACACTTTGGATCTTGAGTCTGATAAAATGCAAGTTGCCCTTGAACTCAGTCTGTAATATTTAAAATTGACATCCCTTGTATCAGTTGACAATGGTTTTCCTCGGGGCGTCAATTTAGATTGTAGCCCTCAAAAACATGCACTATTTATATAATAGTTAGATACAGTTGTGTTCATATTTCTTATAATTAAGTACCTCAGTAGTCCATCTGCAAGCAGATTTTGTTCAATCATCCTGCCTAAGTCTGGCCTTCAGTCTACCTTCAACTACAAGTAGTCTACTCCTGGGTAAATTAAGTACTGTAGGGCCGTTTGCTCCTAAGAATAAACATGAACAGTTCTTAGACAATTGTTTTTAAATAAACAAAACCAAGATATAAGATTAAACATTCAATCTTATCTGTATTTCATTTATTGATTTATAAAAAAAATGAGTGAACTTTTTTAATAAATATATTTTATTTTATATACCACTTGGTATAACAGTGTATAATGTATTATTTAAATTTGTACTTAAAAACATTTTAAACCTAAAAACACAGAAAAAATACAATAATATAAAGAATTTCTGGAACATTTTGTTTCATTTTGCTCCATGAATTAGACAACTGTTTTGTCTAAATGTTATTGATTTTTCCACACAAAATATACTCATTTTTCACTTTGATTTGTACCCCAACGGAACACCTTACTTTTCTAACAACTTGATGATTTTTGTGTTTTTAACAAATAAGGCTAGTTAGTAATGTAACTTGTTGTAATTATATACAAGCAATTTTGTGAATAATTATTATTCATAAAACTGACGAACACACGGAAATGATAAATTTTAATCCTCAAATGTTGAATAGTCCCGGGAACATCATACGAAATACATCAATCAGCTGTCAATCTATAATATCCTTGCGAATTCCCATTTATTAGTAAAAACCACGTAATTCAATTTCTAAATTATAAATTAAATTTTCAGACATATATAACTAACTTACATGTACAATCTCACTGCACAGTGACCCGGCATGACATCAGGCGATCGAGGCACCGTGGGTCTGCAATCTCGCATGTTTGTGACCTTCAACAGTTCAAGTTTCCTTTGGTTGATCGGGTGTCCCAGGCATAAAGAAATGGGTGACTTAAAATTGTTTTAGTCATCCCTGGGCTTCTACAATGCTTCAATAATGTTTACGGCTTGTATATTTTACAAAACAATCCTCTCAGGGTTATCTACGGGAAACGACCTGGACATGTTGACATTCGCTACGGAACTGCGCATTTTATGGCAATTGTCGCAAATCAAAGAAAAAATCACGAACAACTTCATTTCTTTAATAGAAAAAGACTCAACAATACATAAACTAATAAATAGAACAATTATTATTTATTCAGATTGATTAAATATGTAATTTGCATTTTACGACTTCCAAATTCTATGGAGACTCATTGACGACGTAAAATGCTGACAAGAATCCATCCTTAAGTTCTTTCTTCTTTTCATCTTGCTTTGTCTGAGCATAGTGTCCATCTAAACTTTTCAAGGATCTCGGAATAACAGCATCAAGAAATAATTTTTGTCCGTGCTTTTCTTTTTGGTCATTTGTTGTTACCAATTGTTGCAGGGCTTCAATACGATCATATAGATAATCTCTGTTAAACATGTCTTCCACAGTCCGATCCTCACCACTCAAACTGCGAAATCTGAGATACAGTTTATTGAGTTCTCTCATCTCAGCCATGACTAGGGGGTTCAGATAAAAATTATAGATGAGATATATTCAAATAAATATATTGTAACACGAACATGGACACATTAAGAAATATATAAAACTTTACTTGGTGAAAAAATTCCAAGTAGAACTGAACTTATGCAGTTATCAATGTTGTGAGTACTGCTGTTTTATGTAAGAAAATTTAGCTATATAAGATAACTATATGATGACACATGAAAGGAAGAAAAATCCGTTAAATCTAGGTAATTTTTTAAGGATAGAGTCTAATTTTATTTGGAAATATGGCAAACTATATATATTTTCGGAAAGGTCTATGCAAGCCCTAATTTTCTGATTTTACGCCAGCTTAAAAATATCCAAGATGGCGGTAAAATATCCAATATGGCCGCCAATAGTCAAAATGGCCAACACAGACCTATTGATAAAATGCTTTCAAAATCATGTGAGCTAGGAATAATTAATGAAATTTTATTTATTTTTTACAATTTATTTCTTATAAAAGATTTATAAAGACAGTAATCTTAACAAAATATGGTCACTAAACGACAGAGTTCTGTCAGGACACCGCAAAGAAGAAAGATATCAATATTATGAAATTGGCGAAGACTGGGGAAAAAAGCATTTACTACAGTAAATTCACAACTTTATTTTGAATTTATATAGATCTTTGAAATACATATCAAATTTTCTGTATCAATTACTAATTGTAAATATTCAGTCTAAATTATCCATGCTTCCTGGACAAGTTGAATGTTAAGTTTCTGCTACTTCCAGCGGGTAACATAATTATGATATGGAATGATCCTAGCATTTTCCCGAAGTCTAACTGTATATTCTCACTGAAAAAAATTAACCACAAAGTATATCATGTTCATAAAAAAATTATAAATATTTTTTATAGTTATCAGTAAAACAATAAATAAACATTTTCTTTTATCACATAAGAACTTCGGGTTATTCTACAGTAGTTCAGAATTCAGAGGAAATCCTGGTTACAGAATCAAATTTGTACATTTAATTATTTATATCAGGGACAGTCTTTTATAGGTTCTTTTTATGTGTAGTAGGTAATGACCATAGTTTTCATGGATTTTTTTCCATTAAGTTCTAAAATTATTTAATCTCATATTTTCTATTTTCTGTTGTGATCTTTCGATACAAACTATGCATAAATTTAAAGGTACTTAGAAACTGTTAAAAAGTGCGCGTCGGGTGACGACTTTTGAGTGGAATCCGGGTATATTAATTTCGGAATTGATTACAGAACCACAAAATTCAGATGCGAAATTTTCTCAGCTTTCTAATAGTGTATGTTGCATAAAAATATTCCGAATACTTACCGTTGTAAAATTGACCTCTTTCCTTTGAAACGAAAATACATAAACTTCTGCACATTGCATTCAGATGCAAAAATAACAATGTTAATCTGCAAAGTGTAAGCTTTCCTGTGATAGGTCAATGTCGTCAATTTCTTAAAAATCGCCTCCCGGAAAGCCAATTGAAATGACGCTATCAATGTCGCGGAGACAAAATTACAGTGCCATGCAGCAAAGGGAAAACTCCGCATTTAATTTTAGCACAACTTCGACTAGGTTAATTTTTACTACAAACTTTTCATAATGACATAACACATACATCTTACGAAAGTTCAAACAATGTAGAAAAAATTCATGATACTTAATTTTTAGAAAAATATGAATAATAATGCACAAATAACATTTATAAACACAAATAAATTGCGTTTAAATGGCACGATTACATAGTTAACTCGGGTTACCTGAACCCCCTACCATGACTGTTTTATGGACCTCATCTTCCTTTCCCTCTTCATGGCGTCTCAGATTGAAATGTCTATACCCAATCATTTTTATTATGTTGGTCCTACAAAGATCTCCAACCTCGCCAGATCTAAATCTGTTTAAAATTTCGCAGAACTCTGCATCTGAACTTATTTTGTCTGCAGAGGCTTTCTGTAGAATTTTTGGTTTAAGAGCTGTACCTGGCTTTTGGGAAAGAGAAGTACTTATTGGAGAAGTATCCTTTGCACTCCCCACAAACCCGTAGATCGTCATCTTTACTTGGTTTCCGTTCTCTCATTTCCGGCTCTTTATTTTGAGCAATGAGATTCAAATTATATTCATATATGCCTTCTCTACGCTTCAAATCAAAAAAGTTGTTTTGAATGGCACTAGGCTTCAATAATTTGGCTTGAACTCCAGGTTCAGTTTTGTGTTTTCTTAAAATATGTCGTTTTAGTTTTCCTCCCAAAATGACGCTCTTGCAGTATATGCAATATCTATCTGGCTTCTGAAAAACAAATATCAAAGTTCAAATTTTAGTCTTATTTTTATTTAAAAAGTGAAGCTTCTTTGGGGTTTGTTTCATATTTGTAAATACATATTTTGGAAGACAAATTTAGTAAGTATTCCATTGTAAAACGTTCATCCCCTGTTGTGGAACCCAATCCCCAATCTCCAAAGACTCAACCAAAATGGAATCTCCACTACAAGTGGATTCAAATATTAGTATGACTGATCATGGCTCAGTTGTACATCATTCACTTAAATATTGATTTATTTTTTTCAAATGTTCTTTCTTATTCTCCATAGACATTTTTCACATTTACAAAATTTATTCCCCTTTATGGGGTCAATCTGAGGTCATCCTGGGTAAAGCCCTGTTTTCCCTCTATAACCTCACCAGCTTTACTGCTCAATACCTAAGAAATTTCAAAAGATGTTTGTAAAACACTTAAGCCCCCTTCCCCCTATATTGGAATTTTTCCAAGTCCAAAAGGGCAAAAATTATGCTATTGCACCACAAACAGTACCTGACCTAGATATTCATCTTATATATCTGGACTGAGTTGCTCAAAACTCTGGTTAAGGTTAACCACTGGTTAAATCTCTTATCCTGTGGTTAACTGTTAACCATTGGTTAAATTCTGTTGCTCAAAATTTGTCCACTGGTTAACTGTGCTATCCAGTGGTTAAATATTGGCCAAAGTTAGCCATTCTACATAGGTGGGTGAAGTCTCTTAACCAGGAGATAAACATGGCTTCTAGATTATTGTTCAATGTTAATTGCGGCAGACGACAGAGAAAACAGAGTTTTTAGACATTTTCAACATGAATTCGATGCTGATGAATGTCACGAAAGATACAGGTTTTCTGAAGAAACAGTTAATCATTTAGCAAATTTATTAGATCCCAAGTTATGTCGCCCAACCATGAGATCCCACTCACTTGCAGCAATAAGCCAAGTAGAAATGGCTTTGCGATATTATGCAACGGGTGACAATATAAAAACTATAGGAGAAACAATGGGGTTCCACGTCTCCAGCGTCAATAGGAGTGTTCGCGATGTATCTCAGGCTCTTGCTGATATTGCAGAGGGTTACATCACGTGGCCCACCTCTGCTGATGAAATAAACAACATCAAAAGGGGTTTCTATAGCATAGCAAATTTTCCTGGAGTCATTGGAGCAGTGGGCGGCACTCATGTTAAGATTATCGGACCCTCATTGCATGAGAATGTATACGTAAATAGAAAGGGATATCATTCTCTAAATATACAGGGAATCTGTGATCATCAAGGCAAGTTTGCTTATTGCACTTGAATACATTAGTAACTGTGCATTTATTACATTCAAACAATACTGGTATATTTTATTTTGGTTATTTAAACGATTAATCAATGTAGTCGCTAAATGGCCTTGTTCAAACCACGACTCCTTCATTTTTCGTGAATCTGATGTCGGAACCTTTTTGGAAACTCACCACCGAGGTATTGACATGGATGGAATTTTACTTGGAGACAGCGGTTATGCGTGCTCAAGATACCTCTTGACTCCATATTTGCATCCAAATTCTGAGTAAGACTTTGTGATACAACCAAATACAAACACATACATGTCACGTACCTCTCCATTCACTCTAATGAAAGATATTTTTTTTCCAAAATAAATCTTTAATCTATAATTTCATGCCAAGAGATCTAGTGTACCCTACAGCATAAATCTGACAGAAATTGCCTTAACTTTAGCTTGACATTAAACCAAGTGAGTTATCTCTCTTACCAGGGACTTTGAAGTTTTCACTATGATATAACATTTAAACAAATAAATATATAGTATAGTATACCCCGGTATATTACTTTAACAATTACAATGATTAATTTTCATCTTACCTTTTCCATCGTTTGCTGCCTCTGTCATAAAAAGATCATCTGCACATGCCTTCTTTTGTTCTTGGTTAACAATTACTACAATTCATGTGCATGGGTATTTAAATATATACTTGTACTACAATGTATAACTAATGTTTGTGATAAAATGCTATTCTATTATGCATACAAGTCAGAATTAAATTTACATGTATTTTCAACTGTATTACTACCTGCAAGATGTAATGAAAATAAAATAAATCTTAAATGTACATGTACATGAGTTTATTCAAGTAATAGTTTCTTCTTTATTCAATCTATGCCTATGAATTGTGTTTAAATAAAAAAAAAATATTTGGAAATATCTTATTTCGTATTGTCTTTGTATCTATTATTTTCATAAATGTAAAAGCTTAAACTTACTGGAATTCCCACATTCAGCTGAGTATGGTAGTACCTCTGTAATTATAAGTTATAAAGAGAAAGCTTTAGGTCTAATATAGGAAAAAAACTGCACAATTCATCAATTGATTTCTTGAGATATTGATCTTAATCGATTAAAAATAATATAAGTGATATTTTGTAAGGTACTTAAAAATTTATCAATATTTGCGTTGATTAAATCGGAGCGAAACGCATTAGGAGCGATATCCCTGAAACGACCATGACCTTTATTGTACTATTATCGCATACGATACCATAATCGATTGAAGGATATTTAATATAATGAGACAGATTTAATTTCTGATAGATTGGACATTTTTCTCTAGTTTTATATAGTTGACGCTCAATAGAGTCTCCTCTGACAGAACGTATCAAACCTCGAGAATGCAACTCATGCGAATTTCCTCATACATAACAGCATCGCAGACGACGTTCTCATAGATACACAAGTACATGTTTTATACAACTGAAAAAGGTTAAGGTAAGGTTAACTTTTATATTTACCTGGTAGATGTAATCCAACCTCGACCCCTCCGGTTATTCCAAAGAAATTGGGCGAATCTGTGTGCAAGTCCACAACTTTCTGTGACACGAGATTCAGTGAGGGCTGTGGTGGACCACCGCCGGTCTTAGCGCGGTCCTTCTTGATTAAGATAATATCTGCCTTGGCCTTAGTACACACCTTCCTGTACCTTTCTTTAATTTGATCCACAGTTCTTGTGGATCCTCCCCTTGAATTTATAGCATTAGTTATTTCTTTCCAAGCCTGTGTCTTCTTTGTATTAGTGACTTGATTTGTTTGTTTAGATTTTATATTATCGAAATATTTCTCAACTTCCTCAATAAGAAACAGAGTTTCATCGGCCGTGAAGTTATTACTCCTTTTTTTACTCCCATCTACTTTGGAGGCCATTTTTGTTTTGGTTGACATGTGGACAAATGAAATGCATTGTGGGATACTAACCAGTGGTTAAATCATTTAACCAGTGGTTAGTTAACCAGAGGCTAATTTTATTTTGAGCAACAAATATTTGACCAGTGGTTAGTTGGCCAGTGGATATCGAATTTAACCAACGGCTAACTTATCCAGTGGACAAATTTAACCAGTGTTTTGAGCAACTCAGTCCTGACCTACACACCCCTTCTCTAGAATTTACAGCATCAGTGATTTTTTTTCCACACCTCAGTTTTTTTGGCATTCGTTTTTTGATTAGTTTGTTTTGATTTGATAACATTGATGTTTTTTCCACTTCATCAATTAAAAAGAAAACATCATCGACCGAAAAATTCTCAGACCATGGCCTTTTGTTTGAGACAGCCATTAATGAGCTGACAGACGGACAAATGCAATGCATTGTGGGATACTAACCACTGGTTAAAACACTTAACCACTGGTAAGTTAACCACCCCAACAAATGTACTTTGAGCAACAAATATTTGACCAGTGGTTAGTTGGCCAGTAGATATCGATTTTAACCAACGGCTAACTTATCCAGTGGACAAATTTAACCAGTGTTTTGAGCAACTCAGTCCGGCTGCCACTTTTGTCTTTTCATATAGTAAAGTTACATTAATGTGTATGTACCTCTGATTAATTTGTACAATGAAAGATATAATACTGTATACAGTATATTATAATGTAACAAATACCCATATCTTGGTTTGACTATAAATAGTTAATGAATCTCACTTGTTTGTATGTATACTTTATTGTAGATTTAAAATCCACCATTGAATATTATCATAAACTTGGGCTACCATACAAAGAAATAACTATTTTATTGAATGCAAGACATAATAAGCAATATAGGTAATTCTTTTGTTCTTGTATATTTGCGTTTAATGTCTCTTTGGCAAATATTTAAATATTAATACATGTATTTGATGTGATGTTTGAAAAGTCCATGAAATTTTAAGTGATTATTTCTTATCATTTCTTCAACTTTATACTTATTTGCATGTAGAATTTGTAAATGCTTTAATGAAGTTTGAGTAAATTGATTTGAGGTACATGTATAATAAATGAAATGAATTTACACAGTCATTGAGAACTTCTGTTATAATTTTTTTTACAGCACTGAGTATATAAAGAGAAAAGTCATCCCAATCTTAAATTTGAATAATAGGAGAGGACCTGAGAAGCTTACCAGCTTTGATGATGTTCTTCAAACTATACAGGTTATTGTGATATCTTGTGGTAATATTATTATTACATGAATGTATTACTTATGTTTAAAAGAAGGCAAGAAAAATATTGAAATTTGCTTGATGCTCTTCAAATTTTTACCCCGCATTCATCATTATGCATCATGTAAGGAATTTGTAGTAAAATTATAAACTGTTCTGTGATAAAGCTTGGAACAAATTGATTAAAAAATATTTGCAGTCTAATTAAGCCAATAACACAATGATTGTACACTGGCACAAAATGATATTTTCTTTCCCATATCAGTATGATATTAATGTTGTAGAAATGTATTTCAGCATGAAATGGATCTAAAACCAGACAGGAGCATATCTGACATGTCCTTCAGATTAAGAGTTAATTATGGGCACATTGTTAGAAGGTATTACAATGTACAATATGTACGCACTATTTTATTTTCACAAATATACTGAATTTTCTGATTAGAATACTACTTGGCTAGTTTGATTGCCTTTATCTTGAATTTTATGAATGAAAATCACTTAATTTGGCATGAGAGTATAGTCATATAAGTTAAGAATGCTTGTAATATAAAATGCAGTTGTTATTTTGTTGGGTACAAATCATATGTTTATTTATTTATTTTTTGAAGTTTAAAAATCCTGATACATATAGTACAGTTGGGTAGGATTGGTGGGCTATGCAATATTTGTCGATAATACAAAAATTTGTCAACATTGAGATATAAAAAAAATTGCTTCATTTCCCCAACAGTTTAATATAATTATTATTTTGTTTTGAGTGTGAAATAATCTCATATTATGAGGAAATAAATAAATAATGAATGAATGGGAGATAATAACTTAGAAATTTTCCTTAGAAACAGAAATATCCTCGTAATTCAATTTAAAGTTTTAATGCTATTTACAATATTTTTTAAGAAGTTAACAAATTATCCACTGGGGACTTTCAGAAGACTGGTAAGAGACGTAATGAAGACATTGGACCCCAAAGGAGTTTCTGCAAGGAGAGGCAATAAGCTGAAAAGAAGACAATACATCAGTAAAGGTATAATTTTTTATTTTTTTAAAATTATTTTGTAATGTCTATTTCAAAATAAGACATAAAATTCAGATTCACTGCTGCTATTGCTACTGTGCGTTTTCTGTTCTTTACTTACATTCACAGGTGTTTCAGATTCTTCTTCCAAGTCTGAAGATGTAACTAAACACTGGCTGTCTTCTTCCTATGAAGAAAACAAAAAAAAATTCCCAATTCTGATCCACATTGCATTAAATGCACTTATCTCTTATAATTGATTTGTAAATATGTATAGTAAATTTGTAACAATTTTTTACAATGATACAAATGTACAAGACTTGGAAGGGTTTTTTCTTCTCAGACGAAATTTGTAAACAATGCTAACACGTGTCGTTCGAATTTCTTCCGTGCCTATTTCCGGTAAAGGGGTACCCTGTTTTATCGTGCAATGTCTTATATATATATATATATAACGGGGTTTTATAATGCTATTGACTATAATTGCACTTTTTAATAACAAAGACCAATCAAAATACACTTGTTAAGCCGGCGTACTCGTCCTCTATAGTAAAAAAAAGAAGCGAAAACATAAAACTTCACTTGACGTTTGTTACCATTGCTTGCAGGAGTTCTCCCGGGCTTTTGTAAAATACAGAAAGGTTAAGGTCATTTTTCTCGAAATATCAACCAATGAAATTGCTAGCATGCTAAGGGAACGTGTCAAAGGCCGTAATTGAAAGGCATACGAGTCGGGTTTGGTTTTCGTAGGTAATCATTTTTATGCGCGCGCAGCGCCACCTATCCTTCCGTCAATGCTAGTTAATGGCGCATGTGCTGATTCTGCATGAAGCCCTTGCTTAGGATGGTTCTATTGTCGATACAGTGACCTTGTCAGAAAATACAATTTATCATTAAGTGAAATGCTGACTGATGTTTTTCATACCAATTGCTAGTCCATTATTTATACACTGAATTAGAGATGGATTTTTTCGTTATTTTCTGATCATGACAAGGAGCACACGGCGGGTGTGACCGGTCTGCAGGGGATGCTTACTACTCCATGGCACCTGATGTTTCGGAGGTCCGTGTTTGCTGTATTGTTTAATGGACTTTCAGATTGATTACGTTTATTTATCTCCATTCAGTTAAAATCAGTTGTGTATCAAAACAAAAGGAAATTTAACATATTATGGTACAGAATTTTAAAAGAAATGAAATTTGATTCATGAAATCATTATTTATATATTGAATATTAAAAGAAATTACATGTAATTTAAAACATTCAAATGTTACACTTAAGCTACATCGGGTGGTACAATGAAAAATTAGTTTTTTCATTAAGGCTTGTTTTCTAATTATAGACGTCACGTGGTGCCGTCGAGGTGAAGTACATGTATTTCCTGTACTATAAGTCCCATTAAAGTCTATAGAATGCATAATTATAGTAAAAGTTTTATCCTTGAATTTTCCGATTTATTAGTGTTACATATTATAAAAAAGATTTTAATTCGCCAAATTCTGATCCATGTGCTGCCTTAACCAACCTGCAATTTCTTTTGTTTTGTTTATTAGCCACTACCATTTGAAAACTTTTGTCCTTTGTCATGTGTAAGATATTTTCAGCTGCATCTTGAACCACTTTAATCTCATTATAAACTGCAAAGAAGATATTTTCAGCAGTGCAGTGATCCATGATGCTCCTGTAAACGAAGTTATATTGAATTTAACATCAGATAATGTGCATGTAGGTGGAACCACCGCTGTAGCACACACCTTGCATTACAGATATGTATTGACTCAAACTTTCGTTACATTCCCAGAAACTTCCTACTCTGAGAATTCCAAAGAAACTCAAACAGTAATATAAGGACCAGTAGGTACAAATACAGTTGGAATATGGAGTGAAGATTTGGTAAAAGTGTTTACTGAAAATCATAAGAGCACACAGACATTTGTTTCTGGAAAATGCCTTACAAGACGTGACACATTGAACTATTAATTTTGAGTGACTTTGTTTACAACAGAAAGAAACTCACAAAATTATGGAATCTCTTAAAGAATTTGGAATTCATTCAATCGAAGTTCTGATTCAAGATGAAAAATTACCAACAATACCCATATCTTTTTAAAGGCAGAGATTTTACTGGGTGGTAAATTCCAGGTGAGGGCGGGGCTTATTTCAGTACAGGTGTGAAAGCATTGCGGGCTAACTGTCTACCTGGGGTCGCTTACTATACACAGGAAGTGATTTAATACACATGAAATACCATAAGCCGAATTTTACCTGTGTTGAAATTGATTTGGGAAAGATTTTAAATTTGAATTAAAAATAATAAACAAAAAATATTACCTCAACATTGTTACCTGTTTGTATTTGTATGCCGGCTTGTATGTGTTTATAATTATGAGGTCGTTAATATGTAGAATGTACGGGAATTAGTGAGAATTCTGGCGTAGAATAGAGAGACAAATTTAATTCAAATATTAAAAAAATGTAATAATTATTATCTCAGAATTTATACTGATTTGTGTTTGAATGAGATATTAAATATTTTAATGCAGATATGTACGGGAACTGGTTTGTTAAATTTGCTGTGAGAAAAAGAAAACGGAAGAATGTTTTTGAGATATTCCGCTATAAAAATTCATCAAGAAGGATATGGAAATAACGAACAGTATTCAATCTCAACGTCCATTAAACAAATATACAAAATAAGAGCAGAGCAAACACGGACCTCCGAAACATCAGAGGTGGGATCAGGTGCCATGGAGGAGTGAGCATCCCCTGCCGACCGGTCACACCCGCCGTGTGCTCGTTGTCATAATCAGGAAATAACGGAAAAAATCCGTGGTCAATTCAGTGTATAAATAATGGACTAACAATTGGTATGAAAAACGTCAGTCAGCATTTCATTCAATGATAAATTGTTTTTGCTGACAAGGTCATTGTATCGACACTAGAATTTACGAAATGATGACGAGACTGTTGATATTCTTGTTTTATCAACTTGCTTGTTGTTGTCAAATACGTTGTTTGATTTTAATTAGATGTAAATAGAATGGTGGACATTAGCCATCGGAAAGTTATGCGTTTTTTTTATTACCAAAAAATACATAATTGTCCTATGTTTACAGCTCTTGCCACGTGGAGGCCTTCTCTTAATAGTGCCACTTTTTTGTTTAATTTTAATTTGAAATAAAATATATTAGAGGACGTTAACCATCGGAAAATTATGCAGTTTATTTTAATTGATAAAAAGAAAATGCATAATTTTCCGATGTTTCCACGGGGAGGTCTCCTCTGTGTAGAGCCACTTTTTTTGTTTCTTTTTTTTTTTTATTTTTTGGTTAGGGGGGGGGGCTTCTTTTAGAAGCGTAGTGTCAATCTAACGCAGTTGATCAAGGAATCTGTGCCAGATATTGTCTCTGCACTTAAATGTCCTGGGGAACAGCGTCTTCACAGATTTTCCTGTCACTGTCTCGTACACGCCCGTGCTCTGTCTGTGGACGTTTTCATTCCAGTGGCAGATAGCTAATGAAGTCCTCATCTTGTAGGAATCATCACCGAAACTCATCCTCTTGTCGTGGAAAATGTTGAGGACATTGTTGATGGACTTCACATAGTACGTGTCTGTGGCATAAACATAATCCTCCGAGCACTTATACACGATCGTTTTCCTGACTGCGCTGTTCAGCAGGTTCTCGGCAACTGGACTCTACGATGTCATCAAGTCGTTTGATGAGTAGATCTGGGTCATTGTCACAATTGCTCATACTGTACTGTAAATTGGAGTTGCACGGAATTAACTTTGTTCGTAAGCTCCTCGTGCCAGGTAGAACGGTGCTGCTTCTTGGGTCCCTTTGCGACTTTCGCAATTTTCTTCTCTACTGCTTTAGCTGCGTGCCAGGTATCATTCTGATTAATGGTCTCTTGTCGCTCTTCTCTGATGAATTTGTTGACGCTGGCGTTCCTATCATGTGCATGCATTCGAACTGTCACTGGGCCACCGATGCTTGGAATGTCGCTATAAAAAAACTCGAAGAGTCTTTTGGTCCCAAGGAGTTCGTGACGTTTGGCACAGGGATCGTCTCTCCGAGTTACATGCTCCTCACGAATGTCCATATGAGTTGCATTTCCGATGCACACGACGTTAGTGTCTTTGGAGTTTTTCCTGAAACCGTGTCTAGCATCTGTGAGGATGTTGATGGCGCCGTTGTTTTCCAGGGACAAGGCGATTTCCTCTTGAAGGGATCTGTTGCACGAGACTTCCCGTTCCATAAGCACTGCTGTCGTGTACTTGGACAATAGGTCTTTGGCGTCAGCTTCACCGAGGGTTTGAACTTCAGGGCATCTTGGAGTCGAGACACTTGATTCGGAAGAAGCCCGGTGCTAAGAGTTGCATGAGCCCATCTGGCGTTGGTCATTAAAGATCCATTCGGGAGGTACACGGAACTACTCCATGAAGCTGTGTGTCCAGATGAGGACTACAGATGGAAAACAGCGACAGTTCCGCACATAATTATTTGATCAGGTCTGAAGTAGAGTTGATCTCTGCACGCAGTGCTGTGGCGGTGAGCTGTCTGGATCAACATGGCAATAGCGCTGTCAGTACACATATAATACTTGGTTTCCGCTGTACCAATGGGGAGAGCACTGTGTGGTGTAGTCTCTAGGTCGCTGTGTAGTAAGGCATCTAGGGCCCTCTCGATAATCTCGATGTTGTTTAGACGCTGATCTCTAGATCTGAAGTGGTTTTTCAGCTTCGTCATCTTCTGGCAGATCTTTGACGACATGGCATCATCTCCCGGTAACTCCAGTTTGAACGATGCAGATCTCTTTCGCGCACTTCCCGGGGGTTTCGGGGTTCTAGGCGTGGTAGGTGTACTATCCATTACAGGAAAACTTCGTTGAAATCTTTCACAAAATACGTGTTCACTCTGTGAAAAATAAACAGCAACTGAGGTTGTCGTGTATACTACTACTACAACCCTTTGTTTACTCAGCACAGAGTTACCCCCAAGTATTGGGCATACTGGGAGATAAACCCCCCACTTCAGCTACTGTTGTGTTTGATGCCCCTTTCTTACCGTAGTACCGAATACGTTAAGGTGTGTAGTCATTGCTACATAACACCCAGTACTTCAACCATTTTCCTATATAGCGAAGATTAAAATTAATTTAATCTATTTTTTTTTTGTTTATTAATCGAAGGATTGCTAAATCTTTACTTTACACAACACGAATAAAACTAAAAGTCGGGGACTTATTGAGATCGAATCCAGATCAGCTTCTGTTTTATTGTAAGCGCCTCCTGTTTTCTCTCTATCTATCTCTCTCTCTTTCAATCTCTTTGTATTCATTGGGTATCTTATATTTATGTATATTCATGTAAAAATATGTAAAATTTTATATTTCATAATGTGTCTGGCCTGTCAGCCATTAGTTCTTATATTATGTTCAATGAATTCTTCCAGTTATAAAATTTTAATGTTCATGCTAATATGTGTATACTCTATATTGTCGAGTACCCCAAATGATTTAAAATTTATATCATGATCTCCTTACCTACAGTTGTTTGGCCAGTTCCGAATAAGAAACCGATTCGGCTGAACTATAAATATACTAGACATTATTTCAAAATTTAAGTGTTTTGTCATGGTAGTTCGATGACTTGTGGAATCAAATATTGTTTCATAAAAATTTATCCTTCAAAAAAATTTCTTTCGCAAGTTACCATAGGTGTCATTTTTACCAGTTACGAATAAGCCGACGTGTTCCGGATAGCCCAGAGATTCTTATTCAATTCAACCCTAAATTTAAAAAAATATACGACCCAGATGTTATCCATTGGCATGCCTAAGAACATTGGCATGCCTAAAAAAAGTTAAATCAATTTCTTACCAATATATCATTTGTATTTCCAAAGGTTGAAGAGAAACTAGAGGTACTGTGGGCACTGAGCTCATTTTAATGATACCCCACACCTTCTTAATGATTAATTAAGACAAATTCCATGTTTTGCTCTGGGAGACCCAAAATTAGTGTCAGATCAAAATGTAAAATAAAAGTCAATTATGTCACAATGTTATCAAGAATCTGTGAAAGTATCATTAAATATTATTCAGTGGCATAGGAGGAATTGCGGATTAGAGATGGATAAAGCTATGTTTTTCTCAGGGAGCCTAAATTATGTGCCTGATCCAAAAATAAAATAGTTTTACTTTGGCATTGTTAAGCAAAGATTCTGTGAGACTCATTAAATTCTGTGAAGCTTCATTAAACTTCATTCAGTGGTAGAAGAGGGGTTGCGGATAAAAAATGGATATCCTAGAGCATATTAAACGGACGGACGTACAGTTAGATGCACGCACGGACATAAAGACGGGTGGATGGACAAACATTCCTTTACTATATACCCCCTTTATTCCCGTTTTACAAGCGGGGATATAATAAATCAGGCTTACAATGAAGAAAACAACGAAGAGTGAATTTATAAAAGTGTTAAAAATGTGTATTCGGAACTGGTAAAATAAGAAGACGAAAATATTTTGATATCTTCCAGTGTTCTAAATATTTATTATTGACAAGTTTTTAGTATATGTTAGAGTACATATCAAACTTACTTTTGATACCTGGAACGTGGTTTTATGTGAAAAATTTATAAATCTACAGAGGTTTTTCTTCAGACTTGCGCGTCGCGGTGATTCACGTTTGATGCGTTGTAAAAGTATGTCGACTGTTTCGAGTGCGATAACGAAACCAAACCGAGGGTAAAAAAACCCAAAACTTCGCATTATTCAAACGCTAATAAATAAGTTTCTTACCATAGAAACAATTTATTTTTACACCGTTGAATTTATTTATTATCAGTCCTTACATTACTAATTATTCGGAACTGGTAATCCGGAACTGGCCAAACGACTGTACATATTTTCAATATTTTTTAATTTAACTATTTCAAGGTCAGCATCATGATATTGCAAATCAGCCATGATTGTTCTTGAATTGATCTCTAAAAATTTTTTTTTTATTATTACTTTGATTTTTGAACATTTTCAAAAAATTTGAAGTATTCATTTGTCAAGTAATTCTGTTTTTAGGTCACCTGAGTAAACTCGGTGAACTATTGCTATCTGTTTTCGTCCGTCGTCGTCCGTCGTTCGTCGTGTGTTAACATTTGAACATTTTCAGCTTCTTCTCTGCAACCACTGAACCAATTTCAACCAAATTTAGCACAAAGCATCTATGGATAAAGGGGAACAAAAATTGTGAATTTCATGATCCCTGCCCCCCTGGGGCCTGAGGGGTGGGGCCAAAACCACTAAAATTAATGCAATCTTTAAAAATCTTCTTCTTTACTCCTGGACATCAAGCAGTCAAACTGTTTGCATGATTGTAATCAGCATTTAGTCCTCTACCAAAATTGTGAAATTCATGGCCCTTGGGTCAGGGGTTCTAGTGCTAGGGCGGGGCTAAATAAGTTTTTAGTGAAAATGCATTATTTCTTTGGAAATCTTTTTCTCTACTCCTGGGTATTAAATAAACCAATTAAGTACATAGTTATGATGAGCAAGAGTGCCTCTACCAAAATTGTGAATTTTATGGCCCCAGGGTCAGGGGTTCTGGTGTTAGGGCGGGGCTCTATTGATTATATATAGTGAAAATACATGATTTCTTTGGAAATCTTCTTCTCTACTACTGGGTTTTAAATAAACCAATTAAGTACAAAGTTATGATGACCAAGAGTGCCTCTACCAAAATTGTGAATTTTATGGCCCCGGGGTCAGGGGTTCTGGTGTTAGGGTGGGGCTCTATTGATTATATATAGTGAAAATACATGATTTCTTTAATCTTCTTCTCTGCCCCTGGGTATTAAATATACTAACTAAGTGTATAGCAGAGACGTATAAGAGAGGGACCGCTGACTCTTTTGGCGCACCTCTAGACTTTTCCCGTCGTTTCAAAAATTCGAGTTCCGAATGGAAAATCATCTTCCGATTTTCGCAGCGCCCTCACCGGGAGGCATAGAAACTATAAACAGTATGGCGTTTCATCATAAGAATGGGTAGAAAACATCGCTAAAACTTCAATTTTAAGCAAAATTAACTTTTGGCATTAATCTTAGGAGGATAAGATACTTTCGTTTGTATCATGTGTATGACGACAAAAAACTGAAAACAAATTTAAATACAAGAAATAGATGAAATCCATCTAACCCATGTCTCGAGTTGCATTTGTTCAGTCTGTCTTTTAAAAACTAATAACACTAAAAATACATTATAAAATGTACTTTATAGTGTAGGATAAGACAAATTATGACGAGCTCATTTGTTTGCAAAGTTGATTTTGCAGTTGCATGTATTAATTACTTGGTTTTTAATACCTACATAGGTGGTTTCAGGTTGGTGTATGACAGTATGTTGTTTGTTTTTATACTTTCATTAAATAATTATTTAAAAAAGACTGAAATTAATGTTTTTAAGTGTATTATATTGCTGTATAGAAAAGTAAATCTATATCATTATGTTTTTGATTTTTTAAACTACATATCTACATTATTTTGGCATTAAAAATCAAAACAAAATACAGTTAAAAAATACACCATCCTGAAACCAGACTAATGTTGTAACATGTAATCTAGTCCAGCAATTCATACATTGTATGATTTACTGGTTTTTAAAACAATGTTTAAGTACAAGACTAGTGCTAATTTTTACATATTTAAAAAAATTAAGAGTATACACTACCCCATGATGCTAATTATGTTCCCCAAACGAAGTTGGGGAACATATTGTTTTTACTCTGTTTCTTATTATTATTATTATGTCGCCCCGAACGAAGTCGGGGACGACATATTGATATTGTACGCATGTTTTTTTATCCAGGCTGTTTCTCGGAGATGGCTGGGACAATCTTCCTGAAATTTTCCCCGAAGGACTATCACTGGTTGTAGTTGTGCAGTGAGGTCGTTCAGTTCCAATATGTCTACCGTTGCCATGGAAACCTGTAAAAAGCGACGAATTTTGTCCGAGAGTGTTCTCTCTGGTCCCTTAAACGTTCGTCATGAAACTCTTTTTATTTTAATGATTAGTATCTGTAGTTGTGCGCTTTGCATTTAAAATTTTCAAATAATCGATTATTGCCATGGAAACCAGGGGAATGTTAAAATTCTTTAATTTCGATTTTCTCAATAACTACTCAAGCAATCGTTTTGAAACTTTCAATGTTAATTCCTTGCAATGTGTCAAAGTGATTTCTACTTTTAAAATAATTGAAATGAGTCGCTCACAGTTGTCATAGAAACGAAACAGAAAAAAGCTTAAGATGTACACATGTGTTCTCCAAGGTCTAGGTCAAAGGGTCAAAGTTCTTCGTGTCCAATAAAAGTTCATTTCATAAGGATTGCATATTTGAAATACGAAAGCCCTAGCCCTTACCGTTCAAACATCAAGGTACTATGTTCAAGACGCCCCCCCCCCCCCCCCCCTTTTGAAGCGCACTGCCAGGTAGAATACACAGATATAACATATACACCTTACAAGTAACGTTTTAAAAGTTTCATTCATAAAATTCAGTTCTCCTGATGTGATTTGATAGTTTGCCAACATCCATTCTTCTTCTGTCTTGTCTCTAGATTTTACAATTAGTTTATTATGTTCCCCAAACGGAGTTTGGGAACATATTGTTTTTACTCTGTTTCTTATTATTATTATTATTTTTTTTCTTATTTGTTCTCCGGTACTTTTTTGTCCGCGAGTGTTCTCAGAAACTGTTCACCCAACTGAGCTAAAACCTTTTTAGGGTTAATAGGTGTGTAGTGTAGGTGTGCGGAACGAAGGTCATTTTGCGCGCATACGCCTGCACGTGCGTGCGCGTGAAATGAGTGAATTGACTTATATACTTAATATAGCTTTAACTTTTACATTTTCTGATGAAATGCTTTGAAACTCATTACATAAGAATATATTAATAGTGTTAATAATACGACATTGTCAAATTAGCACGAACTCATGCGCATGCACGTGCGCCTTGCTCTGATTGGCTGAAACAAAAATCTCAATATCTCTTTTGTTTTCCGACGAAATGCTTTGAAATTTTTAACATTGTCATGAATTAGGATATCCTACTACAAGATATGGAAAAATTTCATGAAATCACGCGCATGCACGTGCGTTGCAATCTGATTGGCTGAAACTTTAAATGGCTATATCTCCTTTGTTTTTTGACGAAATGCTTCGAAATTTAAAATATAGTCATGCATTAGGACATCCTGCAATATGATTTATAAAAAAATTTCAAGAAATCACGCGCATGCACGTGTGCTGCAATCTGATTGGCTGAAACTTTAAATGGCTATATCTCCTTTGATTTTTGATGAAATGCTTTGAAATTTAAAACATAGTCATGCATTAGGATATTCTACAATTGGATTTAGAAAAAAATTCTTGAAATCACGTGGATGCACGTGTGCTGCAATCTTATTGGCTGAAACTTGAAATGGCTATAATTCCCTTGGTTTTCAACCAAACAGGATAGGATTTAGAACATAGATAGATATAAGGGCCTCTAACAAGAAGGTATGGTCACCATGCACGTGCACGCACGTGCGTGCATTTGGAACGAGTGAAATTAAAAATAAACTTGAATGAGTTAATTTTAATACTTTTGGACTAAATGCTTTAATATAAAGTATAAATAAATATATAGAAAGTGTAGACAAGATTATATGATCATTATGCACGTGCATTCACATGGGCACGCGTGCAATGTTAAAATTTGAATATAATTGGTATCCTTTTGGGAAAACGTTGTTAACAAGTCAAAAATGCACAGATGTTGTCTTATTTAATAAGGCTTGCATGGAATATGGCACCAAAAGGGAGTTGGGGAGCGTTTGGGGAACATCTGTAACGGTTCCCGTTACAATTAGCACTAGTTTTATCTATATTAAAAAAATAACGATTGTCAGCTGCATTTATTAGCATTTCGCGTTTTTTTTTTGTACATGCATATCTATTACTTGTATACTGTTAATTTCATTAGATAGTGCAAGTATAAAATAGAAAAGTTGGTACGTTATTTCCATAGTTTTTATTCATTCATAAATCCTTGGATCCACGCCTACAGGTGCGCAAAGCCTTGATCACTACTGTAAACAAAACATTCATATCGCCGAAAATGTTCATGATTCCGCTAAACTGAGAAAGTTTACACATGATTTATCATCTCATAAGAAACATCAGCCCTGTGCAATGCAGAAATGCTGGAATTGAAGGGGAAAATCCAGGAGTTATTGGTGGGAAAAATTCGGGAGTTATTATGTCGCCCCGAACGAAGTCGGGGACGACATATTGATATTGTACGCATGTTTTTTTTATCCAGGCTGTTTCTCGGAGATGGCTGGGACAATCTTCCTGAAATTTTCCCCGAAGGACTATCACTGGTTGTAGTTGTGCAGTGAGGTCGTTCAGTTCCAATATGTCTACCGTTGCCATGGAAACCTGTAAAAAGCGACGAATTTTGTCCGAGAGTGTTCTCTCTGGTCCCTTAAACGTTCGTCATGAAACTCTTTTTATTTTAATGATTAGTATCTGTAGTTGTGCGCTTTGCATTTAAAATTTTCAAATAATCGATTATTGCCATGGAAACCAGGGGAATGTTAAAATTCTTTAATTTCGATTTTCTCAATAACTACTCAAGCAATCGTTTTGAAACTTTCAATGTTAATTCCTTGCAATGTGTCAAAGTGATTTCTACTTTTAAAATAATTGAAATGAGTCGCTCACAGTTGTCATAGAAACGAAACAGAAAAAAGCTTAAGATGTACACATGTGTTCTCCAAGGTCTAGGTCAAAGGGTCAAAGTTCTTCGTGTCCAATAAAAGTTCATTTCATAAGGATTGCATATTTGAAATACGAAAGCCCTAGCCCTTACCGTTCAAACATTAGGTACTATGTTCAAGACGCCCCCCCCCCCCTTTTGAAGCGCACTGCCAGGTAGAATACACAGATATAACATATACACCTTACAAGTAACGTTTTAAAAGTTTCATTCATAAAATTCAGTTCTCCTGATGTGATTTGATAGTTTGCCAACATCCATTCTTCTTCTGTCTTGTCTCTAGATTTTACAATTAGTTTATTTTATCTATATAAAAAAAATAACGATTGTCAGCTGCATTTATTAGCATTTCGCGTTTTTTTTTTTGTACATGCATATCCATTACTTGTATATTGTTAATTTCATTAGATAGTGCAAGTATGAAATAGAAAAGTTGGTACGTTATTATGTTCCCCAAACGAAGTTGGGGAACATATTGTTTTTACTCTGTTTCTTATTAAGGTCTTCCGTCTTCAGCGGAAGACCTTCTTGTTATTCTTAGGTTTCTTTTCCACTATTTTTATTATTTTTATTATTGTTTTTTTTCTTACCGATTTTGTGCACGCGATTTCTCAGAAACGGCTCGATCGATTTTCATGAAACTTTCAGGACTGATGGAACATCAATCAAACCTGATATATAATTTTTTATTTTTATGACGTCACTTCCGGTTTCGAGATTTCCATGATTTAGTGATTTTCAGAGGGTCACATTGTCCCGCATTTTTCTCAAAAGTGCTTTTAGATAGAAACGTAAGATTTTCAGCGATGATAGAGCAACATGTGCTGATGTGACATACACCTTTCTTATTCTCCGGAAGTGCAGCACGTCGGCGCTCGCTTTGGCTCGAAAAAAGACCTATCGGGAATTTAGAAATTTTTCACACATTTTTGGCAATATCTTTTTACACGTTAATATTTTGTAAAGACATATAGAACAAAAGTTGTGAAGAATGTCACGATCTTTCGAAAG
Organism: Saccostrea cuccullata; assembly: GCF_032062105.1. Lineage (NCBI taxonomy): Eukaryota > Metazoa > Mollusca > Bivalvia > Ostreida > Ostreidae > Saccostrea > Saccostrea cuccullata. The sequence goes on along the minus strand of NW_026928702.1, from coordinate 73,073 downwards.
ATATCAACGATAAGGGGCTGGCCCCTATAATAAAGGGCTAAAAGGGGCCGAAAGTTTTTCCGTTATATCTCATTAAGTATCGAAAATTTGTAATATGTCAAAGAAACAAAGTTGTTCAAAATATCAAGCTCTATCTAATGGCGTCGTCAAAATACGTCCGGCGACGTCACTTCCGGTCAAACCGGAAGTCGTCAAAAATTGCATATTTTTGCTGTTTTTGACAGGTTTTTGGATATCATATGTCACTGGAAGCTTAAAACTTAATTTTTCGTCCGTCGATGTCACTTCCGGTCAAACCGGAAGTTGCCAAAAATGGCTTAATTTTGCAATAATTAACATAGATTTGGAGGATTAAACCATTTTGGGACTCATTACTCTTTCTCTTTTTAAATGAAAGTTACTTCCGGTCAAACAGGACGGAAGACCTACTCGTTGCTTTGCAACGAGCTCGGCTCTAGTTATTATTATTTTTCTTCTTCTTCTTCTTCTTCCTGGAACTTTTTTGTCCGGGAATGATCTTGTAAACTGTTCGTCCGATGTAGGTAAAACCTTTTTAGGGTTAGTAGACATGTTATGTAGATTTGCGGAATCAAGGTCATTTTGCGCGCACGTGCTTGCAAGAGCGTGCACGTGCAACACGTGAAATGACCAATATAATAGATATAGCCACAACTTTTCTTTTGTAGATGAAATGCTTTGAAACTCATAATGTGAGGATATATTAGTAGTATAGACATGACGACATGGTGAAAATAGCAAGATCTCACGCGCATGCACGTGCACCTCACGTCATGCATTAAGATATCCTACAACATGAAATAAAGCAATTATCATGAAAACACGTGCATGCACGTGCGCTGCAATCTGATTGGCTGAAACTTTAAACAGCTATAACTCCCTTGGTTTTCAACCAAACAGGATGGAATTTGGAATATAGATAGATATAATGGACTTCTACAAGTAGGTATGGTCACCATGCACATGCATACACGTGCGTGTACATGTGCTGCAATCTGATTGGCTGAAACTTTAAAAAGCTATAACTCCCTTAGTTTTCACCCAAACGGGGTGGAATTTAGAACATAGATAGATGTAATGGACTTCTACAAGAAGGTATGGACACCATGCTCATGTATGCACGTGCGTGCACGTGAAATGAATAAAATCAAACATACACTTGAATGAGCGTATTTTTAAAATAATTTTGGATTACTCAGCTACGTTAAGGAAAAATATATGGGAAATAGTGGAATATAACATGTATAAAATGTGTGACATTAAAATTTCGATCAATCTGTAAAAATCTTAACAAGTCTGGAACTAATTATTTTTATAAGAATGTTGGACCTTTATTAATACACAAACATATGTTTTGCCATATCGGGGACATCCAGTCACGTGATTCGTCTAAAAATAGGCGATCAAAGCCAAGGTGATTAAATGTGCCTAGTGCAAGGGCTTAACGAATCCAATTATTTTAAAAAATGGTGTCATCTTATAGAGTAAACATCAGCGCATTCAGAAAGTGCTGGGAGCTTAAGTATCATAGCCATTCTCTTTCTATTTATTAAAAAAGAAATGCAACCAAATGCCAGATATAAGGGACTTTCCCAAAGTTTGAACCTCTCGACGCTAATCCACAGAGATTTCACTAAGCTCCCAGCACTTTTTATGTGCAATAGACATATATTAAACAGATACGAAAATCCCAACTAACCTTATCAAGTGTAAGCCCTTGCACTGCAGCCTTTTTTTGAACTGCACACATGTTTACAGAAATGTAGCTTCCAATATAAACGCTTACATGCCCCTGACTCAAGGGCAGATCACTCTCATATATTGACAATGCTTCAAGTTTTCCTTGGCGCTGAACTTCGAATTATTTTACACTACCTTGCACATAAACTGATTATTTGAATAAATCTTATGCACAAATTCTTTGATTTATTTTTCCTGTTTTAAAATGCACTTATATAACTGGCTCCTGAGAGAAATTGCCAATGCAACGGAACATTTTCTTCAATGTTCAAACCAGATACCCCCTGTACACACGCTCGCATTATCATTTTTAATTGCTCAACTGCTGCTTTCAACATGAAACTTTCTATGGAATTTGTAGTTATGTACAAAGCCTATGTTCATAAAAAAAAAAACTCACATATTGAGCCTTCTTTTGCCCCCCCCCTCCTTCTTCCTTCAGCATTACGCATTTTCATCAATAACCACATTGCCATTGCTTTGCTTTTTTTTTTCTTTTCCGATGGTTGACCAAATTTATAACACAGGAACAGATTTTTTTTTATTCAGTTTATTCAATACAAAATAATATATTAATGACAAATAACACTTCTAACATCTATACTACGCCAATGAAATATAATCCAATAGTACAATTTCATTATAGACATTCTGTTTAAGAATTTCATATTTTACTACGGTTATTAAAATTGTTCATACAATGACTCTCACCTGTGAATCTGATTAATTTCACTCAAACAAATAATTTTGAATTAATATTAATACGCTTACAAAATAAATAAACTGAACATCAAAAAAAAATTATAAACCAATAAAAAAAATTGATTATAGAAAAATTTTCCATTTTTCTGCTAAAAAAAAAAAATTAAACCACCCACACACAATTTTTTTTTTTTTTTTTCAAATCACACGACTGCGAGATTACATAGATGCCATCATGCCACCGAAAAGAATGTCACCTTGAGGTAAAAAAAAAATGAATTATTGTAATTTTGCAAAAGTTATTATAGCTAGAAATAGCAAAGACCCAAAAAGTATTGATTTCTGGAATTCCTACAGTCAAAAACAAAATAGTTCTTCTCCAACAGCGTCTAATGATCTTGGTAAATTCAGTAATCTATACACAGCGTCAAAGCGGTATGAATTCTACAACAGAGTCATGTTTAAATACCCCAAAATGCACGTGCCTTATGCAATATTTGTACGACAACTCCCAAGACTACAAAATTATTTACTGGAAAAATGCAAACAAAAATGGTGAGAAGGCACAGTTCATTAACAATTTTGGTTTACAAAAATGGTGCATGCTGCCTGAAAAAGGAAGAAAAATGCATAACTTGGTCAACTGCAGTCCATGCGAGTTAGAGTCGATGAATGAAACGGTTCTTCACAAATCTGTTAGTCAAGAAGCTTCTAACGTGGTATCAAAAAGTGAAGAACTATTCACAGAGGTTAAACAAATGAAAATGGCAAAACCAGAACAAGTCATCAAAATTTTAGATCCTATAATGGAAAAAGAATTCAACATTTCTATGAAAACAACAGTTTCAAAACACTACAATTTAACAGAGAAAACATCAAGTGCACAAAAACAAAAACAAAAAGTCAAACAAACAAAAGTAAACAAAGAAAAAATGCACTCAATTATTTCTGAAAATTCAAATGATTTGAACAACTTCTTGGCATCTGGCAAATCATTCAGTCAACTGAACAGAGAGCGCCTTGACACTTACTTTGAAACTCCAAACAATGCCAAAGTTAGAACTGAAAAACAAACAAACAAAATCAAAGAGGGCAAAAAAAGGCAAAAAAGTCACATTGGCTTGACACAGAATTATCAACTGAAAAAAAATGATTTCCTTGACTTTATGCAAAATCTCAAACCTGGCTCTAAAGTAATTTGGAGAAGTCTAGCCCTTAAATTTTGTCTTAGAAATAAGAATGGAAACATCCCCAAAAATGCGGGTCAAGTTATGAAAACTATTGCTGAGAGAAATGGAATTAACACAAACAAATTCAATACAAATGTAAGAGTCAGTGGCAGAGACTACTTTCAAAGAGTCAGGAGAGCCAAGATGAGACTTTGTCCCCAAGTCACCATTCCTACACCAAGCCCTGTTCGACATCTCCAGGATGACATCAAAGAAAAAGTCAAAAGCAATGAATTGTATATTGGTGAAAAAATTGTTCCAAAGACTTTCATCAGAAACAAGCTAAATTCAGCAGGAGATCTAGAAGAAAACCCCGTAACTGTATATGGACGGAAAATTCCAATCAAAATGATTCGAAACAGTATGAATCAAGACCAAAGAGAATTGATTAAACTTCGAACAAACACAGAATATGACAACATGACAGATGAACAAGTCGAGGACATTTTGACGTCAAAATATCACATGAAGAACTCAGGTACAAAAGAAGATCTCATCAAAATAGAAAGAACACGTCACCTAAAGTTATGGCACGACCATTCTGACATTCTTAATCATAGTTATGTATCATTCATGGTGTCTACACTGTATGATCCCTGCTTATTTCTTACAAACCAGGAATACTGCCAAAAGTTTCCAGATCGTCCTCCCATTGATGTTCAGGCTACAGTAGAAAAGCCATATCTTTATATTTTGGGTCAATCCAAAAGCACAGATCTTGACCAGTTATCCTATACATTGTCAAGAATAGAAGATCTTAAGGAGCTCCTCGAGCCTATAGAAATTAATGGAATACCTGTCCATGATATTATGCGTGTCTTTAGTGGTGATGGACCAGCAAGGCAGTTCGAGGCAGGACAACAAAGGGGAGGTAATTTCAGTTGCCTTTGTGGAATCCCGTCCAAAGAGCACCAAAACTTAGAATTTGCCTATGGATTCCATCCCCCATCTCTAGAGGATCGGTACACAATTTTCAAGGGAGGCTCTCTCTGGAGAAGATTTAGCTTGATCAATCCATCCCCATTTTCTAGCCTGAAGAAGCAGGACTTGCTGGAGGAGTTAGAGTCTAGAGGTTTGTTTCTGTATGACCTCAGCAAACCACAGCTTCAAGAAAAATTACAGTCCATACTTCATGGAATCCAGCGCCCTCCTGCACTGTTTTGTTCTGGTGAAAATATCCATGACTTACTGGCCTTATATGAAATCCCTGCCTGTGAACCATTGCATGATCTTTCAAATGTTGTTCAAAATATCATCACTGAGCTGCCGTCACATTTTGATGACAAGTCTGTGGAACAGGAATTTGAAAAATTTTCAGCAACCACCATAGGTGACAAAAATCAGATCCGTGGTTCTGATGCTCGACTCTTTGCCATTAAACTAGCTAAATTTGCCCTGTCCATGTACGATGATGAGAGAATCTCCCACAATATTTTGGAATTATGCACATCACTTGTTGAAATTACAGCTTTATGCTATATGCATTTCCATCAGAGATCACCAAAGCAGATACTCAGACTTTATAACCAAGCATTCAAATTTAGCAGTCTTTGTAAATCGGTTATCGGCATACCAAAGAAGATGACGGCTAGGAAATTTTATGGCAGCCATTTCCACTCTCTAACTGTTCATGCACCACAAACAAACAGGATATTTTGTTTACGATCACTTATTCCTGAACAAGAGGAGCGGTCTTTTGGTGATCTTCGCAACATTTCCCTGCACACTTCGAACAGGCAATGTGGAAAAGTTATTGACAACGCCATGCTCAGATTCACTGCTCAACAAAGAAATGGAAATAAAATTGATTACACTAGAGTTCAAGAGTCAACAATAAGCCATCAAGCCAAACTGCTTCCATCCTTTGGAGACACCACATTCTCATTAGAAATGGTAAAAAACAGGCCAACCCTTTTTCAGAAGCACTGCGAGAGGATTGCGGACTTTCTCCTGCCAGGAGAGAATCACTGGTGGTCATTCAATGGGAGTCACATCATATTCCATGACGGTCCATCTCGTCCAGAGTCTTTGGCTGAACCCCATCTTCACCATTTCCATCTCACAACATCAGAACAGCAAAATTCAATTCTGCACGAAACCTGGAAAAAATGCATAGGAGAGCTAGAGTCTGGAAAATTACAACTTCCCCTTTGGAAAGTTAAACTGTTCGAGGATGGGAAACTCGTTAAAGTCATAAAAAATGAAGGTATTTTGAATTCATAAAAATCAACAAATTTAGAAAACAATCATAAATTTTAAATATCTTAAAATTCATGAAAAAATTTCCTTCATGTCCAATCTTTTTAGAAATTAACATATTGAAAATTCATACACACAAAATGCATTGCTTGCAAACCCTTTAACATTGCATTTAATAGATCAATTCAGAAGTGTGGGACATGTAGCTGATGATGAAACGCAAACAGAAAAAGGGCACAGGAAAAATGGAAAACTTCATGATGAGGAGCTAAATGATGGTCTGGAGAAAGGGGCAGAACATGATGATGAGGCAGCCTGTGATGATGTACTGCATGATGTCGACAATGCTGCAGCCATGACAAGTAATTCAAAAATTAGACCTTGAAATATCCTCTAAAAACTAGATTATATAATCAAATATTGCCAATCTCTAAACTGTGTGAAACAATGTCATATGTCTTCTGTTAATTAGGTACATTGAGGCGAGGGGCATACAATGATGATGAGGCAGCCTGTGATGATGTACTGCATGACGTTGATAATGCTGCAGCCATGACAAGTAATTCAGAAATGAGACCTTGAAATATCCTCTAAAAACTAGATTATATAATCAAATATTGCCAATCTCTTAACTGTGTGAAACAATGTCATATGTCTTCTGTTAATTAGGTACATTGAGGCGAGGGGCATACCATGATGATAAGGCAGCCTGTGATGATGTACTGCATGACGTCGACAATGCTGCAGCCATGACAAGTAATTCAGAATTTAGACCTTGAAATATCCTCTAAAAACTAGATTATATAATCAAATATTGCCAATCTCTAAACTGTGTGAAACAATGTCAAATGTCTTCTGTTAATTAGGTACATTGAGGCGAGGGGCATACCATGATGATAAGGCAGCCTGTGATAATGTACTGCATGATGTCGACAATGCTGCAGCCATGACAAGTAATTCAGAATTTAGACCTTGAAATATCCTCTAAAAACTAGATTATATAATCAAATATTGCCAATCTCTAAACTGTGTGAAACAATGTCATATGTCTTCTGTTAATTAGGTACATTGAGGCAAGGGGCAAACCATGATGATAAGGCAGCCTGTGATGATGTACTGCATGATGTCGACAATGCTGCAGCCATGACAAGTAATTCAGAATTTAGACCTTGAAATATCCTCTAAAAACTAGATTATATAATCAAATATTGCCAATCTCTAAACTGTGTGAAACAATGTCAAATGTGTTCTGTTAATTAGGTACATTGAGGCGAGGGGCATCCAATGATGATAAGGCAGCCTGTAATAATGTACTGCATGATGTCGACAATGCTGCAGCCATGACAAGTAATTCAGAATTTAGACCTTGAAATATCCTCTAAAAACTAGATTATATAATCAAATATTGCCAATCTCTAAACTGTGTGAAACAATGTCATATGTCTTCTGTTAATTAGGTACATTGAGGCGAGGGGCATCCAATGATGATGAGGCAGCCTGTGATGATGTACTGCATGACGTTGATAATGCTGCAGCCATGACAAGTAATTCAGAATTTAGACCTTGAAATATCCTCTAAAAACTAGATTATATAATCAAATATTGCCAATCTCTAAACTGTGTGAAACAATGTCATATGTCTTCTGTTAATTAGGTACATTGAGGCGAGGGGCATACCATGATGATGAGGCAGCCTGTGATGATGTACTGCATGACGTTGATAATGCTGCAGCCATGACAAGTAATTCAGAATTTAGACCTTGAAATATCCTCTAAAAACTAGATTATATAATCAAATATTGCCAATCTCTAAACTGTGTGAAACAATGTCAAATGTCTTCTGTTAATTAGGTACATTGAGGCGAGGGGCATACCATGATGATAAGGCAGCCTGTGATGATGTACTGCATGAAGTAGAGAATGCTGCAGCCATGACAAGTAATTCAGAATTTAGACCTTGAAATATCCTCTAAAAACTAGATTATATAATCAAATATTGCCAATCTCTAAACTGTGTGAAACAATGTCAAATGTCTTCTGTTAATTACAGTAGGTACATTGAGGCGAGGGGCATACCATGATGATAAGGCAGCCTGTGATGATGTACTGCATGATGTCGACAATGCTGCAGCCATGACAAGTAATTCAGAATTTAGACCTTGAAATATCCTCTAAAAACTAGATTATATAATCAAATATTGCCAATCTCTAAACTGTGTGAAACAATGTCATATGTCTTCTGTTAATTAGGTACATTGAGGCGAGGGGCATCCAATGATGATGAGGCAGCCTGTGATGATGTACTGCATGACGTTGATAATGCTGCAGCCATGACAAGTAATTCAGAATTTAGACCTTGAAATATCCTCTAAAAACTAGATTATATAATCAAATATTGCCAATCTCTAAACTGTGTGAAACAATGTCATATGTCTTCTGTTAATTAGGTACATTGAGGCGAGGGGCATCCAATGATGATGAGGCAGCCTGTGATGATGTACTGCATGACGTTGATAATGCTGCAGCCATGACAAGTAATTCAGAATTTAGACCTTGAAATATCCTCTAAAAACTAGATTATATAATCAAATATTGCCAATCTCTAAACTGTGTGAAACAATGTCAAATGTCTTCTGTTAATTAGGTACATTGAGGCGAGGGGCATACCATGATGATAAGGCAGCCTGTGATGATGTACTGCATGATGTCGACAATGCTGCAGCCATGACAAGTAATTCAGAATTTAGACCTTGAAATATCCTCTAAAAACTAGATTATATAATCAAATATTGCCAATCTCTAAACTGTGTGAAACAATGTCAAATGTCTTCTGTTAATTAGGTACATTGAGGCGAGGGGCATACCATGATGATAAGGCAGCCTGTGATGATGTACTGCATGATGTCGACAATGCTGCAGCCATGACAAGTAATTCAGAATTTAGACCTTGAAATATCCTCTAAAAACTAGATTATATAATCAAATATTGCCAATCTCTAAACTGTGTGAAACAATGTCATATGTCTTCTGTTAATTAGGTACATTGAGGCGAGGGGCATCCAATGATGATGAGGCAGCCTGTAATGATGTACTGCATGACGTTGATAATGCTGCAGCCATGACAAGTAATTCAGAATTTAGACCTTGAAATATCCTCTAAAAACTAGATTATATAATCAAATATTGCCAATCTCTAAACTGTGTGAAACAATGTCATATGTCTTCTGTTAATTAGGTACATTGAGGCGAGGGGCATCCAATGATGATGAGGCAGCCTGTGATGATGTACTGCATGACGTTGATAATGCTGCAGCCATGACAAGTAATTCAGAATTTAGACCTTGAAATATCCTCTAAAAACTAGATTATATAATCAAATATTGCCAATCTCTAAACTGTGTGAAACAATGTCAAATGTCTTCTGTTAATTAGGTACATTGAGGCGAGGGGCATACCATGATGATAAGGCAGCCTGTGATGATGTACTGCATGATGTCGACAATGCTGCAGCCATGACAAGTAATTCAGAATTTAGACCTTGAAATATCCTCTAAAAACTAGATTATATAATCAAATATTGCCAATCTCTTAACTGTGTGAAACAATGTCAAATGTCTTCTGTTAATTAGGTACATTGAGGCGAGGGGCATACCATGATGATAAGGCAGCCTGTGATGATGTACTGCATGATGTCGACAATGCTGCAGCCATGACAAGTAATTCAGAAATTAGACCTTGAAATATCCTTTAAAAATTCTGTTACATAGAACTAGGTTATACGGTCAAATATTGCATTCTGTAAACTGTGTGAAACAATGTCATATGTCTTCTGTTCATTAGGTACATCAGGATTATTTAGGATAGGTACGGAAGTAAATGATGGCAAAGAGAACTATGAAGGTATGTAAATATTAAGCAAATAATCAATATTCTTACAGTCTCATAATTGCACTGATGTGTGCAAACAAATTTTCATAACACATTATCAATTTCTTTGCACCTGCTTTTGCAGTTATGAGACTATATCTTTCAAAAAATAATGAATCATTACTTTAATAGATGTAAAACTTTGATCCCTTAGTAATCAGGATCATTATTTGTACAAACCTGAATCAAAACCCATTATATCCATATACATGTATAATAAATCATCTGTCCTGCTCTTTTCCTCATTACTTGAATCTTGTTCAAATTTCTTTGTGAACAGCAACACCTAAAACAGATGATTTCCAATAATTAACTCAGTTTTATTTTTCCTTGCTGAATAGACAATGAAGAAAGGAATGAAAAAAAATCATGTAGAAGAAAACTGTTCACTGGATTAAGTGGTAAGAAATTTAACTGATTTCTTGAAATCTAACACAAAGAGGAGCCTACTTTTGATTGTCAATGGAAATCGTGGTAAATAATTTGTCTAGGTGCTGTTACAGACTAAAAATTTTAAGGAAAATATACTATATTTCACACTGTAAATTATTTTAAAAAATATTTTTCTGTAGATCCTCAGAATGTTTCAATTCATGATAGTGTGGTTGCAGTTAATGACATGAAAAATGCTGCAGTTTCAAACACAGCAAAAATAGGTAATTATACAGACTAGACGCATACAACCAAAATTTTAACATTGTTTAAAGTGCAAATTTTAAATTGCACCTTTGTAGCTTAATAAGAAATTTTGCATTCAAAACTTGACCTGTATTTCCTTTTGAAATACCTGCACATGCAAATTCAATCATATACAGATACATTCCTACAAATGTAATAGTGCAGAAACTGATAATTTCTTAATTAAATTCAATAGGGACAACTAAGTCGCATCTTGACCTACATATTCCTATATGTATGATGAATCTAATCTATATCTGTAAGTTAAATTCAAGTTGAAAATGAGCAACAGTTGAACTATGCAAGAAGAAGGATATGGAAATAACAAACAGTATTCAATCTCAACGTCCATTAAACAAATATACAAAATAAGAGCAGAGCAAACACGGACCTCCAAAACATCAGAGGTGGGATCAGGTGCCATGGAGGAGTGAGCATCCCCTGTCGACCGGTCACACCCGCTGTGTGCTTGTTGTCATTATCAGGAAATAACGGAAAAAATCTGTGGTCAATTCAGTGTATAAAAAATGGACTAACAATTGGTATGACAAACGTCAGTCAGCATTTCATTCAATGATAAATTGTATTTCCTGACAAGGTCATTGTATCGACCATAGAATTTACGAAATGACGACTTTAAACGAGACTGTTGATATTCTTGTTTCATCAACTTGCTTGTCAATAATTTACCTCGTTTAAGAAATTGTTCATGCGTAGAGCATGCTCTTGCATATCGAATCAACTGAGATATAAATACTCCGTATGCTGGTGATGAAGGTATATTGCTGCATAAGTAAGGGAAGTTGACGATAGAAAAGGTTAAAGTCATCACGTTTATCATATAGCTTGGTTGTTAGATTACCATTAGTGTCTTTTTCAAGTAAAATATCCAAGTATGAAGCAGAAGTGTCGGACTCTGTGGTATCTTTTATCTCAAGCTCACCAGGAAATATCGTGTCGACGTAGGAATGGAAATTATCATTATTAATTGACAATACGTCGTCGATATATCTAAATAATTTAATTTCACTTGTATCAAGCTATCTCATTGGCTGAATCATTCAGAGGAACATATAATATTTTGGATAACATAACTTGCCTACGTCACAATGAGTTACGTCAAAAACGTATTACTCCGCTTGACGTTACTTTTCAAATAATGCTCAATTTGAAGCCTTATTCTGGAGGAAAAAATGTCTTATTGTCTATACTGAAATTAAATTATAAGGAATGAAGCTATTTTCAACTTATGTTATACGATATAACAAAACTTGGGGCAGTTTACGCTTTCTTATAAACCGCTTCGCGGTTTATAAAGCGTAAACTGCCCCCAGTTATGTTAAATCGTATAACATAAGTTGAAAATAGCTTCATTCCTTAAATGTCGAGTTGAAGGCCACAGCAAGTGTTTTCTTCTTTTCACGCATAAGATTTTGCATAAATTCCGCTTCATATGAATATAAAAATAAGTCTGCTAATAATTATTGCTCAATTATTGATCAGGAATCAATGATATGATATAATGACAGCGACTGATCAGGCAACACTATATGCAGCCGGGAGTCCTACCAACATCTTATAATATATAAAATTGATACCATACCTTTTAAATTACTTACCTTATTTCTCCAAATGAAGTACAATCCTTGTTATGGGAACCTAAACGCATGATCGCTAGTTTTGTCTGAAAACTACCTTTGTGAACAGCAACACCTAAAATAGATGTTTTAATGCAGTTTTTCCATTGAATAGATAATGAAGAATCAAAAGAAAGAAGATACCCATGTAAAAGAAAACTGTTCAATGAATTAAGGGGTAAAAATTTTAAATATTCTTACATTATACACAAAGTCAATATTCAAATTTGATGAAGTTGAAATGCTTTCTACTGCCATCTTATTAAATACTATACATTTACCATACATTTATTAACCAACCTTAAAATATAATCCTCAGGTCCATTCCTGTTAAACAACATTGAATGCAAATGAGATTACGCTCCATTCATTGTGCGCCATGTGTGGTCCAACATCTCACTCAGCAGTCCAACATCAAATTTTTCTTGTCCGCCCTGTAAAACATTCTGAATGTTATACATGTTATAGATTCTTATACGAACAAATTTAAAAAAGTAGAACAATAGTATTTTTTTAATGCTTTCAATTTATTGATAAATATTTCTATCTTATTATATTCATTCTGTGATTGTAAAAACCAACATGGCACATTGTTTAGAGCGTCTGCTCTAGAGTTCCAAAGTATGGAGTTGATCCTTACGTCACAGGTTTGAATCCAACTGTGAGATGTGGAGACTGGTCCTTCTTATAAGAACGTATAAACCGAGTTCCCCTGTTGCATTAGGTGCTGGCACTAAAAGATCCCCTTTCATCAGTCAATGACCCTGAGTGTTAAGTATAAGACAAAATCTGCAGCTCTCCAATGGCAAGTAGTAGTGTCTGTATATACGTGAAAATTTCTTGAGAGGGAGGTTAACAATATGTAATCAATGAGTCAAGGATATTTCGGGTTTAAACATGGGTAATCGGAGATTACAGAGCTCATTGAATGTTGTCCCACAATGAACCAACTACAAAAGGCCCATGGGCCACATCGCTCACCTGAGCATTGTGGCTAGGAAAAAGTAGAAAAGCAGAAATTGGTTTATCATTGAAAAGTTTAAATCCAAAAGATAGTAGTCCCGTGACCAATCATGACTTTGGATTTTTAAAGAATTTTCCTATATATTCCTATGTAAAACTTTGGTCAGCCATTTTGACCCCGTACTTCCCCCAAGGGTCATGATTTGAACAAACTTGAATCTACACTACCTGAGGATGCTTCCATATAAATGTGATGAATTACGGCTTTGACATTCTTGAGATGAAAATTTTTAAAGAATTTTCCTATATATTTCTTTGTAAAACTTTGGTTGGCTATTTTGGCCCGCACTACCCCGGGGGGTCATGATTTGAACAAACTTAAACTACACTACCTGAGGATGCTTCCATATAAATATAATGAATTACGGCTTTGTCATTCTTGAGAAAAAGATTTTAAAAGAATTTTCCTGTATATTTCAATGTAAAACTTCGGTCCGCTATTTTGGCGCCACCCTACCCCCGGGGTTCATGATTTGAACAAACTTGAATCTACAATATCTGAGGATGTTTCCCCATTATTTTCATCTTTCCTGGGACAGTGGTTCTTGAGAAGATTTTTAAAACATACCACCAAATTTTCATTAATTCCAAATTATCTCACCTTGAATGAGAGCATGGTCCTTCATTTGAACAAACTTGAATCCCCTTCACCCAAGAATGCTTTGTTGCAAGTTTGGTCAAAATTAGCCCAGCGGTTGTGAGAATAAGTTGAAAATGTGAAATGTTTACAGACAGATGGACAGAGAGACGGACGCCAGAAAAAATGTGATCAGAATCACTTGAGCCTTCTGCTCAGGTGAGCTAAAGACACCTTTTAAATCACTTACTTTCATTCTCTTCAAAAATAATTCTTTTTGTTCTTATCTTCACCATGTTCACTACAGGAATATTAATCAAATTTCGTTGTCTATGGCAACACCTAAAAAAAACAAGCATTCTAAGAGTATTGCATAAGCAATATATGTCCCCTACTGGGTTCCCCTTTTTCTTCAGGATGTCATTTTATAATAAGCAAGGTAAAACTGAAAGATTTTCAAGTTGTAAATGCCTTAAAACTAATAAAATAATCCACATTAAGACGAAAATTTAACTCATTTCTCCACCGTCTTTTCCTCGCTTCATATTTTTGTCGACAATCCTGATCTTAATTTAGCGATTATGAAAAATATTTAGTAGGGGACTAAAAATATGCTTTCCATTACATAAATCTGTTTCTGTTCAGATAATGAAGTATCTAATGAAGGAAGAAAATCCCGTAGAAGATCTAGCCATGAAAAAATAGGTAAAATTTCAATAACAGATGATACAAACAAAAAATGGATGCCTGCATTGGTAATACCTATATTTTTTGGCCTAATTTCATTGCAAATGATGCAAATAATAAATTTCTAGAATATTAAGAAATTGTTAACCTTCTGTGATGTTCAAAAGTCTATCCTTCTGAAACCATCCTTATTAATCTATACAAAAATTTTTCACTTCAAAATCCCTTTTTGTGCAAATTTGAATAAAAAATTAAAAACTATGCGGTGAAAGTTATTCATTTTAATCATTTAAACCTTACCCAAGTTGTTATTTTCAAATTCTTTGACAAAAATTTGTATCATCTGTCCTTAAATTGACATATTTAAACATGTTAAAATTGCATGGATGAAAATTAAGTTAAGCATATAAGACTCTTGATTCATTTGATCAGAATTATTGCAAAAGAATTGCCACTGTAAGTTTTGCTTTTCTTTAAACAGTTAATTTTTGTGCATATATCCTGGCTTAATATATATTAATTTTACTTTAAGGATCAGATTATATGTCATCTTCTGATACACATAAGCAAAACAAGATGGAAAAAATTCTTGCAAAAGGAAAAAATGAAAAAGGTAAATTCAGAAAGTCACTTGTGTCTTTGCAAATTCATAAGATCAATTTACTCAGAAGTACTGAAAGCTGGGCTCATTTAAAGGGTAATGAACTATGATTGCGACGGCAGTTTAAAAACAAGCCGATCCAGACAAAGAGAGATTGTATATCTATGTATCATTTAGCATTAAAGTTTCAAAAATTAATTAAAATGTAGCTAAATTTTAACAGCATAAAATTTTTGTCATGTGTATAGTTTCAGGGTTTTATATACCAAAGGAAGTAAATAAACACTGATGCAGCAAGATTATTTAAGGTCAAGCAATTATGCACAGATTTGTTCCCAGCGGGGAGTTTTGCATAAAAGCATACTGCAAGTCATTAATGATGTTCCCCGCATTTGTGATAACCTGATATTACAATCTTCATTTATAGAATATGACGCAGACAGGGATACCTGATGAAAACTTTTTGCTAATTTTAAGGATTTCCATCCCTAATGGGACCTAATTCTCTACCCTTGAATGTACGTCAAGTTAATAATACACTGATATTATATTAAAGCATTTTATAGTGGAAAAGGATTGCCCGCGAGAAAATTTTAGAAATGTCATTAATTAAGCAGTTGTTAATTAAAAAAGATTGCATTGAAGTCTATGGGGAAAAGCGTTTTTTCAAAATAAAAATTCAAATAATTTGAATATCAATAAATCCTGCGGTGGAAAGATGCATTGAAACATTAAGAATAGAATGACAATTGAAAACAATTTTTTTACCGGCTGAATTTATTTAAATTAATTTTTTTTATTAATTAAAAAAAGGGGAGATAACTCTTACCAAACCTCAAGGTTATAAATTAGGACAGATCCCACTATACATACTAATAGTAATAAATGGGAAGCATGTCTAAACAAACTGAGTTTTCAATGCCTATACATCTGTAATGTATTCAATTTCACTGAATTTCTTCCCATTAGGGATTGAATACCTTAAGCAAATAATTAACCTTTGAAGACAATAGAAAGTATTTTCTTATAATTATATTTTTTGAAAATTTCAGATAACTTTGAAAGTCTATTTCAGTGTTTGTATTGCCTCAAATGTGATTGCGCAAACATACTATATTCTTACTCGTAAATTTAATTTGGCGATGATGAAGCAGCATTTCCGGTTGAAGGATCATGTGAAAACCTTTTAAATTGCTTTGCAAAACATTAGTCAAAGGAGCCAAGAAAAATATTAAACAATTTAATATTTTGAAAAAAAATATTACTACATGTATTTCTTAAAGTGTTTGAATGTATTTTGTTTTCCTAAAAGCAGCTGGGCATACATACTACATTTTTACTGGTAAACTCAATTTGGCAGTACAGAGGCAGCATTTTCTGTTGCTCACCGTCGCAATAGCCGGGCATTGCTCTACGAGCAATGAGCCTGGCTAAAAATCTTATAGCAAGATTAACAAGAGTGTCAGTAACGTAATGAGATATATCAGATAAACTCTAACTTGAGTGAAATATCATGATACCTGTACTTATTTTATCCTTGTTTCCACACTTAGAGAGACATCAGGACTCGATGACATTCAAGATATCCTGCCTTCTCCCAGGTGATCCCACTGTCCAAGAATATGCCAAATACAGACGGCTATTGAAACGTCAACCAGGAGACAAAACCCTTCAACAATCTTGTGAGGTGGCTTTGACCAAGCTTCAGCTGGCAGTAAGCAGGAGGCATTCACAGCTGACGTCAACCGGCAATGACAAATTCTTAAAAAAATACGCAGAAGAATTAATGAGACAATGGGGGATGTATTTCTATTAATAATTACTACTTAGACTATAAACATGATAAATGTATTACAGCAAAATTATTTCAAAAAATTCTTTGGGGTTAATTAACGTATGAGGGCCGTTCAAAGCTTGTTGCACAGTAAAAATATTTAATACATAATCGGGTAAAATGTCACCCATAATATATACGAATCTTTACTTACATGATCTTCAAAATTTCATATCAAAATGTTGTAAATGGGTATCAATTTTGGATGATTAATCCGAACATATCATTAA
Organism: Saccostrea cuccullata; assembly: GCF_032062105.1. NCBI lineage: Eukaryota > Metazoa > Mollusca > Bivalvia > Ostreida > Ostreidae > Saccostrea > Saccostrea cuccullata. The sequence goes on along the minus strand of NW_026928702.1, from coordinate 55,991 downwards.
AGATTAAGAAAGCTATAAACACTAACAGAAACTTTTTTTTTGGAGAAAATGTATCATGTATGCATTTACATATTGAGACTTTTTCATTCCTTTAGAACATAAAGGTGAGTGCCTTATTTGCATAGGAAAAATGTTTAATCACCATCACCAGAAATCTCCATTGCATTGATTGTTTACTTATGTGATCAAATCTTCTGAGAAGGCATCACGTGTAGGGCTGTGTATTGAGCCAAAAATTTCGATATGATACAATATTTTTTAAAGCGATATGCGATATATTGGATTCTGAAAAAAGTCCATCAGAAAAGGCTTGTAAACCATTTTAATGCATATACATTTCATAAGAATTAAGTGTTTTATTACCCATTTTAAAGTTCTTGTCTCATTGTCTTTAAAAATAACACTTCAATTAAAACTTTTGACGTCAGTAAAATCAACATGTTCAATTTTCTCTTTGTATTTTGTAATAATTATAAAAACACTGTGTTATTTCCTTAGAATTTATATAATTATTGAAGGTTTTAATTCAGAAAAATAAATATAATCCTTGTTGATTGAAATTCCCATCTTTTACACAGAATTTGAAGAAAAAAATGTCTGTCCGATATGTATTGGAAGTTACTTTTCGATACGATATTTTCCTTGAATATCGATACGTATCGATATATCAATATATTGATACAGCCCTAATCACGTGACCGACCCAATTTAATTTCCAGTTAATATACATTTATTTTTCAACAGCCCTCATACATACATATGTATATTTCTATACATGTATTAATAAAAGTATTACATATAAATGTATTCTAAAAAATTTAAAGACGAGAACAGCATTATTTATATGCAACAACATATTGTTCAACACTGACTAATTCATGGAAAAATAAAGACTGTAAAATACAGATAAACTTCGTTATCTTGACATTGGCGGGGCAATCGGGAAGTTCGAGATATCCGAGTTGAGGCTCGACGTCCTCAGGGCTAGACATATAGCACTGCCCGACGCCCGGGACAACCAGTTTTGGTTGGTGGGCAAGTAATTTGATAACAGGTGCCTGTCCGTGGACAAATTGTTTTCCAATTAACTAAAAAAAATTATACAATACTCAAACATATTTTATGTCTATGATTTTAAAGTATCATGAATCACAGCAAAGCACCTGTTTTCACTGATGTTGACTACTGCATCGGCTGTACATACATACATCGAATAAACGGAACTCCTTTAGAATTTACCCATTAACGTGTTGTAAAAATATGCATATGTCGTAAAACATGGAGTTATCGATGTCGTTAAAAACGTGGTATGGGAATTTAGACATTTATTGTCAAAATACATGTACTAAATTCATACTGTGAATACAGAATTTAGAGGTATTAAAATTGTTGTTGATTGTTGTTCCCTGGCAATCACACAGCACGCAGTATTGTTTTGTTCACAGACTCGTTTTGTTTGTAGGTTTTATGAGATTGATCAGTGTCCGATATCTTCATCTTTTTCCATTTAATAAACACAATATTATTTTTTTTTTAAGTGTACATGTGAAGTATTTTATTGCAGAATTTTAAGGAAAAATACTCCTTAAATTGAATCATTTTCATAGATCTAAATTTATCTGTGGAAGAATTTCGTGATTTTAGGTATCTCACTCAAGAAATAATTTAATATCAATGCTTCAGTTCTATGTATTTTGAGAAAACGGTTGGACAAGCAGATTTTTTTGTAGGACAAGTAGCTTTACGATAGTAACCTGTCCGAGGGTAAGTACTGAAAAAATCTATTTGTCTACCCCTGACGTCCCTAATAATTTAGTAACTGCTTAGTAAAACATACGAGGTGTAACTACTTAAAAACGTACAAGTCTTCAACATACTGTTGCTCGTTTGTTTCATAGAAAATCCGAGAAATTATTCACAAATTTGTGAAATGCTTCCCTTTTAATGGTAATCTGCTAATTTTACTAATAAAAGCTTTCCAGTCAGCCTTCGGGATGCAACTTGCTTTTTCAGAATAGGCTACGAAATGTGGTCTATAAAGTCCAAACCATAACTGTAAAAATTTGACTTCCATGATACGAAAAAAATCAATGCCTATTATTTAAAAATCATTTGACTTTCCTCATTTTTATTTTTTATATTTCATCTTCATTTATCATGATTATTTTTCAGTTCATTTTCAAATCAAAATTTAAAAGGATTTGCGTATTAAATCAAACTCATTGATGATGTAATACATGAATTGCATGTATTTAACTGCTAGTGAATTGCATGTATATAACGGCTAGTTGTGCGCATTTCGTAGATTGGATTGTTTCCTGTTGAATGCATATTTAAAACTCCTAAGTTAAATTGAATTTAATGTGTGTATTCTTTTTCTTAATTTTTTTAATGTTAAAGATTTGTTAGATTTCGACATAAATAAATGGTTGTAAATTTATGCCGAATTGAGCAGATTTGTTAATATTACCCAAGCTGAACAGGTGAAGTGAACATTACACAATTGACAATTCGGAGACACCGAGGGGCTTGAAATTCCTCCACAAACATATTTCTATATACAGAGACAGTATGTATGTAATCAAACCACGAGTACGAAAGGTGTGAATTTTTCATAACGTTGAAATATACAGAAGTGTCCATGCGTGACAATTGACCAGTTGACAAACTTTTTATTTAAGAAGAGCAGAAAATGTCCTGATGTTGACATATACCACCTCTTGTAAAGTCCGATTATCGTGTAGAAAATAATTTTTTAAAAAGATAGCTTAATAATTTGTGATTTTATGAATTTTCTTAATATGTCTGAAATTCAGAAACCATTAATTAATTTCATGTGTTTCCACAAGAATGCTCGAGACAATATTCAATGGAGGCTGCTAGTAATTAACACCGAATCACTCCAGTATGACCCCATTTGACACTGTTTGGCCATTGTCATTGGGTCGAGATGTCAATGGGTCGCAGTGGATGGAGTTGTCTGATAATATGAGTACCACTATCATTTCAAGCCACAGTTTGGATTCTGCACATACATAATATTGCTTTCTTTCAGAATGGGAGAGAATCATACATTTTGGTCGTGGTTTGCGACGATGGGATAGTCCAGTCAACTCATTTCATGCCATGAATAGGAATTGAATTCCTTTTTCTTTCTTCGTAAAGATCTTTTCTTTCATTTATTTTAGAGTAATTGTAATCAAAAAAGTTTGACAGAAATCGACAATAGGTGAAAAGACATTTTTTAACGGATGTCGAGTTTTAATTCGGGCACGTTTAGTAACAGGTTTACATTATATGCATTGGGTATGCAGCTTTTAAAGACCACGTGTTAAAAGTTAACTACCAGATTTAAAAAAAATGACTGTTGTGATAATTCTGCCACACAATGAATAGTTACCAAGAGCATGTTTAACAGGGGAAGTATTTGTTGATATTTATGCCTAGCAAAAATGCTTTACATTTGTGTACTTGTGCAGTGCTAGTCAGCTATCGCCAAGTATCGGAGCTCGTAATCCACCAATTTCACCATTAAAACAAGTGTTATATCATTAATCACAGGGCAAATTAATATAATTGCATAATAAAAACATCATGTATACACATTTCAGGCTTACCAAAACTCAGTTATATGCATTCATCCTTGATAGGTGATGATGTTTTCCAGCTAACCGCTCATCGCACCTGTCATGTCTTCCTCTCTTGCCATGTGCGTTTTTCAAGCGTCGCGAGGACGTAGATAGGCAATCAAACGATAAGAAAATTTCGTATTTTTTAAAAAATATGTCGCTATTTGAAGACAAATATGTTGAAAAATATATTGTTGATTAAAATGGAATTTAAAAAATATTTCATAATTTGGTGTATTTCAATCTAAGGAAATATTTTAGAGATTTACGAATTTCCTCATTAATATTCATGAGATGGGCGGAGCTACAGGTCCTCTCAGCGCGAGCTAAAAATCGCTTGTTTCCTTAACGTAGCTGAGTAAATACTTTAATATTCAGTGTATTAAAAATACAGATTGTGTAGACAAGATGATATGGTCATGACGCAAATGCACACACATGTGCACGCGTGCAATGCTAAAGTTTAAATGATTTTTGTACACTTCTTTGTAAATATTGTTAAAATCTCAGATGCATAGAATTTGTCTTATTTAATGAAGCTTACAGGGAATATGACACCAAAAGGGAGTTGGGGAGCGTTTGGGGAACATCTGTAACGGTCCCCGTTACAATTAGCACTAGTTTCCATAGTTTTTATTCATTCATAAATCCTTGGATCCACGCCTACAGGTGCGCAAAGCCTTGATCACTACTGTAAACAAAACATTCATATCGCCGAAAATGTTCATGATTCCGCTAAACTGAGAAAGTTTACACATGATTTATCATCTCATAAGAAACATCAGCCCTGTGCAATGCAGAAATGCTGGAATTGAAGGGGAAAATCCAGGAGTTATTGGTGGGAAAAATTCGGGAGTTATTATGTCGCCCCGAACGAAGTCGGGGACGACATATTGATATTGTACGCATGTTTTTTTATCCAGGCTGTTTCTCGGAGATGGCTGGGACAATCTTCCTGAAATTTTCCCCGAAGGACTATCACTGGTTGTAGTTGTGCAGTGAGGTCGTTCAGTTCCAATATGTCTACCGTTGCCATGGAAACCTGTAAAAAGCGACGAATTTTGTCCGAGAGTGTTCTCTCTGGTCCCTTAAACGTTCGTCATGAAACTCTTTTTATTTTAATGATTAGTATCTGTAGTTGTGCGCTTTGCATTTAAAATTTTCAAATAATCGATTATTGCCATGGAAACCAGGGGAATGTTAAAATTCTTTAATTTCGATTTTCTCAATAACTACTCAAGCAATCGTTTTGAAACTTTCAATGTTAATTCCTTGCAATGTGTCAAAGTGATTTCTACTTTTAAAATAATTGAAATGAGTCGCTCACAGTTGTCATAGAAACGAAACAGAAAAAAGCTTAAGATGTACACATGTGTTCTCCAAGGTCTAGGTCAAAGGGTCAAAGTTCTTCGTGTCCAATAAAAGTTCATTTCATAAGGATTGCATATTTGAAATACGAAAGCCCTAGCCCTTACCGTTCAAACATTAGGTACTGTGTTCAAGACGCCCCCCCCTTTTGAAGCGCACTGCCAGGTAGAATACACAGATATAACATATACACCTTACAAGTAACGTTTTAAAAGTTTCATTCATAAAATTCAGTTCTCCTGATGTGATTTGATAGTTTGCCAACATCCATTCTTCTTCTGTCTTGTCTCTAGATTTTACAATTAGTTTATTTTATCTATATAAAAAAAATAACGATTGTCAGCTGCATTTATTAGCATTTCGCGTTTTTTTTTTTGTACATGCATATCTATTACTTGTATATTATCAATTTCATTAGATAGTGCAAGTATAAAATAGAAAAGTTGGTACGTTATTTCCATAGTTTTTATTCATTCATAAATCCTTGGATCCACGCCTACAGGTGCGCAAAGCCTTGATCACTACTGTAAACAAAACATTCATATCGCCGAAAATGTTCATGATTCCGCTAAACTGAGAAAGTTTACACATGATTTATCATCTCATAAGAAACATCAGCCCTGTGCAATGCAGAAATGCTGGAATTGAAGGGGAAAATCCAGGAGTTATTGGTGGGAAAAATTCGGGAGTTATTATGTCGCCCCGAACGAAGTCGGGGACGACATATTGATATTGTACGCATGTTTTTTTATCCAGGCTGTTTCTCGGAGATGGCTGGGACAATCTTCCTGAAATTTTCCCCGAAGGACTATCACTGGTTGTAGTTGTGCAGTGAGGTCGTTCAGTTCCAATATGTCTACCGTTGCCATGGAAACCTGTAAAAAGCGACGAATTTTGTCCGAGAGTGTTCTCTCTGGTCCCTTAAACGTTCGTCATGAAACTCTTTTTATTTTAATGATTAGTATCTGTAGTTGTGCGCTTTGCATTTAAAATTTTCAAATAATCGATTATTGCCATGGAAACCAGGGGAATGTTAAAATTCTTTAATTTCGATTTTCTCAATAACTACTCAAGCAATCGTTTTGAAACTTTCAATGTTAATTCCTTGCAATGTGTCAAAGTGATTTCTACTTTTAAAATAATTGAAATGAGTCGCTCACAGTTGTCATAGAAACGAAACAGAAAAAAGCTTAAGATGTACACATGTGTTCTCCAAGGTCTAGGTCAAAGGGTCAAAGTTCTTCGTGTCCAATAAAAGTTCATTTCATAAGGATTGCATATTTGAAATACGAAAGCCCTAGCCCTTACCGTTCAAACATTAGGTACTATGTTCAAGACGCCCCCCCCCCCCCTTTTGAAGCGCACTGCCAGGTAGAATACACAGATATAACATATACACCTTACAAGTAACGTTTTAAAAGTTTCATTCATAAAATTCAGTTCTCCTGATGTGATTTGATAGTTTGCCAACATCCATTCTTCTTCTGTCTTGTCTCTAGATTTTACAATTAGTTTATTTTATCTATATAAAAAAAATAACGATTGTCAGCTGCATTTATTAGCATTTCGCGTTTTTTTTTTTGTACATGCATATCTATTACTTGTATATTATCAATTTCATTAGATAGTGCAAGTATAAAATAGAAAAGTTGGTACGTTATTTCCATAGTTTTTATTCATTCATAAATCCTTGGATCCACGCCTACAGGTGCGCAAAGCCTTGATCACTACTGTAAACAAAACATTCATATCGCCGAAAATGTTCATGATTCCGCTAAACTGAGAAAGTTTACACATGATTTATCATCTCATAAGAAACATCAGCCCTGTGCAATGCAGAAATGCTGGAATTGAAGGTGTCATGTCAGATTCGTTTTCCGGCAGAACCTCTAAAAATGAAAGTGAAAGTAAGAAAATTTCAGAGTTCTCACTGGCGCTATAACACACAAAATAATTCGGCTGATCTTCTTAATAAATTACATTTGCCATGTTTTTTTGGTAGGAAAGATACTGCCAATTAACAAGTACAAGGCTCGTTTAAGTACATCTGCCCAATTTCTTTTATGCAAGTCTGCAAATTTAGGAACTTGTAATTTTTTCCTGTACTACTTTCTTCTCCTATCGATTCTAAAAATAATTATTGGGATGTACCCAATTAAGGTCTTCCGTTTCCAACAAAAAGGACTTATACGACTCGATGGTTGTCCAAGCTTACCTAATGGACCATTGTTTTAGTGATGATAAAAATGAAAGTTTTGTCCAGTACGGGGCGACATATGCTATTGCTTGCAATAGCAGACTTTCTAGTTATGTTCCCCAAACGAAGTTGGGGAACATATTGTTTTTACTCTGTTTCTTATTATTATTATTATTATTTTTCTTCTTCCTGGGAAAATTTTGTCCACGAGTGATCTTGTAAACTATACATCCGACTTAGGTGAAACCTTTTTAGGGTCAGTAGGCATGTTATGTAGAGTTGCCAAACGAAGGTCATTTTGCGCGCACGTGCTTGCAAGAGCGGGCACGTGCAACACGTGAAATGACCAATATAATGTATACTGCCGTAACTTTTCTATTTTTTGATGAAATGTTTTGAAACTTATAATGTAAGGATATATTAGTAGTATAAACAAGACGACGTGGTCAATATTGCAAGATCTCATGCGCATGCACGTGCGCTTCGCTCTGATTGGCTGAAACTAAAGTCTCAATATCTTTCTTGTTTCTTGTCATAATCATTTGAAATTTTGAACTTAGTCACATATTATGAAGATCTACAGCATGATATATAAGAATTTTCATGAAAGCACGCACATGCACGTGTGCTTGCAAGAGCGCGCACGTGCAACATGGCAAATGACCGGTTTAATTGATATAGGCGTAACTTTTTACATTTTGGATGAAATGCTTTGAAACTCATAATATAAAGATATATTTGTGGCATAGACAATATGACATGGTCAAAATAGCAAGATCTCACGCGCAAACACGTGCGCTTTGCTCTGATTGGCTGAAACTAAAGTCTCTATATCTTTCTTGTTTTTCAACGAAATCTTTTGAAATTTTGAACATAGCCATGCATTAAGATATCTTACAACATGATATGTAGCAATTATCATGAAAACACGTGCGGGTACCTGCACTGTAATCTGATTGGCTGAATTTTTAAACAGCTATAACTCCCTTGGTTTTCAACCAAACGGGGTGGGATTTAGAACATATATAGATGTTATGGATTTCTACAGGAAGAAATGGTCACCATGCTCATGTATGCACATGCGTGCACGTGAAATGAGTTAAATAAAAATACACTTGAATGAGCGTATTTTTTTTAAATACTTTTGGATAAAAAACTTTAATATTTAGTATATTAAAATATATAGATTGTGTAGAGAACATGATATGGTCATTGCAATGTACGCACATGCATTCACATGCGCACGCGTGCAATGCTAAAATTTGAATGAACTTGGCGTTCTTAAAGTCGCAAATGCATAAATTCTTTCCTATTTAATGAAGCTTACAGGGAATATGGCACCAAAAGGGAGTTGGGGAGCGTTTGGGGAACATCCGTAACGGTCCCCGTTACAATTAGCACTAGTTCTTATTATTTTTCTTCCTGGGAAAATTTTGTCCGCGAGTGATCTTGTAAACTACACATCCGACTTAGGTGAAACCTTTTTAGGGTAAGTAGGCATGTTATGTAGATTTGCGGAACGAAGGTCATTTTGCGCACACGTGCTTGCAAGAGCGCGCACGTGCAACACGTGAAATGACCAATATACTTGAAATTGCCGTTACTTTTATATTTTTCGATGTAATGCTTTGATATTTAGAATATAGAGACATATTATAAATATAGATAAGATGACATTGTCAACATGCCATTTTGCGCGCACGTGCTTGCAAGAGCACTCACGTGCAACACGTGAAATGACCAATATAATGGATATAGCCGTAACTTTTTTATTTTCTGATGAAATCTTTTGAAATTTATAATGTAGGGATATATTAGTAGCGTAGACAAGATGACATGGTCAAAATAGCAAGATGTCACGCGCATGCACGTGCGCTTCGCTCTGATTGGCTGAAACTAAATTCTCAATATCTTTCTTGTTTTTTGATAAAATCCTTTGAAATTTTGAACATGGTCAAACATTATGAAGATCTACAGCATGATATATAAGAATTATCATAAAAGCATGCGCAAGCATGTGTTCTGCAATCTGATTGGCTGAAACTTTAAATGTCTATAACTTTCTTGTTTCTCAACAAAACATGATGAAATTTAGAATATGAATAGGTATAATGAATTCCTACGCGATACTACTATGCTTGCATGCACTTGCGCATGCGCAATGCGTAAAATGATCAATATATTTGAAGAACGGTGACATTAATAATTTTATGATTTTTTATTGGTTCTTGGAATCTATAAAGAAATGTTAATGATTTATCAACATGCCATGATCACCTTGCATGTGCAAGCACGTGCTTTTGCGTGCAGTGCGTTAAATGACAAAAAGTTTATATCATTGTAGCTTTTAAGATTCTTTTATGAAATCCTGCAATACTGAGCATATTAAAAAAGTTTTAAAGGAAATTGGCCCAAAAAAGGAGTTGGGGAGCGTTTGGGGAACATCTGTAACGGTCCCCGTTACAATTAGAACTAGTTCACATAAGTTTTTTTAGCTTTTCTGACCCAGACACAGTTGCTTGATGACAGGACCACTCCTCCCCTAATATAGACCCCCGGGCCTATTAGAATTTTTTCACATAAATTTAATATATATGGATGACACATTTGTGATATAATCTATCCTATCAGTTCAGAAAATTTGCTAAAACCAACATTTTATAAAAATTTCTAACCACTCTCAATAGTTGAATTTTATATATAGAATGTAGGGTAGATTTTATAGAACATTTGTTTTAGGTAATTTTTCGATTTGTGAACTTTGGTATAGATCTTATCACAAATATGTCAATGGAAGATTATTTATAAGAAAAAAGTCGAAAAAGCCCAGGGGTCTATATCGAAAGGGGGGAGGTGGGTCCTGTCATCAAGCACCTGTGGACCCAGTGGTTCCTGAGAAAATTTTAAGTTTTTCCCTATATATTTCCATGTAAAACTTGGATTCTAAATCATGGCCCCATTCTATACCCCTTGGGTCATAAATTGAAAAATTTAGAATGTAGACTACCCCAGATGCTTTCACACGTCAAGTTTTTTCTTGCTGTGGTTCTTAAGAAAAAGAATTTTCCCTTTTATATTAAATTCTATGTATAACTTGGCTTCCCTATTGTGACCCTGCCCTACCTCCAGGGGTCATGATTAAATAATATAGAATTTGCACTACCTTAGGATGCTTCCTCACAAGTTTCAGGTTTTCTGTTCCAGTGGTTCTTCGACTTGAGAAGATTTTTTTTTAAGGTTTTTTTTTCCCTTCATATTTCTATGTAAAACTTTGATTCCTTAGTGTGGCCTGGCCCAACCCGGGGTGTCATGATTTGAACAATTTAGAATCTACACTAATCCAAAGATGCTTCCAGTTTTTACTTTCTGGCCCAGTGGTTCTTGAATTTTTTTCAAGACCCCACCCTATTTTTGTCTCTTCTTGAATCTCTCCCTTTGTAGGAAACTTGGTCCTTCATTTTAACAATTCAAACTCACCTTTACCCAGGGATGCTTTGTACCAAGTTTGGTTAAAATTGACCCAGAGGTACTTGAGAAGTTGAAATTGTAAAAATTTTAGTTGGACATACAATGGACAAAGTGTCATTAGAAAAGCTCACTTCAGCCTAAAAACTAGGTGTTCAAAAAATACAAAAATATGCATTGGCTAAGTTTAAGTTAGATTTATTGTCATACATTTAGGCCTTGTACATGTAGTATATTTTAGTTTATACATGTATGCATCACATAGAAATTTGAAATGTTCATCACACATTTCTTTACTCAGAATTTACAGTCCAAGGAGTGGGAAAATGTTTGGAAAGAATATTCATTAATTAAATTCTTGGAAGTCTTGATTCTTTTTTTTTTTTACAAATATGATGGAGAGAGATGGCTCAGAAAAAAACATAAAAGTTTCTTATATTATTTCTTATTCATTTGTAGTATTGTTGAAAAACCACACATGTCAATGTTTGTTTCAGTGCCGTTTTGAGTGTGGCTATATTTTATGCAGCAACACAATTTTAAGATTTACAGCTTACTGAACAACTATTTGTTGTTTTATTCATCCTTAGAGCTCACTTAAAACACCCTTATAAAGCAGGTCAAGGTCTTTCGGGAAAACAACTTCAGAATCTTGTAGAATCATTCAAGAGAGGTACTGTTACTCTGAAAATATGAAAAAGGCAAAATCAATGAAGAAAAGAATTTAACACCCCTATGAAATATACCTGTAAAACCTGGGATAATAATTGTTCATTATATAGTATATTTAAAAAAAAAATACAAAAGCAGTTTTAAAAAAAAGATCAACAATCCCCGTGAAACGAGGTCACTGCAAGGCGGAGCATCCCCTCGCAAAGAACATATAAGATTATCACTCGATAAATCAAGGTAATACATGTATTCAATATTGAACATGATGGTCAGGATAAATTCACCAATAAAAATTTAAGCATTCTTCATTTCCTCTGCTTGCAATCTGTGTCTGTTGTTGAGAAGAGTGATTTCTGACATACCTGGAGATTACATGAACAAGTGTTCATCTTTACATGATGTAAAAATTTAACAGCCTTATTATACATTCTTAGATACACAAAAAAGTAAATAATACATCTCAATACTATGATCAAGTCTTTAAAATGTTGAGAAACTCTCAGGCCTCTTTTGTGGGAAGGAATTTCAGTTTTGGGGACAAATCTTAGTTGAGCAAATAAAAAAAGGAAAAGATCGAAAAACATGAGTTTTAAAAAAATTTTATTTAAGGGAAACATTAAAGCAAAGGTAGTTACTAATGTCCGAATAGCACATAGAAGTACATATTGTATTATATTGATGGGAGAAGGGGGGGGGGGTCCACAACACATACAGTGTACCCATTTACTGTTGAAAATCTACACAAAAGTTGCCCCCCCCCCAATCTGGCCCCTCCTACACATAATACTAAAGTGTAGTATTTTTCTACAGATTGTTATGACAATTTCCTTCCCTTTTTTATTTGCTTGTCTTCAAGCTTTTTTTCCCAGATATTTACATACCCCCCCCCCTCTTTTACAACGAAACGTGCCTCTATACTTGCTAATTTTCCCTCCTTGCTCTCCGGTTCCTAAGGGCCTGATTCTACAATGTTTAAGAAGATAATAGGAGCAACTTTTCAACAAGAGAACATTTTTTTTCAGAATTAATAATGTTGTACCCACAACGACATGATGTAAACATCATGATGCATTGTCTCATGTTATACGTGTTATCTTTTTAATTTTTCTTTATAGCTGCAAAAATACATCATAGATATCCACCTTATGTAAATTATTATTGACGTGCAGGCTATAAATAGTAAAATATACAATAAATTAGCAATATTTACCCCAAAGTCTGAGATGAAAACACTGCAGCTATTCCGACCGGAAGTCTTTCTATGCCTCCCGGTGAGGGCGCTGCGAAAACATGAAGATAATTTGGCGGGAAAATGAGTCAGCGGTCCCTCTCTTATACGTCTCTGTGTATAGTTATGATGAGCATGAGTGCCTCTACCAAATTTGTGAATTTTATGGCCCAAGGGTCAAGGGTTCTGGTGTTAGGGCGGGGCTCTATAGATTATATAGTGAAAATACATGAATTCTTTGAAAATCTTTTACTCTGCTCCTAGGTATTAAATAAACCAACTAAGTGCATAGTTATGATGAGCAAGAGTGCCTCAACCAAAATTGTGAATTTTATGGCCCCAGAGTCAAGTGTTCTGGTGTTAGGTTGGGGCTCTATAGATTATATATAGTAAAAATACATGAATTCTTTGAAAATCTTCTTCTCTGCTCTTAGGTATTAAATATACTAACTAAGTGCATAGTTATGATGAGCAAGAGTGTTTTTACCAAAATTGTTAATTTTATGGTCCCAGGGTCAGAGTTTCTGGTGTTAGGGCAGGGCTCTATTGATTATACATTGAAAATACATGAATTCTTTGAAAATCTTCTTATCTGCTCCTAGGAATTAAATAAACTAGGTACATAGTTATGATGAGCAAGAATGCCTCTTTTATGGCCCCAGGGTCAGGGGTTCTGGTGTTAGGGGGGTGGGGCTCAATTGATTATATAATGAAAATACATTAAATCTTTGAAAATTTTTTTTCTTTGTCTCTGTGTATAAAGCAGATGAACTATCTTTATAGTTATGATGAGAAAGGGCCCTAATCTTGCAGAATTGTGAATTTCAAAGCCCCAGAGGTGGGGTGGGGGCTCTACTTATATACTGAAAATTAATTTATTGCTTGAAATCTGCTCTTTTGTATTTATAAAACATTTATTTATTTTTTGATATTAAGGGTGCCTATTTGAAATTTGTGCAATGTGTGGACCTAGGGTCAGGGATTTATGTCACACTGGTTTAAGTTTGAATGCATTTTTGTTCCCCTACCCTGCATATGGGTTTTCAGTAACCAAGCTAAGCAACTGCTAAGTGCATTGTTATGATGATCAATGGAGCCTCTTTCAAAATTGTGAATGTCATATAGCATCTGGCTTAAATCATGAATCAAATTCAATAACTGGAAAATTGTTGCATAATGCTCAGGTGACCTATAAGGCCCGTGGGCCTCTTGTTCAGGTTTAAAACACTAAAAAAGATTTTTGTATTTTGATAATATTGTTCTGTTTTTTCCTCTTGTCTTCCAAATGTTGTTTTTCAGCAAAAATATTGATTGAAAAAATTATATGATCTAAATTTTGAGAATTTTTCTTCATTTTCTTGCATCCTGAGTGAGTGTTATTATCATGTCCTGTACAAGCATTTCGGTTTTGAGATTAATTTCAATCATTTTTGTGAATTTTTATATTTTACAAAATTATGCTTATTTCAATAAAAAAAAATTAGATTAATATCCTTGTCATTTATTTTTGATTTTCAAAATATATCTTGAATATGTGTGACTTGTAGCAAGAGTTTCATGTTTCTTGCATAATGAGTGGTGGATCCAGGCCTAGGTTTACTTTTACCAGCATATTTACGTGAGGATTAGGTGTGATATTAAAACATTAAACATGATACAGACAAATAAATAACTTTATATCATTTATTCATTAAAATACATCAGAAAAAAATCGATGTCCTTTGATATTTAAGTATGGAAACGCCCATCAAGGCCCCATATCATACTGTGTCATTAGCAGTGCTTTAAACAATGAAGAATATCCTAATTTGCAGTTTTGGTCTAGGGTTTTCAACCTGAAAACAAGAATATAAATCATTAAAACAGATAAAAAAAAATTATTTCAAACATTTTATGAATATATCTTGGAAATATAGATTCTTTCTTTATAAGGTCGAATTTTGCGCGCTTTGTGAACTTCAAAATAGTGGGATTATTTGCCCTTGATCTCGATCACCAGTGCGTTTAACCGGAGCTCATTTGCATAAACAGCGATCCTAATCAGCTAAATCGTAAAAGTTCAAGGATACCTTATAAGTATGGACTTGTGGTTTGTGATTTTGTGAAGTGTATGTATTTCTTTATCAGAAAAGTGCTGGGAGCAACTTGTGCATGTTCTACAAGAGCTTTTTTTCCTTTCAAGTTAATGGTAAATACCATGATAATGTATGGGTTGTGTGTTTTCGACGTGAAAATAGACTGTGTTCCCGTGGATGCTATACTTGCTCCAAGCACTTTTCAGGTTAAGGAATTCTAGACTTTTTAATTAGTTATACACATTTTTCCCAAACATGTCGTATATCCTTGAACCGTTGTGTTTAAAGAAGGAAGGTGTTGTTTGTCTAATTTTGGTATGTCACGTGATGAACCGCTGACGTCAGTAATGTACTTGTGAAAAAATGATCCAGAGCACTTTCGTACTTGAACCAAATATAAGTCATATAAAATAAATTTTTCATAGCCTTGTAATTTTATTTCGTTATAAAATTATACCGTTTATGTGCTGCAAATTTTCCTTTGTTAACATATGGACGTCCTTAACCTAGCTGCGTAATGTAAGTGTGTTAAGTGGGATGTGTCCTAATTCCTGACCTTGAATTTTGGTGAGAGTTATCTCCCCTTGCGTATCTACGACAACTTGTGTTTTGGGTACGATTGCACCATTAGTGATAGAGTTATGCCCCTTGGACTAAGAAAAAATCCATATTCTTGCAGTTTCCGTTCATTTTCTTTGGAGAGGTTGCACATATTAAAATTAAAATTAGTATACAGATTAGTCAGGTAAATATGTAGGTCAAGTTTGTTTTGGGTATGATTCATTGCACCATTATTGCAGAGTTATGCCTCTTGAACTTAGAAAAATATCAAATTGTGGGGGAGGGGGCATTAGTGTTTGACAAGTGTCTTGTTTTTAAAATCACTTTAGTAAATAAGGTGACCTATTGCTATCTGTTTTCGTCTGTCGTCGTGCGTCGTATGTTAACATTTGAACATTTTCAGCCTTTTCTCTGAAATCACTGAAACAATTTCAACCAAATTTAGTATGCAGCATCTATGGGTGAAGGGGAACACAAATTGTGAATTTCATGATCCCGCCCCCTGGGGCCTGAGGGGTGGGGCCTAAACCACTTATATTATTGCAATCTTTAAAAATCTTCTTCATTACTCCTGGACATCAAACTGGCAAACTGGAAGTTACATAGTCTGAAAACAAAATAATGCTTTGAAATGTGTTCTTCGGTATTAATCAACCATTTTATGATAAAAATTTTGAAATATGTAGCCCCAGGGTCAGTGGTACTTTTGGGGTGAGGTGCACAACTGCTTAACAGGCGCGTAGCATCGTTTTTGGAAGTGGGGGGGCCAACCTGAGAAAAAAAATTTTTTTACTTACCTGAAAAAAAAGTTGACAAGCAAAAAAAAAAAAAAAAAAAAAAAATTTAAAATTGCCCGAAGGAAAATCCTATTTTGTGGGGGGTGGGGGGGGGGGGGGGGGGGGGGGGGGGGGGGGGGGGGGGGGGGGGGTAGTGGGTAGGGGGGAGGGTAGTGGCTAACTTTTTTCAAGACCAACTATCTTTCAATTCAAACTTTTTGGGGTTACTTTTCTTATCCCAATACCCTTTGCTGAAATGTGGGGGGGCCAACCTTCCTTTAGTAAACATTTTCTATAGTAAAGGTATTGTCGGGAAAAAAAGTGGGGGGCCTGGCCCCCCCGGATTCTACGCCCCTGCTTAAAAAGTGGAAGAACATTTTGTCTCTGTAACTTGGATCTACCTCTGGGTAAGAATAAGTAGAGTAAGCATGGTAGGTTTTTTTAATTTTGATAAGCAATGGTGCCTCTTTCAAAATTGTGAATGTGAATTTCATGGCCTCTGGTTTAAAACATGAAACAAAATAAATTGTTTGAAAGTTTTTACACATTACTCAGGTGACCTATAAGGCCCTTGGGTCTCTTGTTCATTAAATTGTGACTCGATCTGATCCTTTGATACGCTACACAAGGATCGACTGTAATTAGAATTTTATGTCAATGCTATCGCTTTTTTCTGCAGCCTTCACATGTACGCTTTTCCAAGTCTGAGTTCCCAAGTAGACAAAACATAAGTGCATGGTTATGATAAGCAAGAGTCCCTCTACCACAATTTTGAATTTTTTTGGCCCCAGGGTCAGCGGTTCTGGTGTTAGGGCGGGGCTTTATTGATTGTATAGTGAAAATACAAGAATTCTTTGAAAATCTTCTCCGCTCTTGGGTATTAAATTTTCTAAGTACATAGTTATGATGAGCAGGAGTTCCTCTATCAAAATTATGAATTTTATGTTCCCAGGGTCAAGGGTTCTGCTGTAAGGGCGGGGCTATATAGATTATATAGTGAAAATGCATTATTTCTTTAAAAATCTTCTTCTCTGCTCCTGGGTATTAAATAAACAAACTGAGTACATAGTTATAATGAGAAGGAATGGCTCTTTCAAATTTGTATATTTTATGGCCACAAGGTCAGGACTTCTGGTGTCAGGGCGGCGCTCTATTGATTATATAGTGAAAATACATTAAGTCTTTGAAAATTTTCTTCTTTGCTCCAGGGTATTAAGCAGAGGAACTACCTTTATAGTTTTAATGGACAAGGACCCTTATCTTTCAGAATTGTGAATTTCAAGGCCCCAGGTTCAGGGGTACCATAGAGGGGGGGGGCTGTACTTATATACTGAAAATGAATGAATTGTTTAAAATCTGCACCTTGGTATTTATCAAATATCAAGGCCTAAGGGTCAGGTGCTCATGTGTGGTAGGGACACTACTGATCGTCTTGAATATTACTGATTAGTTGAAATGTATTTTTGCTCCCCTACCCTGGGTATGGGCATTTAGTAAACAAACTAAGCAACTGCTTAGTGCATTGTTGTGATGATCAATGGTGCCTCTTTCAAAATTGTGAATGCCATAGCATCTGGCTTAAAACATGAATCAAAATCCAATCACTGGAAAGTTGTTACCTAATGCTCATGTGACCTTTAAAGCCCATGGGCCTTTTGTTAAAAATAATTTTTCTCAATAAATATTTTTTGCAAGTATCTTTTTTTTTTATCAAGTGTTAACAAATTATAAACTGTTTAAGTTTTGACTCTATACTTCACAGAGTTTTTGGGGTTTTGTAAAACTAAATTTTTGGACATGTTGACATTTGACAAAACATTGGAGATTTCTCCATTCATAAATACACTGGCTTAGAATACTGATTGTTGCACAATTAACATTATTCAATGCTAGGCGTGGAGAAGAAGCATCCAGAATTCTTCCTTAAGAATGTAGATATGCTGAGCGAGATGTGTGCATGGATCCCACAAGATGAGCGTGATGTGTGCATGGATCCACAACATCAGATGGAGGATTGATTGTATGTTGTTTAACGTCCCTCTCAAGAATTTTTCACTCATATGGAGACGCCACCACTTGCCGGTGGAGGGCTACAAATTCCGTACTATGCTCGGCACTCAGGGCCTTTGAGCAGTGAGGGATCTTTTTCGTGCCAGCACCTACTACGACACGGGCCTAGGTTTATACGGTCTCATCCGAAGGACCGGCCTCCACGTCCCACAGTGGGATTCGAATCCGCGACGTAAGGATTAACTCCTTGCTTCGCGACTCTAGAGCACACACTCTAACCACTGCACCAAGTTTGCGCCACGCGGGCGACTCAGATGGAGGAAGAAGAAGATCCAGTTGAACAGTTTTTAAATGACCAATTTAAGCTTGTATATTTAAAAACAAAAGGAAAATGTCTGTTCCTGTTCTGGTTCAAACAGATGTGATTCCAGGCATAAGGATTCTCATTGAAAATAGAACTCTCTATGTGATTTCCCCTCAGAACCAATTTTTTTTGGCATTTGTCAATCGAAGCTGATGTTGACTCTCAAATAACAGCAGGAAAGATGCGTCACAGACTGTCATCAATATATGCAAGTTTACACACGTACCCCATAAATCAGGAGATATTTTTGGACCATATGGGTCATGATAGAAGGATCAACAAAGAAAATTATCAGTGCCCACTAGGACTCAGGACGCTGTGTGTCATGGGGAAAATACTAACTGATGTAGAAGGTACAATATAATTTCTGTAAACCAAGTATTATACGCGTGCGATAAATATCCGCGAGTAACCTCTGCTCGCGGATATTTATCGTCGCGAACCAGTTGTTCATTTTCCAATGTTATGATTAGAGGAAGGATACGGAAATAACGAACAGTATTCAATCTCAACGTCCATTAAACAAATATACAAAATAAGATCAGAGCAAACACGGACCTCCAAAACATCAGAGGTGGGATCAGGTGCCATGGAGGAGTGAGCATCCCCTGCCGACCGGTCACACCCGCCGTGTGCTCGTTGTCATAATCTGGAAATAATGGAAAAAATCCGTGGTCAATTCAGTGTATAAATAATGGACTAACAATTGGTATGAAAAATGTCAGTCAGCATTTCATCCAATGATAAATTGTATTTGCTGACAAGGTCATTGTATCGACCATAGAATTTACGAAATGATGACTTTAAAAGAGACTGTTGATATTCTTGTTTCATCAACTTGCTTGTCAATAATTTACCTCGTTTAAGAAATTGTTCATACGAAGAGCATGCTCTTGCGTATCGAATCAACTGAGATATAAATACTCCGTATGCAGGTGATGAAGGTATATTGCTGCATAAGTAAGGGAAGTTGACGATAGAAAAGTTGAAGTCATCACGTTTATCATATAGCTTGGTTGTTAGATTACCATTAGTGTCTTTTTCAAGTAAAATATCCAAGTATGAAGCAGAAGTGTCGGACTCTGTGGTATCTTTTATCTCAAGCTCACCCTTTTTTGTGTACTGATCCCGACAGTTCAATAAAGTTATCACGGAAGAACCTTTTGTGTTGTAGAAGCAGTTCGCAACAAGGTTAAGGGCTACCCAAAGGTAGAACAGTGTATGCAGAGCCTCGGGAATTCGATTATGACGTCACGGTGAAATTGTACAAATGAATCTCGGCGAATGAATAATAATTTTCTTTTTCATATACTCTTACATACTTTGATTTCTCATGATTATTGTAAATATTAATCGATGTGTAACTTATCTTGTCAGTATAACACTAATAGAATGTAAAATCAAAGCCAACTTGATCTCGCTGTACTAACAGATATGACGTCATAGGCTAGTTTGACACGCAGTTTCTCTGTACTTGAGGGTAGGCGTTAGAAGTAATCCGGTAGACCGACCGCGTCATAACTCATTAATATGCATAAGGTGGCGGAAGTTACCGATATTTGTCGAGAAAGTAAAAATAGGCCAACGCGAGGCGGCATGCACATGGTGCGCTCAGCATCATGAATACGGAGAGGTGGAAAACATTATGGACACCCGTGTCGAATGACGGATTGTGTGGGTGGGTAGGTACATTTGAAGACGCAGAAAAGGTACGGAAAGCCTTCGAAGTGGAAACATCAATCACCTTCGTTTCCGGGAAAAAAGAGGCCAACTTTGGGAAGGCAGAAATCGGTAGGTTTCGATTTTTTCCATGGTAGGCCCCCATGCATGATATTGTAAGCATAACATTTGCAAACTCTGACCATTCTATTTAAAATCAGAAATGTTGAGTTAAATAACTTTTTATTTAGCCTAAATATTTATACAAAGTAAGTATATTCACAAATAATTGTGAATGGGATTGGGCAGCAGGCAAAGTCTATCTAATATTTCGAAAGCCCTATTTATAACTATAAGTGTGTATGTACAAGTAAATGAATAATGTGTATTCATATGTACATGTAATGATGTATGACACTACTTAAATTATTGAATGAAATATGGTCTATGGAAAATTAATATGGCATGGACTCATTATTATGGCATGGACTCATTTTATAATTTACCCCGTGGGGATCCGGGTTAGAATAGGTCCTTAGTACCCCCTTGCTTGTCGTAAAAAGCGACTAAATGGGGCGGTCCTTCGGATGAGACCGTATAAACCGAGGCCCCGTGTCACAGCAGGTGTGGCACGATAAAGATCCATCCCTGCTCAAAGGCCCTGAGTGCCGAGCATAGGCCTAAATTTGCAGCCCTTCACCGGCAATGGTGACGTCTCCATATCAGTGAAATATTCTGGAGCGGGACGTAAAACAGTACACAATCAATCATTATAATTTGGACTGTTTGGAGTCATGCATGTCTATCTTGCACTTTCAAAATTCTCTCTTTCTCTCCCTCTCTCTCTCTCTGCCTGTGTGTGTGTAATTATGGTAATTTGAGAAAATAGACAATTTAATTTTATCTTGCTGCCCAAACTGAAATCAAAACAAAGAAGTATAAATCCTTTTTTACTGTTTATGATTCAATTTATGAATTATAATTAATAGTATATTGTGAATAGAGTGCTGAAAACACACAAAACTTCTTTTCATTTGATCTTTTATTAGCATACTGTCCTAATTTTTAATCCCACCCAATGTACATATGTAAAACACATAGTAAGATCTAATTTTATAGAACTGCAGATTAAATCTATTGGACTATCTGATTTAATGACTAGACCATGTAGACCAACTAGAATTAATACCACATATCATTCTTATTTTATACAATCTATCTTCCAGTCGCTATACCTCCCCAAACCAACTTATATTCATGATTGAAAGTGAAGATGGTACACATTTAATTTGGGTGTTGTACCCTTAAACTTGTGAAATTTAAATTTATTGCTTTGGATTTCACAATAATTTAACATATCTAAAAACTTAATTTGTTATTAATTACATGTATAAAAAATGCTTTTATTTTTTAAAAATTTACATTCAATTATTATTAACTAAGATTGTTATTCTTAAAACATTTTCTAAGTTGCATGTCTTGAATGGACAGTGATGGAGTATTAAAGCATGTAATTTTCAATTCAAAGTATAATTTCACATATGATTAAGCATTAGTTATTTAACTGTACATATTAAATAGGATTCATGTCAAAGAAAAATATTTTTAATGTAATATGTTTGTTTCAGTTATTAATGAGAAGTCTCGTGTAAGATTTAATGATGTTGGAGACCCTTGCATTGTTCCTTATGATGGAACGCCATTCATCATTCTGGCTAGGTGTGAAAGGCACTGCGTTTTTGGAAAGGATAAACACAAAAAAAAGAAAAATGAGCTCAAAGAAGGGAGGAACTCTCTCCTTAAGGTAAGTGTATAATATAAGTATTATACCCCCCGCTTGAAAAGTGGGAAGTTATATTATAGAAATCGGTATGTCCGTCTGCCTGTCTGTCCGTCCGTCTGTTACACTTTGGGGGTAAAACCCACCTCTTATCCACAACTCCTCTCATTCCACTGAAGGAAATTTAATGAAACTTTCACAGAATCTTTATAACATATTGCCATTATTGCCATTGTGCACTTCCTATTTTACTTTTTGATCTGACATATATTTTGGATTATCCAGAGCAAAACATGGATACTGCCATTATATTCATATGGTAGGCGGGGGTATTATTAAGTGAGCTCATTGATCACAATACCTCTAGTTTAAGATTTATAATGCTCGATCTTCATGGAACAACACTTAAGTACATTCAATACACTTAAAAATGTGTAAGAACACATTTGATTCAATAATTTTATTAATCTAAAATTATTTTATGTTTTCAAAAGTGAAAGAAATAAAGATTGAACCCATTCAATACAAGAACATCAATAAAATATTTTAAAAAATTTTGCACTTGTAACAACAAACATGTTCACAATTAGATTTTAGGAGAGTAAATTTTAATCTATGTAATGTAACAGGTCAGTCAACTAAGGACAAATAATATGTATAATTTTATGGTCAGTCTAGCAGATTCCAAGGTCAGTCTGACAGATCCCTCACTAAAAGGTCACATATATGTCTTGATACAATACCGATTACAATGTACAACTTCTGTATTATGTTTAAGTATGTATTACATTGAAGGTCAGTCTAGCAGATTCCAAGGTCAGTCTGACAGATCCCTCACTAAAAGGTCACATATATGTCATTATACAATACCGATTACAATATACAACTTCCGTATTATGTTTAAGTATGTATTACATTGAAGGTCAGTCTAGCAGATTCCAACGTCAGTCTGACAGATCCCTCACTAAAAGGTCACATATATGTCGTTATACAATACCGATTACAATATACAACTTCCGTATTATGTTTAAGTATGTATTACATTGAAGGTCAGTCTAGCAGATTCCAAGGTCAGTCTGCCAGATCCCTCACTAAAAGGTCACATATATGTCATTATACAATACCGATTACAATATACAACTTCCGTATGATGTTTGGAATATATAATATTGAAGGTCAGTCTCGCTGATTCATAGGTCAGTCTGCCAGATCCCCCACTAAAAGTTCACATATATCTCATTATACAATACCGATTGCAATATACAACTTATGTACAATGTTTTAGTATGTATAATATTGAAGGTCAGTCTAGCAGATTCCAAGGTCAGTCTGCCAGATCCCCCACTAAAAGGTCACATGTATATCATTATACAATACCGATTACAATATAAAACTTCAGTACAATGTTTTAGTATGTATAATATTGAAAGTCAGTCTAGCAGATTCCAAGGTCAGTCTGCCAGATCTCTCACTAAAAGGTCACAGATATGTCATTATACAATAGCGATTTAATACAATATACAACTTATGTACGATGTTTTGGTATGTATTACATTGAAGGTCAGTCCGGCAGATTCCAAGGTCAGTCTGCCAGATCCCCCACTTAAAGTTCACATATATCTCATTATACAATACCGATTACAATATACAACTTATGTACAATGTTTTAATATGTATAATATTGAAGGTCAGTCTAGCAGATTCCAAGGTCAGTCTGACAGATCTCTCACTAAAAGGTCACATATATGTCATTATACAATACTGATTACAATATACAACTTCCATACGATGTTTTAGTATGTATAATATTGAAGGTCAGTATAGCAGATTCCAAGGTCAGTCTGCAAGATCCCCCACTAAAAGTTCACATACATCTCATTATACAATACTGATTACAATATACAACTTCCATATGATGTTTTAATATGTATAATATTGAAGGTCAGTCTAGCAGATTCCAAGGTCAGTCTGCCAGATCCCCCACTAAAAGGTCACATGTATATCATTATACAATACCGATTACAATATACAACTTCCGTACGATGTTTTAGTATGTATAATATTGAAAGTCAGTCTAGCAGATTCCAAGGTCAGCCTGCCAGATCCCCCACTAAAAGGTCACATATATGTCATTATACAATACCGATTACAATATACAACTTATGTAAGATGTTTTAGTATGTATTATACTGAAGGTCAGTCTAGCAGATTCTAGTACTTTTTATTTAATATGTTCTTTTGATTTGATTTTAAATATGAGTTTCTTAATGTGTTATTGCATTTATCAGGGTGATCATCCAGTCCCTAGGAAACGTAAACAGTTACTTCAAGCTTCTAAAAAAAAGATTGCCAGGCTAGGATTATCATGAAAGATGTTGTCTTCTTCCCTGACTATCAGGTAAAAACATGAAAATATATACGTCCAAACCCTAATATGGATATAACAAATTTCAGATATAGCAAAGTCATTTCATAGGACCCAGTTACTTCATTATAACCAAGTTTTACTGCACTTTTATGTATAAAAGATTAAATATATTATATTGGTATTTTTTGATAGGTTATGAAAAACACAGAAAAAGTTAAAAGAAATGCAAGTGAACTATTGAGGGATGACCTTTCAGATGTTCCCAGTAATGTCAAAAGAGAGAGGCGGATTTATATCTTGCTTCCGAAGAACGAGGATCATGAGTCAACACATCTTACTGGACAAGTAAATAACAAATTGTATTCAGTAAATAATTAAGTCATATAAAGGTATAGGAAACCTAATTGATATCTTCAGACCTAAAAAAGATATTTACAGTCATTTAATTTTAATATTGACCATTAAGAAAAGTACACATATAACACTATTGATTTTGATTCTGATCAGTCGATTAATATATTTAAAAAAAAAAGGGTCACTATAATGATACATAGTAAAATCTGTATCATTTCCCATATCAACCCATGACTACAGTATCAGCCCTCAGGTTAATTTTTTCATGGATGTACATGAACATTTTTTTTAGATATATAATAGAGCCAATTATGGGTCTAAAGTTCAGCCAAAAGTTTTTTGCAATTATAATATTACATGCATATTTTATTAATATCAAGCTATTTAACTTTTTAAACTGTATATAGACATTACGTCCACTTTGATATAGATTTGTCATTGATATGGGTTAATGTGACATCACCCATATCGCACTGTTTAGAAATCACCCATAGCGCACTGTTTAGAACAAGTAACAATATTATGACAACTTAGAAGATTCAGTTGATTGGTTAAGACTAACAGAAATATGATCATATGAAGAATTCACACCTATACCATTCATCTATTAAAGGAAGATGAGGATTAAGAGAAATAAAGTGTTAATTAATGTGTCCTTTTATAGAACTAATATGTAATACAATTTTCAGCTTGCGGGTTTCATGAATCCTCTATCCAAGGAAGTTCGAGATAAACTGGGGGAATTGTTGGACATGGGGTAACAAGTGTCTCAGAGATGCGAAGACATTTGCATGTGTTTGGTGAAACCATGTTGTTTAAAGACACAAAACGCCCTGCAGTAACTTTTTACTGGGGGATCTGGCAGACTGACCTTGGAATCTGCTAGACTGACCTTCAATGTAATACATACTAAAACATCGTACATAAGTTGTACATGTTTATTGTAATCGATATTGTATAATGACATATATGTGACCTTTTACTGGGGGATCTGGCAGACTGACTTTGGAATCTGCTAGACTGACCTTCAATATTATACATACTAAAACATCATACAGAAGTTGTATATTGTAGTCGGTATTGTATAATGACATATATGTGACCTTTTTTCAGGGAATCTGCAAGACTGACCTTGGAAACTACCAGACTGACCTTTATATAATATTACATAATATAGGTGACAGAGACAAATTGAACAATTCCCTGTTATTGTATAATGACATATATTTGAGACCTTTTTTCATAAATCTGCTTAGACTCATCGTTGGATCTTCTAGACTGACCCTAATTTTACTTATATAATACAATCATATTTATACATATAATTATATATATATTGATAATAATAGATATTGATGCTAATTTGGTATCTGCACAGTTATAAGAGGTGTATATTGAAAGATTTATCAAAGTTTCTGACACACAGAATGGTCTTGTAAGGACAATAACACCTTCAATATAATACATGTTCAGTGTACATGACCTTCAAGGTAAACAGATATATTTCTTTTTTTCTATTTTGACTTAAAATTGTAAAACTTTGAATAAAGTTATATATTTGTCATGCACCTTACTTTCACTCAGATACATTCTACAAAAATTTAGAATTTTTCAATTCAATTTTTTTTTTATGTACGACAGTTTGTCTTTAACAAATTGAAAAATTCTAAATTTTGGGTTAAGGCTTAGAAAAATAAAATGTTTGTTTCGGCTTTCCCGACCGACCCTAAATATTTTTTTATAATGTTTTTGTCCTCTGATGTGCAAGATAGTCTCCAACTTTGCAAGCTTTTTCAAGACAGAAAGAAGTTTATGTCACCTTTCCTTTATACGTTCTGGTCACAGAAAAGTAGCGAAAAAAATAATAATATTAAAAATTGTCTACCTACCTACCCTATATTTTTTTCAGCCTGAAAGCGGAAACAAACATATTTTTTTCTAGGCCTAATGATAAGAAGGTTCCTACTATAAGTTAAGTTGTAACCCCCACCCTACCTCTTGTAACATTTGCGGACTTTATTTATTACCAGCTCGCACTTAGATTAAATTGAGAAATTAGAAATTATTGCAACTTTTAAATTTCAATTCAGCTTCTCTCACAGCAAGACTTGATTCCTTATATATCGTATCATAATTTAATCATTCATATAAGCATAAAGAAAAAATATTGTTTGTTTTTGTCGATATACAATATTCAACTGCCATCCAGTAGTTTCATCCGATAGGCTCACAGGCACTTGTTTCATACAGTAAGCTTAATTTTCAATTTTAATTTAACGTATACTGCGACGTGTTTGTGTGTTGGGGGGGGGGGGGGGGGGGCTGTACCTACGAAGAATGCCTATATACTATAAATATATATTTGGAAAAAGGGGGGGGCTAAGCCACCCTCCCCTCAAGTTCCGACGCGTATACTATTAATGCAGTCATTGAAACTGTCTGCAAAATATATTAATACAATTATTGTATTAAACTATAAACACTTGCATACGCTTTATTCTGTGAGGATTGTTATTGTTTGGTTTAACGAAAACGAAAGTACAAAGGTCAAATTAGTCGGAATAACTCGGGGGAAAACATGCATATTTATGAGCTATGACGCGGTCGGTCTGCCGGATTACTTCTAACGCCTACCGTACTTGAGACGCAGATAAAGCTATTAGTGGAACTGAAAATATGAAAATTAAATCTATATAAGCGTGATCTGACTACAATTGATTCATATTTTTGAATGCATTAGTCAATAGTTCACAGTCTTATTTAATTGATAACTATAAGGTCTCTTATAAAGCCGCAGTCATGCACTTTTATATAGAAACGTACTACAATCATATGTACAACCCCTCCAAAATCTCAAAAGTTCAACGATATCCGCTTGATTATAAGTTATAATATTTTATACACATGTAGATACTGTCCCTACTATCTTGAAAAGTGCTGGGAGCAAGTTGTGCGCTGTCTATTTTTTCCGTAGTTTTACATTTCTTCAATGCGTATAGTGTAAATGCACATACTTTATCAAAAGTCGGCTAAATTTTATATAATTCCCGGTCAGTGAGAAGTTGCTCCCAGCACTTTGCGGGTTAAGAAATTTGTCTTAAATAAAACACAATCAATTTCATAGTGAAAAATTAGCCGTATATCGTTGAACTTTTACGATTTTTGTATCCGTACATATTTTTTCTAATTTTAAACATGTCACGTGACAAACAGCTGATGTACATAAAATCGTGTTGGCCGAACTCAGTTGAGACCCCATACATACATATGCATTAGTATAGTTCCCATTAAATTAAAACTAATGCTAATAAAAAAAAATATTAACATTATATTGATTTTTTCGGAATATTTTGAGGCTTATTTCCAATGGGCGGCCTTAACCTAGCTGCGTTGAACTTTAATTACAAACATTTAGAACAAAATATATAAGCGAATGGCAAATCTGTCTAAAAATTATTAAAAGTCAATGATTATTTCAGTTTGTGTTATTATTGTTCTTTAATGACGAGTTAGAGATAGCCTGGTTAATTACGACTTATTATGGCCCAGTCGTGCTCCGTCCCAAACATTTATAATAATTACCCTTTGACTATGTAGATCTGGTAAACCGTCCAGCATGAGGTACTTTTACACCCGAGAGTTTGAAATCGACTTTAATATCCTCGATTTTTTACCGATTTTCATTCGAGCGTCGTGAATAATGCATTAGAAGTGTTATACGCATGGTAACATTCAACCTACTTTTGGTGCGGATATAGGATTTTAAATGGACACAATGCACAGAATGTCTTGAATAATGCGTAAACAGTACTCACGGTAGCATTTTACCTTGTTTATGGGCGGATATAAAATTTTAATCCAATACAAAAAATACTTGTGGAAATTAAGAAAAAATGACGACTAATCGCGGAAATAAGTCGTCGCGAATTTATTTTCTAGCGGCCATTCGCGAATAAAAAATGACGCGTATAATAATTGGTTTACAGTTATTTTTTTCTTATGAAGGGACTCATGTATGAATTTCAAAGGCGGATTCCGCCTGGGATTTCAGCAGGAATTTGTTATTCCCAGGCGTTCTTGAGGCAGAGACAGAGTTTTCGCAAAGTTAAGCTTCAGTAAAAGAGACGTCATACAGGCGTCATTTCTAATTTCCGGGCGTCAGGTGGCACCTAGGATTAGTATTTGCTGTGAAAATTGCGAATAAAATTTGTTATGGACAGACAGACACATATGCTCTTACTGCTCTATAATTTGACAGAAAAAATATCAAGTGAAAAAAAGCACAGACAAGAAATTAAATCACCAAGGGAGAACACTGAAAAGATTTCAAATATAATCTCTAACAATGAAAGTGAAGTCATCACATTTCTAGCCTCAGGCAGCTCATTCAATCAGCGAAACCGAGAGTGCATGTCCTCTTATTTTGAAGGCGCACGCGAAATGAGGGCGAAATGCCAGCAAAATAAAAAAAAAATAAAAGCAGGAGTTCAAAAAAGAAGCATGTGGGCAAAAAATGCCATCTTTCTTCCTGACCAGGACAATGTTAGATGAGAATGGGCTCTGTGTGACCTTATGGCACCAACACCAGAAGATAACAATCGTTTCTTTGAAGCCGTTTCTGATCAACTGAAGATTACAACCACAGAATGCACATTTGCTTCGTTCAAATATTGTGAAATTTCGCAAAGCAAATTCTGTCGTGAAGGTATATATTTCTGCTTGAAATCTGTGAATAATATTAATTATAAATTCCGGAATGTCAAACCATTGATATCATTGAAGAGAGAAGACTTTTTAGATGGTGGCATTCTTTATTAGACGTTTATTTACAAGAGGCCGATGAATTTTATAGGTCACCTGAGTTTAATGTAACATCTTTCCAGCGATTGTATTTGGTTCATGCTTTAATCCAAAAGCCATGAAATTCACAAATTTTGAAGGGGGCACCATTACTTATCAAATGCAGATTTCAAAGCATTAATTTATTTTTAGTCAAAGTACCCCCCTGGTACCCCTGACCAAGCGGCCCTGATATTGTCTATTTTGAAAGAGGCCTCTTTCTTCTTTATAAGAGGTTTAGTTATGAACATGAGAATAAAAAAGTTGCTTCGTTTAATCCAGATAACGATGTTGACCAATTTTTATGCACAGGTACTTCCTACAGTCAGTACGAAAGAGAAAGAATGAATAAATATTTTGAAACACCAGAAGCTGCAAAAATATTACCTTTCTAATGCTGAAAAAATTCTTAAGCAGTTTGCTATTGAAAATGGTATACAAAAAGAAAAACTTAATCACCAAAAAATTGTAAGTGGTAGGGACATAATACAAAGAGTTAGAAGACAGTAAGTGGACTACGCTGTAGCTGTGCCACATCAAAGACCAGCAAAAAAGATCCGAAAAACCCTACAGAAAAAAATCATAATGGTGTGTATGATAATAGTGTTTGCATTGCCCCAAAAGTTTTTGATTCCAACTAAGATGTCTGTTACAGACCCGTCCACACATCAAGCATTCCCACTGAGATGTCTGTTAGAGACTCCGTCGACGCATTGAGCATTCCCACTGAGATGTTTGTTCAGAGCCAGTCGACACATCGAGTATTACCACTGAGATTTCTGATACAGACCCCATCGAAACATCGAGCATTCCCACTGAGATGTCTGTTACACACCCAGTCGAAACGTCGTATTCCCACTGAGATGTCTGTCACAGACTCTGTCCAAACATGGAGCATTCCCACAGAGATGTCTGTTACAGACCCTATCCACACATCGAGCATTCCCACAGAGATGTCTGTTACAGACCCTGTGGAGGCATCGAGCATTCCCACTGAGATGTTTGTTACAGACTCCAGGGACGCATCGAGCATTCCCACTGAGATATTTGATACAGATCCAGTCAACACATCGAGCATTCCCACTGAGATGTTTGTTACAGACTCCGACCACACATCGAGCATTCCCATTAAGATGTCTATTACGGACCCCGTCGACGCATCGAGCATTCCCACTGAGATGTTTGTTACAGACCCGTCCACACATCGAGCATTCCCACTGAGATGTCTGTTACAGAGTTTAGTTCTTTTGATAATTTTTTGTAAAGGAATAGAAAATAGTGTCTATGAGAAATCATTGGAGAATTTAGATGAATTTGATTCAAGTTTCAGTGAATTGAGTTCAGAAAATGACTATATGAATATTGGAAATACATCTTTAGACCTCCTAAAATTAGAGAAACTAATCATTATTTTCTCTTTTAGTCATTGTTGCACATCACATCTTCCTGTTGATCATTATTATCATTCGTAAACGAAAGTGTGCTGTCTGTGTACGTCAACCCCTGCTTCCATTATCAGATGCACATCACAATCCTCTTTTTACACCATCACCATCCACAGTCTAACATTTGATCCATTAAAGAAAGAACTTTTACTATTTTCTACTTAAAGCTGACCCAAACATTATTTCTCATGTAGGAAAATCTGGAAATTGAATGTCTTATCCTTCCTTTAGAGCAGGAATTATGTATTGGCTCAATATCACGTGACCTAATGATATTTATTTATTTTTTTTACTTCAGGACAATGACTACAAACACACGAAGTCGTTCGCGTGGCGCAGTGGTTAGAGCGTCTGCTCTAGAGTCGCCAGGTAAGGAGACAATCCTTACGTCGCGGGCTCGAATCCCTCTTTGAGACGTGGAGACCGGTCTTTCGGATGAGACTTATAAACCGAAAGTGTTGGCAAGAAAAAGATCCCACAATGCTCAATGGCCATGAGTGCCGAGCATAGGACAAAATTTGAAGCCCTCCACCGGCAAGTGGTTGCGTCTCTATGAGTGAAATATTCTCGAGAGGGACGTTTAACAATATACAATCAATCAACAGTCAAACACACTAGTATGTCAACGAGAGAATGGATGAGTTAGAATGGTATCCTAACCAGCGTCATGAAGACACCAGTCTCGTCTCCAGACACTAACCCCATTGAGAATGTCAGGGCCTCGATGAAGCACCATCTCCAGACACAGATCAAGCCCAAGACGAGAGATGAGCATGTGAATGGCATCCGATCGTTTTGGGAGAACCCAACTACAGAGCAGTGTGGAAAGTACATCGACCACATACATCGAGTGATTCCACAAGTCATTCTAAATGGTCAAGTTCAGGAAGTTGTCTGATTTCCCCCTTAGTAGACATTTTTGAATGAGTAGATTAATACACTAATGCATAGATATAATGACACAATTCTTTTTGTTTAAGTGCACAGTTATAAGCAGGTGAAGTTTTTTTGTCACCTCAAGGGGCGTTGTTTAGAACACCCAGGTGTCCGTTGCGTTTCCGTTGATCACAAACCAAACTCAAAGGCTTTGATGAATGCACTCATTGATTGGTAGTTAAACTCGTGATATTCAGAAATTCAACGAGTGTGGACCTAGAAGTAACTCATTGCCAAAAGATTTTCATTTCAATTGTATGTCCACGACACCATTTGTAACGACTCAATAAGTTCTTTTTAAGTTCTTTATTTGCAGTGTCCATAATGTAAGATGTTCATTTTATTTCATAAAAGTTACTTTATGAAATTTGGAAAGTGATCTGAAAAATTGCAAATTAGACAATCTTGTACCTTTGTTAAATTAAAGAAAAAGTGAGCTAGCTCACATACCCCACGCTCCCAAATAACTTGACGGTGAAACACATAATGAAAGGCACAGTGCACTTTAAATCACGTAGTATAGATCAAAAAGGGCAATAATTGCAAAAAATCTTCACATCAAAATGTCTTGAATATGAGGACATTTAAATGTGGAATGAAGTTTCTAGATAAATAATGGGAAAAAAAATTTCTTGACAATATACAAATCCACACATTCATTTGAAGGTAGGGGGGTGAGAAATTTTCTTGAATAATAGGCAAAACTATTTGGGATAAAATAATGGAATATGTCCTAAATATCAGCATAGGTTGACGAAACTATGTACAACATGTTTAAGAGGACTGGTGCTGAGAAACTGTTCATCTCTATGTTTAAAATATGGCCAAAAAGTCTAAGTTGGAAAGTGCGAACATTCCCGGAAAAATTAAGGAATCGGACACTCCTGGTAATATGCACATCTACATATTGTGTCCTAAATATCTGCAAAGTTTAACGAAATTCTGTGCAGCGGTTTATGAGGAGATGCGCTGATATTTATTCAAGGTATGGCCAAATGCCTAAGTTAAAAGTGTGGAAATTCTCGGAAAAATTAAGGAATCGGAAATTCCTGGTAATATGCATATACACATTGTGTCCTAAATACCTGCAAACTTTGACGAAACTCTGTGCAGCGGTTTATGAGGAGTTGCGCTGACAAACTGTTCATCTCTACATTCAAGGTATGGCCAAATGCCTACGTTAAAAATGCGTAAATTCCCTGATAAAATAATGGTATCGGAATTTCCTGGTAATATGCATATTTACACATTGTGTTCTAAATACCTGCAAAGTTTGACGAAAGTTCTGTGCAGTGGTTTATGAGGAGTTGTTCTGACAAACTGTTCATCTCTATATTCAATGTATGGCCAAATGCCTACGTTAAAAGTGCGGAAATTCCCGGATAAAATAAAGGAATGCAAATTTCCTGGTAATATGCACATCTACACATTGTGTCCTAAATACCTGCAAAGTTTGACGAAATTCTGTGCAGTGGTTTATGAGGAGTTGCGCTGACAAACTGTTCATCTCTATATTCAAGGTATGGCCAAATGCCTAAGTTAAAAAATGCGGAAATTCCTGGAAAAAATAAAGGAATGTGAATTTCCTGGTAATATGCACATCTACACATTGTGTCCTAAATACCTGCAAAGTTTGACGAAATTCTGTGCTGCGGTTTATGAGGAGTTACGCTGACAAAAAAAGAGGACCGACTGACTGACTGACGGACCGGTCAAAAACGTTATACCTCCCGCAACTAGTTGCCTGGGGCATAATAAATGTCTAATTAATGTTTTCAGCCTGCATTAGAAAAATGATAATTGATGAAAAATGCCCCATTTGCGCAAAAGAATCAAATGGAAACTATAAAAGTCTAAAAATCCAATTCTTGTATGAAGTTGATGGATAAAAGGGATAATAAAATTAACCCTTTAAGTTTTTCAGGGATCCATCGAAAAAGTATTGCACCAAACAGTTGAATTCCAGACAAAGGGTGATTTAATTGTACAGGTTGTCGAGAAATTACCGATTCGATTCACGGTTGCTTTTTCTAACAAAAACTTAGTGAAAGTGTCCATCAAGAGCAGATATTGAAAAAAAGGTTTATAACACCTGAATTACAATGCTCATGTAAAACCTTTTTTTCATCTGTTTTCTAAGCTCTGGTCTTAAGTAACCAACATAAAATCATGGTTTTGAAATTTCTTAAGGTAGTAACTATAAAAACTTAGAACATTAAAATACTTTATCATCCTTATGATTTTAACAAGAATGTTTATGCGTATTGTAATATACCAGTTTTCGACATGAAAAAGAAATTTATTGCATTTTTTGTTATTTTTGTCAGGTTGTGATTTAATTTTTTTTATGCTGAGCAAGCACTTTATAATAAGTTAGGATGTTAGGGTTTATATAAATAAGATAGGTTAACTTTCCAAGTCCAGACTGATCTAGGGATATAGACGAACCGGTTATGATATACTTCACGGCCTAAGAAAGAATCGTGGTGGTGTTGTCCTCATTTACAATATGAATCTTCGTACTACTCAATTACAGTTAGATTCATTCAATTGCTTTGAGCACAAGGAATGTACGGTATTTACACAGAACTTTCGTATATGTATTGTCTATCGTCCACCGTCGAAAAAGCTCTTTGAATTCTTTGACGAATGGTCGCAATATTTGAGTCGTGATGTTGTACATGTATCAACCCACGAAATCTTTCTTACCGGCGATATGAATTTCCCTCTTGACAAGGCAATGGATCCAAACTCAAAAATGTTCATGAACTCGCTTCGAGAGCACGGGTCAACAAAACATGTTATGGATTCTACTTACTTGCACGGACACGTACTTGATGTTTTCATTACCAGAGACGAAAGCACAATTCTAGATTCCACCCCAATCGTTGATAATCAGCACATATGTGACTTAAAGGGAATTATCGATAATATTTATTTTAAGTACGAGATTACATTTTTGCAAGAAAACAGTACTCGAGTCAAAGTACAGGATAAATTCGAAATTCATAATACAAATCATGTTCGGATCGGGATCAGCATCACAGTATAAAAACATTTATTTCCCGGTAAAGTCAGAACATCTTTCTTCACAGTTTTGGATACAAGTTCAGTTTTCCACAATCTAAGACATTCATATACGTAAATAGAGGTAATTAAGTATGTAAAAATGAATATGATTACCGTCGAAATTAATAAACATAATATGCGTTTATACATTCATCATGTATAAATACCAGTTCGAATTTCCTCGACATGTCACAACAAAGTGTAAGACGGGTTTTTAGAAATATCTCTCATTTTATACAGGAAAACGCAATTAACATTTTACAAGATATGACCAGTCAAAAGATCCTTGCAGTGCTTACCCCTCCATGCCACCCCATTTTTAGAGGTCCTTTGGTTTGCTCTGCTACCAATTTATATTGATGTCAATGGACTTATGACCTCGATTACTGCTCGTTATCTTCACATTTCATGCCAAACATAATTGATCTCATCCAACTAGTCCTGTTGATTCCATGTTCAAAATAAATCAGAGGGTTTTCCTAGGAAAATTCTGCTACTTCTGGAGCTGGCTTTAGCACAAGAGCTGGAATTTCTCTAGCTATATCATCCTTAATATTGTCAAGTCTAATCTGGGAGCAGTAACTTACTGGCTCTTTCGAAGCTGTTGTTTGCTCCTTACAATAAAATGATTTTAATTTTTTTTATCTAGTACTCTTCGTGACATATCATGTTATTCATATGGCAACATTATTCATATTAAGAAATACTTAAATCTAAAAATCTTATTATTTACAGAAGCTCTCGATATACGTTTAGTATAAAAACTGTCTTCATAAGCCTAGCAATGTTAGACATTTGTATGCAACTACCAATAGTTCAATGTGGACATTTTTCAGCAAACTAGTGTTCATTTTCCTGGCCTCATTCCTTTCCAGGAAAGAAAAAACAAACACTTAACCGTTTTAAATAAAATCATGAAAACTACTTTATTTTGTATACTTCTAGGATCTACCGAGTATATTTACAGAGAGGTTCATTGTTTTCTTACCAGATATTCTCTGTTTGCACCGATGATCAGCGTATTAGTCCTTTGTTTTGTCTCGATATTCTTCTGCAAAGAAAACAAGAGGCCCATGGGCCACATCGCTCACCTGAGAAGCTTTGGCCATTCTGTTCTTTACCAGATCCCCCCTTGTGATACATATTGTGACCCCGCCCTACCCCACTGATCATAATTTAAACAATTTGCAATATACACTACCCCAGTATGCTTCCATATAAGTTTCAGCTTTGATTTTCTGATTTTTTGGATATATTTCTATGTAAAATATTGATTTAACATTGTGGCCCCGCCCAAACCCCAGGGTTCATGATTTGAGCAATTTAGAATCTACACTTCCCCGGGATGCTTCCAAATAAGTTTCAGCTTCTCTGGCTCAGTGGTTCTTGAGGAGAAGATTTTCAAAGATTTTTCCTTTATATTTATATTTAAAACTTTGATTCCCCATTGTGGCCCCGCCCTACCCCCCAGGGGTCATGATTTGTACAATTTACAATCTACACTACCCTAGAATGCTTCCACATGCGTTTCAGCTTTTTTGACCCAGTGGTTCTTGAGAAGAAGATTTTCAAAGATTTTTCCTATATATTTCTATTTAAAACATTGATTCTACATTGTGGCCCCGCCCAACCCCCAGGGGTCATGATTTGAGCAATTTAGAATCTACACTACCCCAGGAAGCTTCTCTGGCTCAGTGGTTCTTGAGAAGAAGATTTTCAAAGATTTTTCCTATATATTTCTATGTAAACATTGATTCCCCATTGTAGCCCCGCCCAACCCCCGGGGGTCATGATTTGAACAATTTAGAGTCTACACTACTCTAGAATGCTTCCACATGCGTTTCAGCTTTTTTGACTCTGTGGTTCTTGAGAAGAAGATTTTTAAAGATTTTTCCTATATACTTCTATGTAAAACATTGATTCCACATTGTGGCCCTGCCCAACCCCCAGGGGTCATGATTTGAGCAATTTAGAATCTACACTACCCCAGGATGCTTCAAAATAAGTTTCAGCTTCTCTGGCTCAGTGGTTCTTGAAAAGAAGATTTTCAAAGATTTTTCCTTTATATTTTTATGTAAAACTTTGATTCCCCATTGTGGCCCCGCCCTACCCCCGGGAGTCATGATTTGAACAATTTAGAATCTACACTACCACAGGATGCTTACACATAAGTTTCAGCTTTACTGGCCCACTGGTTCTTGAAAAGAAAATTTTTTAATGACACAACCCGTCTTTTTGTCGATTATCTCCCCTTACGAGGGGATATGTCCCTTCATTTTAACAATTTAAATTCCCCTTCACCCAAGGATGCTTTGTACCAAGTTTGGTCGAAATTGGCCCAGTGGTTATTGAGAAGTCGAACATGTGAAAAGTTTACAGACGGACGGACGGACAGATGGACAGACGGACGACGGACAAAATGTGATCAGAAAAGCTCACTTGAGCCTTCGGCTCAGGTGAGCTAAAAAAGCAACACAACTATATGTTTAAAAATCTTTTTTTTTTTTTGAATAAAAATATTTGTATATTAGTCTGTTTGAATGTGATTTCTTACCATATGTATCTTATGTCAATGTTTTTTTTTACCTCTCCTTTGAGTCCTTTCCTTTTCTTTTCCTAAGGCATTGAAGAATTTCTGTAATGAAACAAATGGTACATTTTTCTACTTAAATACTGGATTTTCTTTTACAAAGTGTGTGTTTATAACGTAGTGATCATATTTCTATATCGATATTATTCTATATATGCTCATCAACAATTCTTCAAGCACCTAATTTAATTTCAGCTGATGTTTGCTTTTGTTTTCGATTTTTCTCTGCAAATAAACATCAACACGTGTTTTTTATTTACAAATGGAAGAAGAAAAATTAAATTGCAGCACAAAATAAGATTTTTTATACTCACTTAAGAAATACTTATTTCTCACAAATTATAGAAGTTAACGATTCAAGTCAATGATTAAGACTGCCTATATCAGCTATAGTATTGTAAAAAATTACTATATACTTACCAATAGTTCAATGTGGACATTTTTCAGCAAACTATTCAATTTTCGGACTCATTCCTTCCCTACAGAGATAAGATGTGTTTGTGCAGTATGCAGTAAATAATTACTTTTACCAACTGGTACGTTCTTTCCATGGTAACACCGCAAAGAAGCTATAAGTTCCAATTTTTCTTAAGGTGTTAGTGTTGCAAGGTCCTACGAATGCATGGTTGCCTGTCTTGAATTTAATGTTTTTTTTCTCAAGAAATTAGCTTTAACCTCAAGAGTCCCACCAAACTTGTGCCATTTGAGAGGAATCTGCTGGACGATATCCAATCGGTGGAAGAACCTCTCTTTCTGGATTCCCCAGAGGAAGGTTCAGTAGCTGATGAACCATCCGAGTAGACAGCCGCCCCAGAAGTACCTGAGCGCAAGACAAGAACACTTTCGCCCTCTTCCTCGTCATCTTGCGCCCAGTTGGTAGAGACTCTACAAGAAATGTGCGGTAAGGTTACACAGGCCATCGACAGACTGTCCGGAGCCGTAGAGGAACAGAGTAGGATACTAAGACAGATTATGGAGAAGATTCCCACCCAGAAGAGAGAGAGATCCAGGACACCACCTTCACACCATAGATATCAGGACAAACGTTCCAGGAGATGAATTTAAAATATCCAAATACGCTGGTTTGTTAAGGCAGCATATGGATCAGAATTCGGCGAATTAACACTTTTTTAAATAATTATGTAAAACTAATAAATCGGTAAAGTCAAGGATAAAACTTTAGCTATAATGCATTCTATAGACTTTTATTTTCACAAATATTCTGTTCTTGTTTCTGTAAAAAATTCATTAATCTTTAAATACTTGTAAGATGTATGAGAAGAATCCTACCTTAATTGCTGTAATATGAAGACTTAGGGTATTTCTCAAGAGTGATTTTCCTCACAGAAATTTTATTCGGGAATTTTATATTCTTAAGGGTGATTTTCCTTAAAGAATTCTATAATTTATTCCTTTCTAATTATTGATAAGGTACCCAGGAGTGATAGCCTCAGATGAGTATAACTTACAACGGG
Organism: Saccostrea cuccullata; assembly: GCF_032062105.1. Classification (NCBI taxonomy): domain Eukaryota; kingdom Metazoa; phylum Mollusca; class Bivalvia; order Ostreida; family Ostreidae; genus Saccostrea; species Saccostrea cuccullata. The sequence goes on along the minus strand of NW_026928702.1, from coordinate 17,131 downwards.
TAGAATTAATGTCACTGGAAGTAATGGACATTGCGGGGTATTGATGGTAAATGACATGATGTGTTTGCTGTTGCAACTGGTGCAAGGGTTTTGCTCATTTTCAATGTTGGTCTGTCTTTGGTTTGGCAAAATTAAAAGATCACGAATAATATAAGACCGAATTATCTTTTCCCCCTCTGAAATCCCTGTAAGAGGTCGTACAGTAATTATTCGGTTTGATAAGCAAAGGAGTTCCGACTTATAGCACAGGTTCAGAATCTCTGCTGTTTCTTTCATTAAGGTACATGGACACAGATTTGAAGTTAATATTTTCTGGACAATATCACGAATTATATATTTTAATAGCGTTTCACACAAAAATTATGTAAGGTTTTTCCGATACCGTGTAAGGGGAATATGTAGCGTTTCCGAGTAAATCCTCTTTCACATTCATATTTTTGGTAGCTCCTGATAAGGTGGCAGAGGATAGTTTTTTTTGTTTTTTTTTTTTGTGCAATCAAAACGTTTGACTGACGGTTTATTTAATATTGAGCTGCTTTAAAAATGTGCATTGAAAAATTTTAAATTCCCTCTCTGTAATAATAGTATGATGTTGTCCCTTGAGAAATTTAAAGCTTTTAGGAATAAAACATGTACAACTTACACAATGAGCCCTAAAGATGGCGCAGGGACAATCTCAAAATTTCATGTGAATCAAGCCTATTTTCACTATTTCGCCGCAGCCGTATCTGCTTCCAGGCCCGTGCGCCTGACCTAAGCTACCACATAAATTGCAGAATAACATATGTACATACCAATGAACAGCAAGAGATAGTGGGTCAACCACCTCGTTTTCAAGCTACAATTCATCCTGTAAACCTAACCCGCTTTTCTGGTGAAATACCGGTAGAGCGAGTTTTGAGCTTAGTTTCTTATTTCTAGTCCATATCCCATATACAGTAGTAGTGACACTAAATTGTCATATTTCAATAAAATATACTAGGCCACTAATTCCCTCCAAATGCACCCATAAAATATTATAGCTATAAAATTACCTATAGTATGCATTCAAACCCCAGGTTTCTCTGTTTTTTTTTCTATTTTTTGACCGGTACTTTATTCGAAACTATCCTCTGCCACCTTTAACTTTCAAGTAATAAATCTTGCTCAATTCAAAAAGAACATGCAATTCTGAGTAAAAATATACTAAATATGTCTTGATTCATTGAAAATCAAAAAAGTAATGGCCAAATAATAGACGTCACCAATTTTCGGTCAACCACCTTAACCCCATATTGTTTCTTACACATAAAACAAATGCAATTCTTACAACTCCAGTTGATAAATATACCAGCAAAAGTGTTAAATGGTAATTTTAATCTATTTCAAGTACATTTATATGTAAAAAGTCAAATATAAAGGGCACTCTTGGTGAAATGTACTCACATGTATCACATACTCCCCTATTTTTCATGTTCTATGAAATTCCATTTTATCTCTTTTTCACTTGGTTTTATATACCTATTACTTCTTTGCAAAGTTAAAACCCCTTTCAACTTTCAAGATATGTATCATGATATGCAAAAAACCCTCTTGCATCATATGCTAAAGACAAGAGGCCCACGGGCCTTATAGGTCACCTGAGTATCATGTAACAACTTTCCAGTGATTGTATTTGGTTCGTGTTTTAATCCAAAAGCCATGAAATTCACAAATATTGAAGAGGCACCATTGCTTACCAAAGGGCAGATTTCAAAGCATTAATCTATTTTTAGTCAAAGTTCCCCCCTGGTACCCCTGACCCAGCGGCCCTGAAATTATCTATTTTGAAAGAAGCCCCTTTCTTCATTATAAGGCCAGCATCTTTTTTTGTTAGGGTTTAGTTATGAACATGAGAATAAAAAAGTCCTGAAGGAGAAGGAAATTAAATTTTTTTTTGATAAATCAATTATAGACATTTGTACATTCTTTTTTTATGCTATTATAATAGGCTCCTTACCACTGGACACATAATGCTTACAAATATAAAAGTAGAACATTTAATTGCTTATTTCATCATCTGCCAGTTTGGGCCAGTTATATAAATTTTGTGATGTTGGTCAAAATTTATTTTAGTAAATCAATTCTTTAAAAGTCTTTCAATATGTCTTCATTTTTTTAATCTGTGTTAAGTGAATGTCTAGACATTGTTCTAAAATTTACTTGATGCCTAAAATTCTTCCTCAAATTATGCACTTAACTTCTCCCATAGTTTTATTCATTACATCTGATGCATAAGCAACCCTTTTCTGAAGAATAATGCTTAGACTGTAAGCTATAACAGAGACCTAAACAATGTCGCTGGCAATATGCAAAAGATACCACGGGCAGTTTAAAACCTTGGGGAGGAAATTAATTTACAGATACTTTTGAAACGAATACATAATTATCTCACCAGCATGTCATTGTGCAACAAATTTGTCAGCATTTTATTTGTCCTTTGAACGGGTGAAACGTTTTGAATGGCACTCGTATCTATGAATTTTACACTAAACCAAGCTTTTCTCAGATTAGCCTCATTTACCCGCCGTTTCATCTTAAAACCGGAAGTGCGAGTTTGTAAACTTGAAATCTCGATCCCGACTCAAATTTGACATGGAAAGAAAAAAAATTATTTTTTTCTAAAAATTCAAAACCTTGAGTGGAGGGTTTGTAAAACTGAAAATAAAATAAATCCTGGCCTTAAATATGTAATTAGATCATCAGTATATTAACCAGGAGCAAAGGATAAGATGTTCAAAGAATTCATGCATTTCAGTAAATAATCATTAGAGTCCCACCCTAAAACAAGAACCCCTGACCCTGGGGCCATAAAATTCACAATTTTGGTAGAGGCACTCTTGTTCATCATTACTATGTACTTAGTTAGTTTATTTAATACCCAGGAGCAGAGAAGAAGATTTTCAAAGAATTCATGTATTTTCTCTATATAATCAATAGAGCCCCGCCCTAACACCAGAACCCCTGACCCTAGGGCCATAAAATTTACAATTTTGGTGGAGGTACTCTTGCTCATCACAACTATGTACTTAGTTAGTTTCTTTAATACCCAGGAGCAGATGAAGATTTTCAAAGAATTCATGTATTTTCACTATATAATCAATAGAGCCCCGCCTTGACACCAGAACCCCTGACCCTGGGGCCATAAAATTCACATTTTTGGTAGAGGCACTCTTGCTCATCATAATTATTTACTTAGTTGGTTTCTTTAATACCCAGGAGCAGAGAAGGAGATTTCAAAGAAATAATGCATTTTCACTACCTACTTATTTAGCCCCGTCCTAGCACTAGAACCCCTGACCCCAGGGCCATGAATTTCACAATTTTGGTAGAGGACTCATTGCTGATTACAAGCATGCAAATAGTTTGACTGCTTGATGTCCAGGAGTAAAGAAGAAGATTTTTAAAGATTGCATTAATTTTAGTGGTTTTGGCCCCACCCCTCAGGCCCCAGGGGGCAGGGATCATGAAATTCACAATTTTTGTTCCCCTTCACCCACAGATGCTTTGTGCCAAATTTGGTTGAAATTTGTTCAGCTGTTGAAGAGAAGAAGCTGAAAATGTTCAAATGTTAACGGACGACGCACGACGACGGACGAAAACGGATAGCAATAGGTCACCTGAGTTTACTCAGGTGACCTAAAAAAGTGTCCAGGAAATGGCTTGTCAACACCCTACCCCTGCAGCCATTTCTTCAGTGTAATGAAAATGCACTGTAAAAATGTGTTTGTCCTAGCTGAATTCTTTCTAAGTGTCTGATATTCACTTTTAACAGTTATGAGTAATCGAATACATACATTTCATTCTCCTGAATACTAAAAGTGATTATTCTGTCCATCCTGGGCAATTGTGGGCAGATTATATGGGCCTAGCAGAATTCAATAATTACCTGAGAATGCACATTTTATTGATATTACTTCATTAAATATGCAATATAAACTCTTTGTTTTGTTATTATTCAAAGAAAAAAGTCATTATATTGCAAACCATTGAAAAATTTAGATTCTGTCACATTTAAATATAGATAAATTAAAAAAATTGAAAAGGGTGGGGGGGCATATTTCATGAACATATCAATAACAGAATAGCTTAAATTTTGGGAAAAAAAGCAAAAAACGTTTTTTGTACTATATATGGTAAGGTTTAGTGACATTTAGGTATGCTGACTGATTTTTATTAGCTCACCTGAGCTGAACGCTCAAGTGAGCTTTTCTGATCACATTTTTTCCGGCGTCCGTCTGTCTGTCCGTCTGCCTGTCTGTCTGTAAACTTTTCACATTTTTGACTTCTTCTCAAGAACTGCTGGGCCAATTTCAACCAAACTTGCCACAAAGTATCCCTGGGTGAAGAGGATTCAGATTTGTTCAAAAGAAGGGCCACGCCTTCATTCAGGGGGAGATAATTGGGAATTATTGAAAATTTGGTGGCATATTTAAAAAATCTTCTTCTCAAGAACCACTGTGCCAGGAAAGATGAAACTGATGGGGAAGCATGCTCAGGTAGTGTAGATTCAAGTTTGTTCAAATCATGACCCCCGGGGGTAGGGCGGGGCCAAAATGGCCGACCAAAGTTTTACATAGAAATATATTGGAAATTTCTTTAAAAATATTCTTCTCAAGAATGACAAAGCCATAATTCATCATATTTATATGGAAGCATGCTCAGGTAGTGTAGATTCAAGTTTGTTCAAATCATGACCCCTGGGGGTAGGGCGGGGCCAAAATGGCTGACCAAAGTTTTACATAGAAATATATAGGAAAATTCTTTAAAAATCTTCTTCTCAAGAATGACAAAGCCATAATTCATCATATTTATATGGAAGCATGCTCAGGTAGTGTAGATTCAAGTTTGTTCAAATCATGACCCCCGGGGGTAGGGCGGGGCCAAAATGGCCGACCAAAGTTTTACATAGAAATATATAGGAAAATTCTTTAAAAATCTTCTTCTCAAGAATGACAAAGCCATAATTCATCATTTTTATATGGAAGCATACTCAGGTAGTGTAGATTCAAGTTTGTTCAAATCATGACCCCCGGGGGTAGGGCGGGGCCAAAATGGCCGACCAAAGTTTTACATAGAAATATATAGGAAAATTCTTTAAAAATCTTCTTCTCAAGAATGACAAAGCCATAATTCATCATTTTTATATGGAAGCATACTCAGGTAGTGCAGATTCAATTTTGTTCAAATCATGATCCCTGGGGGTAGGGCGGGGCCACGACCAAAGTTTTACATATATAGGAAAATTCTTAAAAAATCTTCTTCTAAAGAATGATAAAGCCATAATTCATCATATTTATATGGAAGCATGCTCAGGTAGTGTAAATTCAATTTTGTTCGACTCATGACCCCTGGGGGTAGGGCGGGGCCAAAATGGCTGACCAAAGTTTTACATAGAAATATATAGGAAAATTCTTTGAAAATCTTCTTCTTAAGAATGACAAAGCCATAATTCATCATATTTATATGGAAGCATGCTCAGGTAGTGTAGATTCAATTTTGTTCAAATCATGACCCCTGGGGGTAGGGCGGGGCCAAAATGGCTGACCAAAGTTTTACATAGAAATATATAGGAAAATTCTTTAAAAATCTTTTTCTCAAGAATGACAAAGCCATAATTCATCATATTTATATGGAAGCATGCTCAGGTAGTGTAGATTCAAGTTTGTTCAAATCATGACCCCCGGGGGTAGGGTGGGGCCAAAATGGCTGACCAAAGTTTTACATAGAAATATATAGGAAAATTCTTAAAAAAATCTTTTTTTCAAGAATGACAAAGCCATTATTCATCATATTTATATGGAAGCACACTCAGGTAGTGTAGATTCAATTTTTGTTCAAATCATGATCCCTGGGGGTAAGACGGGGCCAAAATGGCCGACCAAAGTTTTACATAGAAATATATAGGAAAATTCTTTAAAAATCTACTTTTCAAGAATGACAAAGCCATATTTCATCATATTTATATGGAAGCATGCTCAGGTAGTGTTGATTCAATTTTGTTCAAATCATGACCCCCGGGGGTAGGGCGGGGCCAAAATGGCTGACCAAAGTTTTTATAGGTATATATAGGAAAATTCTTTAAAAATCATTTTCTGAAAAATAGCAAATCCATGATTGGTCATGAGACTACTTTTGGATTTAAACTTTACAATAAAAGCCATTTTCTACTTTTTCTTACCCTTGGTGCTCAGGTGAGCGATGTGGCCCATGGGCCTCTTGTGTTCAAAATAGTTATATTTAGTAAATTAGGTTGAAAAAATGGCAAATATATTTAATTTCAGTGATATCGCACTAATTAATACACTTTAATTTTAATTAGATTTAATTAATTAAAGCAAAACATGATTTTAATTATGCGATAATGCCCAAAGAATCAAATTCAAACAATTTATTTTCTGGCTAAAAATGCCTGAATCTTATCTGATTTATTATGCAGATGGTTCAAAGTCTTTAAAAATGCCTACTGGAAAAGAGTAACCTCCTTTGCTTTTTAGTAAATATACCCAACTGTACAGATTTTAAATGACAGAAACAAAGTATTTTTTTAAATTGACTTACAAAAAATAAACCCTTTTGTATATAAATCGGACTGAAATTCACATTTCTAAAAATTGATGCATTCTTCAAGGTGGCAGAGGATAGTTTTTTTTTTTTTTTTTTTTTTTTTTTTTTTTTTTTTTTTTTTTTAAAAAAAAAAGTTTGAATGACGGTTTACTTAATATTGAGCTGCTTTAAAAATGTGCATTGAGAAATTTGATGCTTTAAGGGAAAAAAAACATGTACAACTTACACAATGAGCCCTAAAGATGGCGCAGGGACAATCTCAAAATTTCATGTGAATCAAGCCTATTTTCACTATTTCGCCGCAGCCGTATCTGCTTCCAGGCCCGTGCGCCTGACCTAAGCTACCACATAAATTGCAGAATAACATATGTACATACCAATGAACAGCAAGAGATAGTGGGTCAACCACCTCGTTTTCAAGCTACAATTCATCCTGTAAACCTACCCCGCTTTTCTGGTGAAATACCGGTAGAGCGAGTTTTGAGCTTAGTTTCTTATTTCTAGTCCATATCCCATATACAGTAGAAGTGACACTAAATTGTCATATTTCAATAAAATATACTAGGCCACTAATTCCCTCCAAATGCACCCATAAAATATTATAGCTATAAAATTACCTATAATATGCATTCAAACCTCAGGTTTCTCTGTTTTTCTATTTTTTGACCGGTACTTTATTTGAAACTATCCTCTGCCACCTAATATTTCCTCTTTGTAATAAAACACAAAATAATAGTAAAACATTTATTAAATCCAAATGAAAGTAAAATATAATCCAATCAATGTTCTAAAGTATAAATCTAAAAGAATTGAATGAAAGGCACTTAGAATAATTATTCCAAAATAACTCAAGTTAAATTCCCATTAAAATCCTCTTCCAAATTTAGGTCAAGCTATCAGATCTAAAAGCTATAAATCACTAATATTGTATAAAGCCTCCTCCTAGCCTAATTAACAGCTCCCCATGACCTGTTCGCAGTCTGGGTTAAGACATTGATGAACAATCTAGTCTACGAATGAAAGTAAAATAATAAAAACATACTAATCTACTAATTAAGAAAAGTAAATGTAAGAAAATAATAAAAATAATAATGCTACGTTTCCCCCTGCTTAGCTTTGTACCCCTTTCAAAATAATGATTAAAAAAATGAAAGCCTTTCAAACAAAACAAAAAAGACAATGTAAATAATAAAAGCAAATGATAAAATAAAATCAATGACGTACATCATCATATATGCAATGATAGCAGTTTTAAACAAAAATGCTAATAAATGATGAATTAAAAGAAACAACATTAAAATGTCATCTATTTACAAATTTATACACTGTCACAGTTCATTCCTTGCTCTCGTTTGAATTGTCCATGAAATCGTCCATGAAATTGTTTATCAAGTCTATCACTGGCACCTCTTTTATTACTTCGGAATAAGAAAAGTTTATTTATTTTACGATTTCCGAAAGTCCATCACGGTTTTTAATTCTTCTATGAATTAGCTGGATTGTGATTGATTTCTTCTCAGAAACCTATTGATATGTCTGCTTTATAGTATGTAGGACATACTAAATAATATATATACAAAATATGAAAAAAATTGAATGACAGATATTTTTTCAGCTAAAGACCCTTCATCCCCTTAACAGCTAAACGAAACTCCTCTGATTCACTACAGTTGTTATCCCGTGAGGATCCAGGTTGGAATAGGTCTTCAGTACCCCCTTACTTGTCGTAAAAGGCGACTAAATGGGGCGGTCCTTCGAATGAGACCGTTTAAACCGAGGCTCCGTTTCACAGCAGGTGTGGCACGATAAAGATCCCTCCCTGCTCAATGGCCCTGAGTGCCGAGTATAGGCCCAAATTTTCAGCCCTTCACCGGCAATGGTGACGTCTCCATATAAGTGAAATATTCTGGAGAGGGACGTTAAACAGAATATATCAATCAATCACTACAGTTGTCAAGGAAAGTCTTGAGACTAGTTACCTGTACATATTCCCTGCTTTCCGGATAAGCTCGTTTGTAAAAATCTTGGATAGCTTGTCCAAAATGTACGCTTAAATAAGGGAATTCTTAAAAGATCCGCTCCAATAGATTCTAAATTCTCATTGGCTGTCCTAAAATAAAATCTATCAAGGTCAGTAAACATGGCGGATAAACTCAAGTTGTGAAATTGAGACACGAGAAATAACCGATATATGGGTCGTTGTGAATATTTTTGGATCGATTTATGTCTTGAATAATTACTTTTCTGGAGTCCAGGTAAGAAATGTTAATAAAATAGCCGTTTACTGATGATTTGAGCCGAAATCCGTGCAGGAGTGATTCACTGCCGCATTTACACCATTACGGAGATCCTAAGTAATCCCTAGATCCTAAGAGATCCCCCCCCCAAAAAAAAACGGAGATGGCTTCATTATTCATCATTATCATTCATACTAAAACAATAAAACCTACCAGCATGTTATCAAATACCAGTTTCCAAATAAATTTGATACTTAAAAGTGAGGATTATTGTACGAACAACATGATAAGGTTATATTCATTTGTATAGGTATATCAATGAGATAGCACTTATACATACCTCTAGTATGTAGAACACGATTCCTTAACTTAGAACCTGATATTATTACACAAATTAGGGTTCATTGAAAGGTGAATGTAGCAGAACGACATATATGTTAAGGAAAGCTTACTCGCACTGCTGCCAAGCATTTTCATCTTTAGCACGGAACTGTAGGATCACACCGTCTTTGGTTTCAATAATTCTGGTTTTCACTTCATAATGTATGATTTGTGCGCAAGCTCGCCCCTTTTCTTCTTCAGCTGATTCGGTAAATCCGTCCTGATTGCCACACCTTTTGGTAAGGTTACTGCCCTTGCATGGTTTAGTACTTTATTTCCGTCCCCATCTTGGCAAATTTAACTATCAGTGCCTCTTGTGCGTCCGGTTTGTATGTGTTCTGTTGTTTCCTGGGTATTCTGTGCGAATTTTGTATTATGATGCCTTCAGGCGACATATGTAGATTTTTTTCCAAACAGCTTAGAATTACATGATTTGTTTTTGCTTAATTTAGGATACATTAGAATAGTAAATTATATTTCCTTGATCTGTTTTCTTGGTGTTAAATGTAAGTCTGTAATTCTTTAACAAAGCCACAAGTCTATTTTGGGGGATGCGTAAATTGCCGATGAAGTTTCAAAAGAGCAGACTTGAGTTTTTCAGGCTCCAATTCTTCCAGCTTAACCTAGTTCACCGCTTCTAAAGGTACATTCTCTGATTTGTCAATTGGTATACAATAATGGCCAGACATAGTGAAATTAATTGCCACATCTTGTTCCATCATGACAGCGGTGTCCTTTTTCAAATCCAGTTTTACCCAAGCTTTTTTCATTGCGGTTCTGGAAAGCAGTAAAGGGATGTCGGAATCAACCACATCCGTTTTGACTGTAACAGGTTTACCAACTATATACTGACTGGTTTATTCCTATTTCACATTCCCCTTCAGATTTCAATCATGTTCCACCACCAAAAGTGAAGACTTTCTGCCCCTCACGTCTCAAGACATTCCCGCGATCACTTTCCTTCAGCGAGCTAAGGTAACTTTGTAGCCATGTTTTTCCACAAACGGTGCTGCTGCATGCACTATCATGTACTGCACAGTTTTGTGCCTCTCCCAAGTTTGCTGACTTCACTTTTATGGTACCCTGTAAACAATACTGCATGCTCTGTTTAAGGCTCTTCCTCTGTTATGTGTACTTTAGATATGTTCTCCGAACTGTCTAAACAATTTGCCACGAGATGCTGGAATGATCCGCAAGATCTGCATGTCATAATTTTTCCATCAGCACCTTGTGGGTTAGAGATTTTTAGTCCCACGCTGTGTTGAGAAAAATCCTGAGCTTCTGCCACCACGACTGCTGTAGTTATTATAATACTTGGGTAGGCCCTAGATATTGTGAGACATTCACGAACACACGTGTACACTGGATGCTGACATTTTATTCCGTAAGTTCATATTCATACGCATACACAAAGCATGTGGAATAACGGCGGGAAATTAGAGAGTAATAAGGTTGAGCATTGCACAATAAGAAAAAGTTCCATTAACATAGTAACAATAGTGTAAATGAATAATATGCAGTTATTACATTCCTCCTTTTCTCAGAAATGAAATTTGGTAATAAATCAAAAATTGAAATTGATAGCAAACAGATTTTTCTACGAATACAATTTAACACAACATGAAAATTACACTTGCAATGAAATTGACTAGAATTACAAATCGAGACACTTTGCAAAATTGACTAGAAATTTTACATCAAACTTGAAACCAAAACATAAACAATATGCAAGTTTATTTCACAAAGCCATTCAAAGCTGCAGGTTTCCTCACGCTTCGGCCCGATCGCGTGGTGTATGGTTCCGCTCCTTTTCTGGCTGGAATTACAGGCCTGTCTGATAACGGCACTGTTTTCGGTTTCGTTTCCGGTGTCACATGCGGAGTGACATCTTGCACTGATGTGTTTTTCAACTTGCGCTCGAGTATCAGTTCCTCTCCTTCTGTTAGTTCTGGTTCAACGGTACCACCAGCGAGAGTGTTTGGGATTCGTTTGAAACATGATGAATTACGAGTGGTAAGTCGTTCCATTCCTGGTTCCTGAGAGGGACACCATGCTTCCCTTCTTGGCCATAACGGTATACGGTTGTGGGTCAAAATTCGGGGCGAGCTTGTTGTTCCTTTGCTCATTCCTCATGAGGAAGACATCATCGCAATGAAGTTCATCAGGTTGGTTGTTAAGTTTTGCGTTCATCTTCATCTTCCTTTTCGCAACTTCATCATTCTGTCTGGCGCACTCGTCGACAGCATTTGATTTACGTGTTGGAACTTTAGGAAGTTTGGTCCTAGTTTCGCGATTGAACAGAAGTGAGAACGGCGGAAATCCAGTCGACAGGTGAGGCGTTCCTCTGTACTGGCGAAGAAATTTGAATAGCTCTTGCTTCCAGTTCTTTCTTTCTATGTGTGCGGCTCGAACAGCTTTCATCATTGGCTTATTAAACGATTCAGCCTGGGAATTAGCTTTCGGCCATCTTGGAGTGATGCGTCGATGATGGAAACCAATGTTCTGGGCAAACTCCTTAAAGGCATGAGAGTTAAATGGGCTTCCGTTATCGGTTTTTATGACCTTTGGTATGCCAAACATAGAGATCAATTTGTCCAATACAGGTATGGTCGCACTAGCGGAAGTTGACTTCATAATTTCAACTACAGGAAACCGTGAGTATTCGTCGATCACTACGAACAAATATTCACCAGTGGGAAGTGGGCCACAAAAATCGGCGCTGAGGTTCTCCCAAGGGCCAGACGGCATGTCGGACATCTGTAGAGGTTCGAAACGAATCTGCCTGTCTGTAATACTTTGGCACACTAGATAGTGTTTAAGAGCATTTTCTACGGCAACGTCCAGGCCAGGAAACCAAGTCTTTGAACGCAAGAATGCCTTTGTACGACTTACGCCCTGATGTCCCTCGTGCGGAATGCTGACCGCACGTGTTCTGAGTGACTTAGGTAGAACAATGCATCCATTTCGCAGAAGGACATTATCTGAGTGTACAACCAATTCGTCACGGACATTACGTAAAGACTGGAGTTCCAGAATGTCGATCTCGCTGTCGTTTATAGATTTGATCTCCTTCCATCTCCCTGTTCTGACCAATTCTATGGCCTTAGAAATGGTCTTGTCTGCGATGGTGGCTATCTTGACTTCATCTAAACTCATTGATCGAAGTGTTGCTTCCTGCGCAATGAAATGTAAGTATTTCTCAGCCATATCCTCCTCTCTGGATGTAGTGTGGCTCTCCACAGGATGACGTGACATGTAGTCTGCCGGGTTGTCCTTTCCTGTTCGGTAAGTAATTTCAAGCTTGTATGGTTGAAGTCTAAGTCCCCAACGTTTAATCCTTAGCGGAGGCTTAGGGCGCTTACAAATGGCTAACAGAGGTTTGTGATCAGTAACGACACGAAAGTGTGGTGCTCCTCTCAAGTACATATCAAAATGTTCACAAGCCCAAATGATCGCCAGTGCTTCTCTATCTGTCTGACTATAGCGAGACTCTGATCCACTCAGTAATCGGCTAGCGAAAGCACCTACGTTGTCCTCTTGTGTAAGTATAGCCCCTAGGCCAACAGGGCTGGCGTCAACTCAACCACAACTTCAATGGGTTTCTTTGGGTTATAGTAAGCAATCACAATATCACTAGACAACAAAGTTTTCAGCTTGTCAAATGCACTCTCCTGTTCAGGCGTCCATTGCCAGTCAGTATCGGAAGGAGTAAGACGGCGCAGTGGTTCACTCACAGTGGAATAGTCAGGAATGAACCTCAAACAGTAGGCAGTCATTCCCAAGAAACTCCTAAGTTCACTTACGTTTGACGGTTGCTGCGTTTCTCGAATCGCTGTGACTTTCCCAGGATTAGGTGAGATACCAGCCTTACTAAATACTAGTCCAAAGAAGGTGATTCGGTCTGTGTTGAACTCACACTTGGGACGATTCAACTTAAGTCCACTGTCCTGAAGCGCTCTGAAAGTTTCCGTCAAGGCGGTGTCATGATCCTCTTGAGTTTTGCCAAACACCAGAATGTCATCTAATTTGTTCTTTGCTCCACGTACTCCCTGGATAACACTACGGAAAAATTTCAGAGGCAGCGGATACTCCAAAGTTGAGGCGCTTGTATCTAAATATTCCAACATGTGTGTTGAATGTTGTGATCGTGCGACTAGCAGGCTCCAATTCCAACTGGTGATAGCCCAGTCGAAGATCCAATTTGGAAAACACGGCTGCTCCATTTAAGTCGTGAATTAGCTCATCTATGGTGGGCATGAGATGACGCTCTCTGATTATGGATTTATTGGCGTCTCGCATGTCAACGCAAACACGGAATTCTTCCGGATTCTTCTTAGGAACACAAACTATAGGGGAAATCCAGGGTGTAGGCTCATCCTTCACTCGCTCTATAATGTCGTCGTCCAAAATTTTCTGAAGTTCAGCTTCTTCTTCCGGTCTGAGATGAAATGGTGTTCGACGACTACGTTGAGCTACGGGTTTCACAGACTCATCAACATAAATTCGCACAGTTCTGTCTTTGAGTTTTCCTATACCAACGAACAGATCAGGATATCTGTCAGCAATAGGGGACAGTTGGTGAACAACTTGAACAAGTCCAAACGACATACATGTTTGATACCCTTGGAGGGCTCCATAATTGCATTTCACAACATAGAATTTGTGCGATTGTACGACTTCTTTCCACTCGATATTTAGCTTGCAGCTTCCAAACACAATCGTTTTCCTCCGCCATAGGGTACAAGTGTGGGATTGCTCTCTTTCTCAAGCTTCGGACTACCGATTTTCACATATGTAGTCTGATCTAACACATTAACAGATGCACCAGTGTCCAAGAGAAAATCACACAACACACCGTTTACTTTAAGAGTTTTCTGAGGTCCCCTTTTGCCATTAATCGAGTACAAATATTCCTCTTCACTTGATTCAGCCTCATGCTGGAAATCAACTTCGCGCACATGTTTGGAATTTCTGTGTTGTCCTGACGCACGTTTCTTGGCTCTGCACACGCTCTGGAAATGGTTAAGTTTCTTGCAGAATCTACACTGCTGTCCCTTCGCTGGGCAAACTGATGTGCGTGCATGATTAAGTCCACAATTTCCGCATGGTTTGTCAATAGTGCTTTCACTTTTTGTCACTAATTCTTTACTTCTCGGGTTTGCGGCCTCGGTGTTTGTCAGATTACTTCAGCATCGCGTTTACACTATTACGTTTGTTCTGGGCCTCCATAGTTAGCGCTTGAGTCTCAGCAACCTCGAGGGCACGACCTAGATCTAGGAGTGTTTTCAAGTTCATGTCAGGCTCCCGCAGTGCTCTTCGCCTCAGACGATTAGAGCGACAATTCTGAATTATCTGTGAGAGAATTTCCTTATCTATATCAGCAAATTCACAATCTTTAGATAATTTCCTCAGTTCTGTGACATACTCATCTAACGATTGACTGACACTTTGTTTACAGTTTCTGAATTTATACACTTCCATCTGAGGGTTTTTTCTCGGAGAAAAGTAATCAGATAATACTTGCTTTGTGGCCGTATAATTGGGCGCTGTGTCTCCCTTCTCTGCTTCGTAGATATCAAACACTCCTGCGTAGTGAAGAAGGAGGGCGCGCTTTCGCCCATTGTCGTCGATGTTCATGCCGGTAAACAAAAGCTCCAAACGTCGGATCCATTTTTCCCATTTTGGTCCAGCGTCGGCCTTATCGGCATAATCGAATGCTGCAAATTCTGGCAGTCGATCCATGATACACGAAATTTACCTCGTCGCTAAATGTAATACTTGGGTAGGCCCTAGATATTGTGAGACATTCACGAACACATGTGTACACTGGATGCTGATATTTTATTCTGTAAGTTCATATTCATACGCATACACAAAGCATGTGGAATAACGGCGGGAAATTAGAGAGTAATAAGGTTGAGCATTGCACAATAAGAAATAGTTCCATTAACAAGTTAACAATAGTGTAAATGAATAATATGCAGTTATTACAGTTATAGCGCCCACCTCGCCAATATCCAGTATTGTCACCTCTTCGTACATAACCTGCCGTCAATAATTCATTCTCTGCTAAAAATGCTGGTTCTAGTTTTATACTCTGGCTTTCACACTGTGTTTGTCCTCCTTGAACTTTTTCAACGACTTCTTTCGCTTCTTCATACAATGTGTCTTTTTTTCATAGTTTATTCTCGTCAAAACTAACTTATTTTGCTCTTTTTCTTAATATTTCTGAGGGGAGTGTCATTTTCTTCTTCTTTTTCTCAATTTTTCTGTATTTGGTGTCAAAAATTACTATGAACTCGTTCATTGACTGTCCTTCACTTCTCTTTAAGTCCTCAAATTTTACCAAACTTTCTGCTAGGTCATCTTTGGTTAGACGTTTATCAAGAAAGTCAAGAAGAGTTTTGAAACCAATTTCCTTTTTTAAATTTTCAAGCATAATTTGATCAAAACTTTTTCACGAATCTTACTGTCATCTTCCTTTGGAAGCGTCAGTGCAACAGCAATGTCTTTTTTCTCTTATGCTAGTTTTATTATCTCACTCCATGCAGTAGTTCATATCTGTAGAGTTTATAAGGTTTAGATTTTGATTTAAATACCGGTGGGTTAATTTTATTCGTCATATTAAATTCTGATCTTCACTGTTTGTGTTTCCCTCCTCTTTTTAGCTCACCTGAACCGAAGGCTCAAGTGAGCTTTTCTGATCACATTTTGTCCGGCGTCCGTCTGTCTGTAAATTTTTCACATTTTCGACTTCTTCTCGAGAACCGCTGGGCCAATTTCAACCAAACTTGCCACAAAGCATCCTTGGGTGAAGGGGATTCAATTTTTTAGGTCACCTGAGTAAACTCAGGTGACCTATTGCTATCTGTTTTCGTCCGTCGTCGTGCGTCGTGCGTTAACAATTGAACATTTTCAGCTTCTTCTCTGCAACCACTGAACCAATTTCAACCAAATTTGGCGTAAAGCATCTATGGGTGAAGGGGCACAAAAATTGTGAATTTCATGATCCCTGCCCCCCTGGGGCCTGTGGGGTGGGGCCAAAACCACTAAAATTAGTGCAATCTTTAAAAATCTTCTTCTTTACTCATGGACATCAAGCAGTCAAACTGTTTGCATGATTGTAATGAGCAATGAGTCCTCTACCAAAATTGTGAAATTCATGGCCCTGGGGTCAGGGGTTCTGGTGCTAGGGCGGGGCTAAATAAGTAGGTAGTGAAAATGCATTATTTCTTTGAAAATTGTCTTCTCTGCTCCTGGGTATTAAAAAAACCAACTAAATACATAGTTAAGATGAGCTAGAGTGCCTCTACCAAAATTGTGAATTTTATGGCCCCAGGGTCAGGAGTTCTGGTGTTAGGGCGGGGCTCTATTGATTATATAGTGAAAATACATGAATTCTTTGAAAATCTTCTTCTCTGCCCCTGGGTATTAAATAAACTAACTAAGTACATAGTTATGATGAGCAAGAGTGCCTCTACCAAAATTGTGAATTTTATGGCCCCAGGGTCAGGGGCCCTGGTGTTAGGGCGGGGCTCTATTGATTATATAGTGAAAATACATGAATTCTCTGAAAATCTTCTACTCTGCTTCTGGGTATCAAATAAACTAACTAAGTACATAGTTATGATGAGCAAGAGTGCCTCTACCAAAATTGTGAATTTTATGGCCCCAGGGACAGGGGTTCTGGTGTTAGGGCGGGCCTCTATTGATTATATAGTGAAAATACATGAATTCTCTGAAAATCTTCTTCTCTGCTCCTGGGTATTAAATAAACTAACTAAGTACATAGTTATGATGAGCAAGAGTGCCTCTACCAAAATTGTGAATTTTATAGCCCCAGGGTCAGGGGTTCTGCCGTTAGGGCGGGGCTTATTGATTATATAGTGAAAATACATGAATTCTTTGAAAATCATCTTTTCTGCTCC